>NW_028259207.1:346623-693246 GCF_977971745.1 Zootermopsis nevadensis | reverse complement strand
CTGACATCACTCAACTAACTTTTGTATTGTTTCTTTGTTCTCGACTCTGTTTTTTTATGATTTCTGGCAAACGGCAGCGCTGCTGGCGAGGATTTGTGGAACTATAGAAGAGAAATGCACTGAGAGAGAAACAGTAGAACAGCTCTGTGGAAGAAATTAATGGTTATTGTGACCTAATTTATTAGCTGTAGAGGCTTGGCGGAAACTTTGGAGAACTCATGTGTTCTGTGGTTTCTGATAACCAACTTCTTTTTTATTCTTATACAGAACGTTCGAAACAGTGTGCAGAGTAAGATCAGAATTGTATATTTCTGATTTTTCTTCGTATGTTTTCCGAGAAATATATTTGTTCTCCAGTTTTCCGTAATGTGAGGTTTCCAAGACGCGAAAGAAGACGTTTAGGAAGTGTTGCTGCTCGTCTGTTGTATCAGTGTGTATTTTCTTAATAACTTCAAATTTCCTGGAACGTTGTTTACGAATATTAGTGGTAAAATAAGCTTACTGTCGAAAACTGAATACACATTTTCTCAACTTTGATCATGGTGATCAGTTTTAATTAATTAACATCATGTTTAATGTCCATCATTGTTAACTAAAATCCATTTATACGACTTATTTTCGTGTTTATCCACATAAGCTAAAAATGATTAATGTTGCTTTATTTCGTAAATGCAAATTGATGGTTTTAGGTAAGACCAAGAAAAATTCGTGCTACCGTGTAAAGCTCTCGTTAAAGCTGTTATATTTGAATGTAATTTGAAATGGTTCGACATTTTTTTTCCGCAAAACTCTCCAATATTAAATTTAATTAAAATCACGTATTCCGTTATCGAATTAATTCATGCAAACGGTGGTCAACGCTTCACGTTACACAAACACGTCTTATTTGTTTCCACCACGAGTAAGTTTAGAACCACTAGTGCAATGAGGTAATTGTAGGTTGCTATCTTCTGGGTTGTTGCGCCGTGTAGTCTGGTAGAAGTATTCCGACGTTTCAGAAGTCCTTGATCGCCCTGATGATGGAGACATCAAGGACCCCTGAAACTTCTGTGAACTTCTACCAGACTACACGGCGCAACAACCCAGAAGACGGCAATCTTCAGACTCACCGCCATGAAAACCTCAAATCCTACAGAGGTAATTATACGTTTAGTGACGTTTTATCAGCTGAATAGATTTTATAACCTTGAACGGAAGGATAGTTGTGAATGATGACTTGAATCTGGAAAATAAAGCAGTTGTCTCAGTCCTTGTAAGCAAGTACTCTTAAGAATTTCCTTGAAGAAACCGATAAAGCACGAAAGTCTTTCAAGTGGGTAATTCCCTAGATTCAAACCCGGAATCACCAAAATGCAGAACCACTACGCATCGACCTTCGCTCGATGCGGGAATCGAATGGGATCAAAGTTAATGAGTGGTTTGTGGTCTGAGGCGCAATGGCCTGTTCCACTTCGTGACTGTGTCAGTTGTCGGTTGTTTGTGTAAGGTAACACACTGAACCAGAGAATGCTCGTCCCTTTGAAACGACAGCTCCCATCACACTTAGAAGAAGAGTCTATGTTAACTTGCACGGAATCGTGTTAACTCGGTTTGCAGTCTGAAGTTTCGGAGGTCGATTGATGTCACATGGCTCTTTCGATTACACAGAAAATGTCAGCGAAATTAAACAGAAACGAAATTTGCATTAAAACTGAAATGAGAAATGCTTCCTAATGGCGCTACAACGCTAACCATGAATGAGATATAGTATTTGTTTTTATTTTCTGTGGACTGGGAAATGTTAAAAGTGCCTGGCATTTCTGAACAACAAATCTCGCTGCTAGCATCGAAGTGGTTAACGTAATTCATGAGTGTTTGCTCCTGTGTATGTTCAGATTATCATTTAAAACAGTTCTGTATCTTTTCATGTTACGCTGCATAATTTTAATAGTTCATGTAACGCTGTAAATTCGCCAATTGAACGATCAACTGAAGTTCAAAAGGCCAACTTCAAGACATGTTTCAAGCTTTGTTCTTGCATGAATAGTGAGACTGCTGTCAAATTTGGAAGTCTACAGTGTCCATGGTTTTGTTATACACCCACTCTCATATCTCTGGACGTTTCTGAAACTGCCATTTGACGGGTGAAACAAATGTTGTAGTTCTGAGTTTGAATGGCTATTAATATAATGGCTATTAAAATCTCTGATGTAGGACGTGCCCCTTTTTTTTACTGTTTTAAGCTTGACAAATCCTTGTATTACTTGTATCTTTGTATGAAGACTACTATTAGGAAGATAGGAAACTGTGTCTTGCTAGAGCACCACGGCATTGTAAGTAACTTTCGACGTATTGTGTACTTCGACACTGCATATGGAGCTGGTCTGAACGTCTTTTTGATGAGATTTCTCTACACTAGAGGCAACCAAACTATTTCTGTCCAGCGAGTAGCCGACACTTTGTGGATTGGCCCTTTAGCACTCCTACTTCGCATGGTCAGACCTCAGCTGGATTCCAACTGTCCTGACTGAGGTTTTCATGGTTTTCTCAGTCCCACCAGGCAATTTCCAGGACATTGTCTTCAATTAGGGCTCTTCCTTCCACATTCCTTCCAATGGATCATTCAGTACTTAATCAGCAGTGTATAGTCAGAGCTACTGTAAGTGTCATTAAACAAACAACAAACACAGTAATGAGGATACGTGCTGTGTAGTAGGGAAAAACATGTTATAACACTGCAAGGAAATTCTCTGTCAGTGTATGACGGAAAAATGTAAATAACACATTTTTATTTAAAAGTGTAACAAAGTAGAATATGCAAATTAAAATCATAAAATATGCGCAATTACGTAAAATACTGTTTTGCTTCGTTGTATAGAAGTACACGTACGTAGCAAGCCATGGGTGAGTAAATAGTCTTTTGTTTCATCGCATTGTTTTAAAATTAAAATTGTACAGTGATGTATACAAATAAAATTATTTATCTTTGTTTAATTAAAGAATGCAATATATTTTAATGCAGTGCAATGTGATCTTATATCGGGGTTATAATAATAACTGCGTGTCGCTTTGTATAGAAGTGCACGTGTGCAGTAGGTCGTGGCTGAATGAGCATCGACTAATACTTACTTGCGTATTACGTGGTTTGATTATAATCCGAAAATTTACCAGAGAGTGTTATTGATATTATTTCCACAAGGAATTTATAACGGCATTACTAAAAAGTCTGTAAATCTTTTTATGTTCCCTTACTCTTGACTAACCAGTAAAATTAATCAACTTACATTAACGATTTGTATTAAAGCCAGCAACGCCTCTGTTAAGTCTGAACCCTCCTTATTGATCGTGATTGGAAGTCTAATGCTCTGGTACATCTATGGATGGTCTGTTTGTGTGTCTGGCTGGAGAGTCTTTGGCTGACTTTGACAGACAGGTGGGCGCCAGTGTTTCGTCTCTTGTATAAATAGCTCTAAGAATAATACCACGTAATTGGGGCATGCGTCATAAGTGTTTTTATGTTCTCTATTAGAGGTAATGAGGAATGGAATTATGATCATAAGAACCGTGTCTGTAAGGTGTGTATCATAGAGGTAAGAAACATTGCCAATTTAGAATTGCATAACTCGTGTAGGAAGAGAGCGGATTGATGTTTACTGTATTACTTTTGTTTCATTTCCTGCACTCAAAGAGAAGAGACTACCATTAATTTCTAATAAAATTTAACCCTCTTAATAAAGTGATATAACATCCATGTTATTATATATAACATTGAATAACTTGTATTTTGCATTTAGCGGTGATCTTAACATGTACTATTTTGCTTGTTGCGTAACAATGTTGATTACGTCACCGATTTGTCTTTGTCGTACTCATTAATTTTAACGATGGTCGGTTGTAGACTTCGAACACGGTGTCTTTTGCTACAACAAATAGGCGGCCTGTATCCGCCCGTCTGCCCCAAATAAAGACCAAATGTCTCGTGCGGTTGTTATTTTCTGGCAAAGCAAAGATTTTAGGTGCTGTGAATTTTAATACAATTTTTATTCCTGTGAAGTTTGAAATAAGATTTTAATCCATGTCGAAGATGGAGGTGACATGTTCCTCCGAAACGTCAGTAACTCCTACAAGACCACACGGTGTCACGCTCCGTAATACAACGATAAACATTTTTACCATAGTGATTAATCTTTTGATTGTTTGAAAGGCGGGGAGATTTATTGACTAAAATTTACCAGATTACACAGCACTGCAGCCCACAAGACGACCATCTCCAGTGTTTTATATATTTTGTAGGACTCCTGTAACAAGGAGATCTCTTCGTTGCAAGGTGCGTATTTAGGTACATTTGACGTTAGAAAACAGAAAAGTGACACACATTCACAACCGAATGGAATTCGGCCTCGCATATCTGGGCCTACGGCAGTACAAATTCTTTGGAATCAGTTCATCGAAAATAAAATTCTTGAACACTTTGTGTATTCTTTGAAGAAGCTCGTTTGTGCCACTCGGTGATGCACCTGCGAGCGGAAAGTAGTTCCTGAAGTAAAGGGTCATGTCTTTGTGTGCCAACCTCTTGTTAAATATTTTATCAGATTTGTCTGTAGAAAACAACACACTGTCGCTTGAAGTTAGGCTCGATGCACACGAGCGAGAAAATGTCGCGCGAGCTCGCAGCGAGGAAACCCGTGACAGTGCACACGTAGCGTCATCGCTGCGAGTTCGCCGAAAAACTCCCACCAGTACTACATTAGATGGCAACCAAAATGGATGTGTACAGAATAAAACGTGTAGTGTTTGCCTATTTCGTTTATGAATACATCCTTAAAAAACGCAATAGGAAGTATTGGACACACCCGTTGGTTAGTTCACGGCTGTTAAAAGGGGCGTTCGTGACAATGTTTACAGATTTAAGAGAAGATGAAAGTAAATTTCATAATTATTGTCGTATGAGTATAAAGTCGTTTGATGAGCTAGCAGCAAAACTGGATGCATCCATCAAAAGTAAAGATTCTGCGATGAGGCTTGCAATACCTCCTCTAGAAATGCTGGTTGTGACTCTGAGCTGTTGCGAGGGTTGCGAAGCACGTGTGCACTGCCCAATGCTTTCACACAGTCTGCTGCTTCGCGGCGATCGGCGAACTCGCTGCGAAGCAGCAGTGGTTGGCGAGCGCATATTGCTCGCCGCGTCCTCGCGGCGAACTCGCGGCGTCACCGCCATAGTGTGCATTGCTCCATTGCTTCACATGTACTGCTAAAACGCGCGAGAAAATGACGCGGCGAGCTCGCGAAAATAACTCGCTCGTGTGCATCGAGCCTTACGTGACAATGCCGCTGTCACTTTTTATGTAGATTACAATTCGTTAGGAGATTAGTTTCGTGTTTCTTTCTTTCGTTGCCTTTCGCATTAATGTTTAAAGCTGTCTACAAATTTCTGAGGAAAGTGTGGCATGTTTCCATTGATCATTGCGCTGCTTAACGTATTTCAGGGTAGTCAATTCCACATTCAGCGTTAAGAATGGTATGAAATGAAAAATTTTACTTCTAACAACGACATCTGTATGACATCAATTTTTCCGTTTGTCTTCTCACTGGGACAAGTGAGATGTAATTTATTAACGTTTCCTGAAATGAAAGACGGAAGTGAAATCAATTTGTAACTTATTCGTTCGGGCGAAAGTTTCAATTGTTAATTTTCATTATATAATAATAATAATAATTCCGTTCTCTCGATTATACACAAGAGCCTTAATGTATGTTCCCATGTTGTCGTCTCGACATCAAAAGACTTTTACTTTGCGCGACTGCAGTGGTCTGAAGTATGTATTGGTACAGAATCGTCAATGCTGGTTTTATAAAGCATACAAATACTTTCAAAGAAAAAGAATGGCAAACTATTTTGAACGTCTTTAGTTATATTAAAAGCAAAATACCTGTTTCAAGTATACTTTTTAATTGTATATTCCCATTTATTGATTTCCTTAAAGAAAGGGACAACTTGGAAGACCTGAGCATAGATTGGAAGATGGTGTAATATAGTATTTATGGTATGGATTAAATAGCTCAGGATACGGACTACTGATGGGCTGTTGTGAATTTGATAATGAGCTTTCATGTTCTTGAAACAAATTTCTGGAACTAGTCGAAAGATTATTAGGTTCTGAAGGACTCTGCTTTTTGTAGTTACTTAAGCCTCGTCTCTTGAATGGTCCTTTCAGGTTTTACCAAGGCAGTTCGATATGCATTTCTCCTCTGTCCCATACGTTCTGCGTATCTGACGCTAATCCTCCGTGATTTAAGTTCCCAAATAATATTTGGTGAAGTGTACAATTTATGGAGTTCCCCTTTATAATATTTTCATAAATAATAGCCTATATCCTTCACGCTTGTAATTAAACGGTTTTATCCGTTTTGTGGTAACACTGTTAAAGAATTACCTTATCTTACGCCTAGCTAACAATTGTCGTGGACCCCCCCCCCCCCCCCCCCAAGTGTGTGAGTTCTTAGCGGTTTTTATTACCACGCGTCTGAGATCATTATCCTGTTATGTGTTGAATGAGATGAGAAACGTATGACGAGTATACAAGGATATGGCAGGAGACTGTTGTTGCTAGCTTCAACGTTCTGTCCCTGGAAAGACAAAGAAAATCACGGACACCTTAGAATAGCTCCTGGTGTCGAGTCTCACTGAGGATTATTTTTGTAGATCGGAATAATTCAGTTCTTCTATTTTAACGTGCTGTCTCAATAGTTTCAGGAGCCAAATAATAATGATAACTTTATCCTTCTGTTAGTCTTTTATGTCCATATATTCCCTCAAAAATGCATTCTCAAAAATGACTGCTAAAAGCCCTCCACAACCAACACCATCAGCACTTTAAACCTTCGGAATCATCGCTAATGACGAGTATCTTTATTTCTTCTACGTTCGTAACTTTAAAATGATTGCGGGGTCGTTGTTTTAAATCTAATAGACGTAGTTTATGTGACAGTACGTCCTTTAGTCTCTTCACCAGATTATCAGAATTATTTCTTTACCCCTATTGTGTTTTGATTTGAGGATTTCTTACGTTAGTAGATGATGCTGATATCTGATTATCTCACACTTCTACCAAGTCGTTGGCATACAGGAAATAATAGATTTTAAAAAAATTGTAGTTAAAGCAGGGGTTCAAGGACGTAATTTAAATAATTACACTCCGCGATGCAAGAGTTAGGTACTTAGGCTGGTGAATAGATGGCTTCAGGTGTGCTACCACGTTATTTAACTTCCTCTGCTAATCCAGTGTTGTAAATAGAAAGATTTTGATATTTTGTCTCTTATTTTGAGGTCGTGTCAAAGAGTTGTGGTTTTTGTACTACGATAACTGAAACTTCCTAGGTGATGCAGAATAATTTTTTAGAGGAGGTGGACAGAGATTGCTTGGTGTTTGAGATGCGTAAAACTTTTTATTTTCAAAGTAAACAGAAATTCGGTCCTGTGAAGTTTAGAGTTGTGTGTAACAGGAGGGAAAACAAGTTGTTGTGTTAACACTGATTCTCCGGTTTTATATGTAAGTCGGTGGAATCTCTATATTTCTGTTTCAAACTGTGATTTTCCAACAATTTTTACATAGCGTTTTTCTCTTCTTTGTTACTGTCGTTAAGGACTTTGTCTCATTCACAGAGAAATAAAAATAAGAGTTAGTGGTATTTTTATTTCTTTTGATACAAAAACCCCTTAGCTTCTATAATTATTTTCTGCTACATACGATACGGCAGTGAGGAATTTATGCACCATCACACACAAAGAGACAACAAATTTTTGTATACAAATTCTTAAGTTAGATCAATCTTGTTAGTTCTGGCGGATGTATTTAAAACAAAATTATTTTATTTTTTACGACACCGTAGACTGTCAATGGAGAATTCTAGTTTGTGTAACTGATAAAATTAATTCAATGAAACATAGCATGGTGGTCAGCTAGTCAAGAAATTTCCATTCATTTGTTAAAGTAAAAAGCTTCGTTATTCTACTAACAAGAGCTGGCCACCGATTCTTAGTTCGCGTCATAATTCACATTCTCCCACCCTGTTTCCCTTAGATCGATTTTAATATTATCCCCTCATCTACACTCGGTGCTTCCCAGTATATATACAAGAAATTATTGTAGTAGTTTTGTAACAGAAGGCCAGAGAGTGTAGACGTATAAGTAATAAATATAAATATTGAAATACTGAAAAACCTTAGAGTAGAGTAACTCCCGAATACAAGTCAGAAGCTGTTATCGTTTGAGCCAGCTAAATCCTTACGTATCATGATGAAGTTAACAAAAGGCTACTTTCCGAAAACGCTGAAACACAGATCTATATAAAGTAATTAACGTATTTTCACACATGTTGCATGGTTGTGGACCATATTGCAAGAGAAGATCATAAAGTGAAGATATGTGGAAACGAAATGCTAAGAGAGATGGAATAAATGTGAAGTGAAACTGGCCGACATATTTATGAACTTTGTGACTTAAAATGTTGTATTAATATTATTAATTTTATTAACACCATATACAAAGAACATGATATGTACTTAGGACAGGAGGAAAAATAACTTCATGGGAAATTCTTTTCGTGCATGTCATTTGTGTCATCAGGATGAAGTTCGGAGGTCGGTATTAAGACAAATATATTGCGTTATTGAGGACTTAAAGGAATTTTCAGAGTGCAGAATCTAGTAGCGAGCGTATTGAAACTTGGGGTTTGAAACCCAGTTATAGTGGAATACTTTAATTTTTTATCCCTGACACACTGATGATATTTAATGTCCACTATCTTAACTGAAAAATTAATTTTGATTGGGTGGTAGATTGAAGCCCACATTTCAAGCGTTGCTAGTGACGTTATAAAGATATTGACTACGTGGTCCAAATCTTCTTCTAATGCCCAATTTTTCCTCGCGAAATGTCTGTAAATTATTATTAATAATCGTGTCTTCTGTTATATCAACTTAGGATCTGTAGCGTGGCATTCCTGAAATGCTTATTCCCTTAATCTCATTTCCTGAATGTTTTTCTTATAAATAACGTAAGTAATTACATGAATCACTTGTTGACTCAAAACAAAACGTTTGTGAGCAGCGCCAGTAACGTCCGAGTTGTTCGGAGTCAGTGACCTTTGCTTCGGTGGGGTGTTTGGCACGTGTCTGTTTGTTTGATGACGACGTCACGGGAATTGCTGTGAGGATTCCCCCCTGCTATGTAGAAGTCTGTCTCGCTGGGGATTCCCTACTCAATGGCTTCCGCGAGCAGAAACGCGTGATTTCATGTAGCGAGCGATTTCGAACCTCGAGTTATAGCATGCGAAGAGATGGATAGACTGACGATTAATACGCTGCATGAATGTATTGTATTCGGGTTTTGCTCGTGTATGGAATACGAAGTAAGCGTCTTCATTTCTGTTTATTGATGGGGCATTGACATTTATGTATGGAGATCGAAAATGGACTGATAAAAGAATACAGTTTCTTCCACTGGTCGGTCGGTCGGTACAGAAGAGAACTGAACTAATGGACTGTAGGTTATATTCGTGTAAGGAACGGTCTACATTTAAGGATGCTTACACAGTGAAATTCAGTAATGAGACGTATGTACTGACAGGCAGCATTTCTTTATTGCACTTCAACTTATAACAACTTATAAGTTTAAATTTTTCTGAAAAAGCCGCTTTAAGTCTGTAGAAACACACATATTTTCAAGTGTCTCATTAGAAATATATTATGGGACAACAGTGTGTTTATAAATTCCTGACTGAGACTTCGCTTATAGAACCAGATAAAAATTATACTGGTAGACCTGGTTTAGGGAGTATACCGTGCATGTTAGTCTGTTGGATTATATCCGTCCTCGCCAAGAATTCTTTCACTAATATCTGCTGTTATATTTTCTTGTTCAATTTTTCAACAAATTCTTGGCAACTTCTTGTTCATCGTTCGTGACATGTCTTAGCCGTCTTCTCTTATGTTTACCTACCAACAGTGCTTTTTGAAGAGCATGTCTATATATTATGAAGTTTTATTTATTTCTCCATTATCTAGCAGATTGTCGCTTACTCGAAATGTTTCCCGGTTCTCTACATAGGACTCTACTTGTTCTTCCATCAGGGACATAATATTACTAATAAATCTTACAAAACAAAAGAACATGTGTATGAGTTGTTTTCGTAAACCGTGGTTGGGGGTAATTGTATAGAACTTTAACTGAATGCAGTTGCGTGGAGTCTTTTGGTTAAATTTTGCAGCAAAGTCCAATTTAGACCACTTATTAAGCCTTCTATGACCATAATGACAAGGTTTTTGAACATAGTACATTTCTCGTATTAAGGTCCCTCAACTTTAACTCATGGGTCTACTGACTGAAAAATCATGTTCGACCGTCCTCATGTTTTCTATGCATAGAGTATATAAAGTGAACCGATAATCGGAATGTATGTGCGTCATATGAATTTCGGTTTTGCGGACCTACTCTGAAAGATGTCGAGCAAATTTATTTGTTGTTTATATCGGACATTACTTTACATGAAACTCAAATGCAGTTTTATCTTAATTCTCGTACATTTCTCAACGTACTGAAATTATATACGTGATATAAATATAGACGTCAATAAGATGTAAAGCCCTCATTTGAAGCATTTGTGATCACAAATATAAAATGCTACACTGACCCACAAACTTGTGTGTTCAGGATCTGAAATGACACTTCTCAGTTTCAAGTTCCCTGAAGATAGTTCTAGAATCAATTCGTACTTCGTAACTCATATTAAATAAAAACAAAATGACTCCTAAAACGTTAGAGAAGGCATGGTGTGATTTCTTTCGTCAAATTCCTATATCTTGCCGTCAAACAAAATGGCAGGTTGTCAGTAAATGTTAATAATTTAGGGTCATTTGAAAGAAAATATGCAGGTAATGTTATGTGACAAAATTCTTCGTAATCTGTATGCATTAAACTCTGTTAAGGGTTGCTTCCGGCATGTTCAAAATATATCGTCATGTTGAACAATACCAAAATGTTTCCCAGTGACATCTCGGTTACAAGCAACACTATATAAAGATCTTTGAATCTGCTGAGCGCAGACAATAGTTGTTGGATAGACACTTTCATTCCATTAGGTCTACCTTAGCGTTGAACAAAAAGAGAAACGAAATCGGAAGAAGATCTTTATTATGTTTCAGCATATGCCAAACACATTCTAAACACTGGACATGCATATAGCACGATAACAGACACAATGGACATCTTAAAAATAGTATACAATAAGAAACACAGAGACACAATTGAAAAATATCATATACAACAAGCATTCAAACAAAATGTTGCTTGAATGACAATAATATTTATCTCAATAACCCTATCTTCAATTCCCTTGAAATACTTAACTCCACCTCCAACAACCTCCTTTCACTTGCCATCCCTACAAGACAACCGCAATCCACAACGAACACAGTTCAGTCAAAACACGGCAATACTTCCAGACAGATGTAACTCCTCTACAACATTTCTGGTATGTTTCAAAAATTATCTTCAATATATATTATTTTGTTTTCTATTTAACTAATATTCATTTAACCTTTATGTTATTTACATTACAGACTGATACAAAAACAACAAAACGTTCACCCACACTAAAGTCACATTGAGCATGATGTATATATACAGAACAACATCGAGTGTGTTATCAAAATGGAATAAAAATCTGAAAAAGAAACATCGTTTGATATCTGGTAAAAATCTGATAAAAATGTACGCTAACATAATATATAGAAATTGTATTTAAATTATTTATCGTTTTGAAGCTTTATATAATTATATACACCTGAAGATAATTCTTTTAGGAACTGAAACATGTCGTGAAACATGAAAAATGATGGTCTAATGTAAATCGAATATTTCGATAAAGAACATCATTTAATATTTTAAATATTTTAAATGTTAATTATTGTAATATTTTAATATTTAATAAGAATTAATTGTGATTAGACGGACAAGATTTAATATATACATATTATTCTTAGTTTCGACGTGTAATCGAAACGACAAGCCAAACTATTATCAGAGGAATGTTCTAGAACGAATGACCTACATTTGAATAATAGTTTTTCTGTAGTCACTTCTTACACAAGAGTGTTTCTTTTAAATATTTCTGACTTGACATCTGTCTCTTCTTTTTGTGTTATACATTCTCAACACTGGTTCGTACAACGGCTTTGTAAAACCAAATTACAGTAACTATGTGTGACTGGTCGGTGTGTCTGCACTAGAGTAATGAGTGACCAACTTTTGGATGACAGGCCGCATGCGACCCTCAGGAAATTTCCCTAAACGAAAACATGTTACGCTCGTACTTGAAAAGAGGACAGTTCTTACTTTTAAGAAGGGAAATTTATATTTTGGGTATGTATTCAAGACAGACTGTGAAGTATTAATATATAACTGTATGAATAAGAATATGGCTGTGTGTTGTTTCTCTAAACTGAAATAACGTTTGACGGATTTGAATAAATTATCTGGAGACGAACTGATTTTCAACACGTTACAATAACTAAGAACGCCTGTCGGTTACGTAGTTTTTCAATAATTAGGCAGAAGTCTTGTCGTGGCATTGGGGCTATGCCACAGCTGAGGCGGCAAGCCGTTCGCTTATCACCGTTGAGACCCGGCTTCAATACCGGATACCTTGAAGTAATCGTAATGGACGGAGTTGCATTGGAGCTGGCCCCTTTTTCGGTTTCTTCTATTTCCCTGTGATAATCATCATCTTACCATTGCTACTTAGCCATATATTACCTCTGCGTAAGGTGTATGATAGCCCAGACTAAGCAGAATATTTTCATGCCCTCCGCCCTAAATCAGGCTCTTCATCTCAGACCAGGCATTTTGCTGGTCTAGGAGTAAAAATGTGTTTTAATTTATCGTGACGGAAATATCTCTTACTCTGAGGAGAGACATAGGGCAGGTTTATTTGAAAACATATATAACTGAGAGGATATTTGGACTGCAACTGAATTTACGAACTAGGAAATAGAGAAAATTACACAACAGTGATCTCCAAGAATTTATGTTTCTACTATCGAGCAGATTCCAGTAGCGGAAGACATGAATTCGTGAGGTGCTTGGTTTGAGTCTGAGTCGTTACTGGCTGTCCTCGTGTAGTTTAGTTGTTTTTAGTGTTTTCAAACTAATAATATACTTATCATATCTTGAACTACTCGCCTTTCATAAGATGGTATGTAGGCCGTACATACGAGTTAAAAGAAACTTCGAATGTAACTAACTACTCTTTTAATTTCACCTTCTCTGAGGTAATTTGTCAGTAAATCCCGTTGTTATTATACGCGACAGGAGTTTGGAGAGTGGCTGAAAGTGATATAACTTGTTTTCGGATATATTTAGCAGGAGTTACACTCCAAGATGAAAGATATTAGAAAGTACTAACAAATAAATACAGGAAAAATTTTAAACTGTAAAATTATTGTTGAGGGAATGCGAAAATTAATAAAGAAAATGTTCTCCAAAATAGAGTTTTCAATATTATTATCGAAGAAGAAGAGGAGACGCTGAAAGACCTGTACAGTGTTTCTTGGCCAAAGAGAAATTTAAGTAGAATTAAACAAGCCGTTAAGATTAGTCCTTAAGTCTGATAATGATTGATATATTATTGAATACTTGTTTATGTTATTGGTACTAGTATAATGGCTTTGGTTGTATTTGGGGAACTTAATGGATTTGCTTCTTATGAAAAACACAATTGCCCCTTTGCTCCAACCCGACAGTGCACATGATTCTGGTTAGAAAGTGGACTCCCCTGATTCAGATGTTACTCAGCGTCTCGAACTGACAGGCGGTCAAGGTCCATAGCAGATAGAAGACATGGAAAAATGGACCGATGAGATGTTTGGCAAGAAAGAACAAAACACGCCCATCGTGATGCCAGGATGCTGAGAATAGACAAGAGTGAGGTAGACACATCTGGATCGACCCAACGGAACGTACGGAAAATCAGTTCATTAGCATTGTTTCCATTGGACATAAACTTAGTTCCGCGAACTCATAATTTCACATTTTCTCATTTTAATGGGTTATTATTGCATAACATGCAAATGGTAATGAATAATGTATTTGCATTTATTTGAAATGAAGTTCTCGTGTTCTGTGTCCCCCAACATTTCCCTGAAGGGACTATGGGAAGACACATCCAATGTTGAATTTTTCCGGAGGACAATCGACCCAAGGGCCTCGTGAATAGGATGCAGATGTGCCTTCCGACTTGCGTTTATGATATGCGTGATGCGGTCATATTGCTTGGATCTCGTGTGCAGAAATCCTTGTTCAGTGATTTTGACACATGTCCCCTTTGTGACTCGTGAGACTATCTTGGAAGACGGAAAAATATTGTGCGTTGTGTCGCCACTAATAAAGCGACATGGCTGCTGTAGTTGCTATATTTAGGAGTTATAAATTTTTAAATCGGACGATCCGTTAAATATGTGGCTAAACGTAGAACATTGTAAATTTATTTTATGTTTTGAATTTTGGGACTTTAACCGAAAACTCTTGTCATTCTGTCATCCGTGTCTCAACATAATCCAAACACAGCCTCGAAGATAGAGTATACATAATAGACTTGTGGTGTAACTGAACCAGTTCTTCTGCGATACTGATACTATAAATATTCAGAATAGGCGTCATGGTTAATTTGCCTCAACGTTTCGCATTCTCGTACGGCACTAATGGAAGAAATGAATGATGTTCAGAAGAAACTTTTTTTAAGTTGTTGGTCCTGTGTGCGAGTTATATTTATCTGACACCGTCTCTCGCTTGCACACCTTCATTTCACTCTGTTTTTCCAGTCCTCATTCTTAGAGCTTCTATTTTCTTATTATTGTTTTATACCAGTCGTTCATAATCCCTTAGACCCCTTAACCTTATTAGTTGAAACAGCTCGTTTCATTGATTTCCACGTGCTATATTATTGTATTTTGGTGACTCTATAGAACGTGTTTAGTCAGTGCTTTAACCGTTTATTAACGACAGTGGAGGTATGCACGTTCGGAACTTTTAGAATTTTCCTGGCCCAGCCCGAACCCTAATTTTATCTTAAAATATTTTACCCATATCCCCAGGTAAGCCCGATTCCTTTTATTCCAGTTCGAATTAAGCCCAGTCTATTTACAATCTACCCTGAATATTGGAGAAAAAAATTGTGTTTCTTTTAATGCATAAATGCCAGTAAATTAATTATTTAACGACGCTCAAGACCATCTGAGGTTATATTGGCATTTGAGGAATGGTACAAAGATATTGATGCTAAGTTTGTAAGATGTTTCTTGGAGGGGACAATACGAAAATCCCCTCGAAAATCAAGACAGCGAAATTTTTTTTCTGAAGCCCGACTGTGTTATGGGTATGAGATGTCGCGACTACGAATACCTTTTCTTTGCGAGAATGGAATGGACCGAAATGCTCCATGTAACTTGTGATTTCTGTCGTCAGAAGTCGTCCTCGACTCGAACACCTTCTGTGCTACCAGGCGCAAGCCCAGTCTTCGGGCCGAAGACCAAGGGTAAGCCCCGAACCCATGGAGACCTGCAAACCACAAAATCTTTCTTGGCAGAGTTTCAGGTTTGCGGTTACTTCCGAATGATCCCGTCCAGCCGCCGAGTGAAAATGTTTGTCATCCTCCGAGTTAATGCTATGCCATTCTGACACACAGGAATACGACGAGAAGCCTGAGGCAGGATACCTAACTTGGAGTTGAATTCCAGACCCTCTGAATGTAAACTGCGATATAGAGCGTTTAATCTGTCCGCTCTGCAGGTCTCTCCGTTGAAGCGTTAAACCGGAACAATAAACACTTTAAAGGGCAGGGCGTGTAAACATTGATGTTTTGATTGGCTGCCTGCATGTAATGACGTTTGCGCATATATCTGAGAAAGTTTACTGTTAATGAATGTTAGACTACTTTATTACGAAGTTCACGTCTTACGGCGGTTTTGTGCATTATGAAATATTACGTGAGCTAGATACGATCCTACAGGATTTGAAGTGCGTCTGAAGATGGGTTGTTGCGCGATGTAGTCTGGTACAAGTTTACCGACGTTTCAGAGGTCCCTACTGCCTCAGTTATCATTCTTCTACCAGACTACATTTAGACACGACCCCTTTTCGTTTAACTTAGGCATGTATAGAGAAACCAGAAGGCAAAATTGCTCTTATACCTACCGTCATACGATGGAGGCGAACGTGATATAAGGACTTAAAGCTAAATATTGGAATAATATGGAGGTGAGAAATCAGTTTCGTGTTGCGGCCGATTTGCCCCTGCTAAAGAAATATCCTGTACTGAACGATAGGAAAATGAATGGCCCATGTAGGCAGGGGTAAGAAGACCGACTATTGTATTTTGATGTGTCTCGTTCTTACAATGGGATGAATCTTATCACCTGTTACGTCGTTTCGTATGTTCTGACACCGCGCTCTGCTGACACTTGAATGCAAGGTATGACTTGACTTCCGCTTTGGAAACCGTGCCGTGCCCATTCAGGATTATATGTGTGGATGGGCGCTTTATCAACCTCAGGAACTATTTAGCATCAATGCAGAACTGCAGTTTCTAACACCTTATCGTAGGATACTTAGGCGACCCGTTCTTCAGTGCCTGAGCATCTGCGGGTCCAAAAATTCCGTTGGCTCTGACCTACAGACAGTTGGTAGGACTCCTTGGACGAGTGTATACCTTACCATACGCATATTAAATATAATACGTGTGACTATAATACTGCTTATATGTTACGCATATCCCAGATGACCCAACCAGTCCGAAACATGTAGCTCATAGGAATATTTAGGTATGTCAATAAACTGAACAGCTTGATTTGTGTGGCGATAAAAATTATTTTTGTATTTCTAACGAGATGCCAGCAATAGGATACTCGAATTATACAGATATTTGAAGTTTACGAATTTAGATTCGGCCGTTCTTTAATGCTCTGCCCGGTCTAAGCTACAGATTACGCCTGCGATGTACCTACAGAGTGATTAAAAATCACGTTACCGATATTAAAATATGTATTGATGATTCAGTTCAGTTAATTAGATTAATAAACACAATTCCGCTGACAAAATACAAGAACCGGTTACTCCTGTTGTAACCTGATGGCGCCAGTCAGTGTCTTTCAACAGTCGAGAAAAGAGCACCGAGTGTTCATTGTCGAGAACTATCTGACATGTCGTTCTTACTGAAGTTGCTGGAATTAAAACCGCGCATACCGTGCAATGTATTGATGTGTAAAACCATGCATACAAACAAAACTGTACACATTAAATAACGAGTTTGGTACAAATATTTATTTAATGTGTGAACACTTTTGTTTGTATGCATGATTTTATATATTGCTGATATTAATTTAGAAATAGATAAAATATGGCATACGTTTCATTCAGTTCCGGTACGGTCTCTTAATGCGTTGACTGTCGCGAGTAGACTGTGTAATTGATTTGTCTTTAAAGTCATAAAACAGTAGCCGTGTCGGTATCGATCAGGTTAATTGTGAAAGCCGTGTTATATAATCATTCATTTATGATTACACTAATTGTTTAACGGCTCATATTTGCGGAACCTGCGAATTAATGCTATTATGTATTATAACGCAAAATGTGCTCTATGAGGTAAAGATCTCTACAAAGCAGAGATGATGACTGAGTGTATAGACCGGAAAGAGAACGGATGAGAAGAGAATGCTTTATGTATACAGGATGGAAATACAAGACAGAGATACATACGAAAATATACTTCCAGATGGCGAATGGCGAAGTGCTGAAAACAGAGCTGGTCTTTATGATTTCTAAGCGAGGAAAGTAGACTTTAAACACAGTACAAAAAAATGGAACAAGTGGAAACATTATTCGTAGCAAGAAACTTTCCAAATCTGTCATCATGCTGTTTCATGTGTAAAAATATAAACAACATTCAACTCTTGTTCGCACTGCATTACTGGAATGTTGAGAAATACATAAGGCAAAATTGCGTGTCCAAAACGTGTATTTATAATTAATTGTTCTCACTTGACTATTGAGGTATATTATTGTCTGTCAAATACAGTTCTTAATATTTTTAAATATCCAGTGTGATACTGAAGTGTCATGGATTACATGTTTCGGCATTTTTATGTCAGACCATTGTTTGTTGTTAACTGATGTCAGTACGTATTCTTACTGTAATGTTTATCCACATTTATATTGGCTATCAAATATGAAATATTAAAATATATATAAGATAAAATATATGCAAGGGTTTAACTTTATGGTGAACAAACCTTACAGTAATCATGTTTTCTGACATTTGTCACTTACAGGTAAAGGTCGGCTTATAAGATGGAATTTTCCTTCGAGACCTTTTCCCTAAAATTACCTTGATTTTATTCACACAAAATTAGTTATATGAATGTAGTAAATTCTGAAATTTGTAGAATAGAAAATTTCTAAATATGCTGTATATTATTTCTGTTCGCTTTGTGTAAATGTAGAGAAATTAATGTTGGTTCAGTGCGCGAATGTTAAAATTTATTGCTAGAAATGTAACCCATTTTTCTTCTAGGGGGTTGCTAAAAGGTTTGTTGGTGGAGAAGTTGTCGTTGTCCCTTAGGTTGCAAGACTTGTGTGTTTCAGTAACATATAATTAATTTTAACGTAGAGATAATTGTTCGTATGATCCAAGAACGTTATGTGTACGCAGCATATAACCGATTTATATCTGCAAATCAAGGCTAATCTTGCAAACCAGAAAAAACAATAAATAATATAATTTTACGATGTCGTAATCTTTGACATTAGCAAAAGAACCTCAAAGTGGTTTGAAATATCTCGCTAGATACCTTTGGGCTGTCCCATTATAATCGGACACCGAGGCATTTATGTAATTACATTTTTTGTAATTCTCTAGGCCAAGAATTTGTGAAGGAACTTGCATAATACATGACGCATTCCTACATAGTTATACCTTTGAGGACATATTTATGTTTTTGTCATCTTTCTTGTAAAGATTCTTTATCCTTTGAAAATATTTGTTTCTGTCGTACACATTATCAGCGAGTTTCTGAAAGCCTTTACTGCACCCAAACTCTTGCTGTGTTTTGTGTGCCAAGACTTTTGCAAGTTCGCGAAAGTTTCTTGTTCCTGCATTTTCGGTTCCTGGCGTCGGGGCGCTGCGCTCGGATGTTACTTACCGGCGCTACGCCCCAACCGCTCATGAATCTTTAGTCTGGCGGAAACGAAAAAGGGGGGGGGTTAATGGGGAAAGAAGAGAAAAGGTCGAAAACAGGCCCCTTCGTCTTCCGTAAAAAGTTCCAACTGTTTAAGAAGGTGAGGATGAGTCATCAACGTTGAATAGCGAGGACTTTAAATCAGGTCAGACGCTCCAACGGTGCTATATTATGTTATAAACGTATTCCTTAAGGACTTGAATTTTGTGTTTGAACCACCTAATGGGTTTATTTTCGTTTCACACTGATGCGGAGTACTGAATAACAACTCGTTTATTTTGGAAGGCACTGCAGATAAACGTATATAAATGGTAATTTTGTTGGTTATTTTGTATGGTTACAAACTAACAACAAGTAAAATCAAGTACGTAGTTCAGGACATTACTGAACGGGGACTTTACCGCTCAGTAACATTTTGATAATGAACTGAAGAGCTTTTCGATGGAGTGGGATTGTAATATGGGATACAAGAAATGCATACCTAATGCTTTTAGTAAAGTAGCATGGAAAGCGATGGATTGCAAGATCGAGACGAAAATAGTAATAGAATATTAACCCTTTAAATCCCACTAGTAATGATGTATACCATCTGCATTAACAATCAGAATTTTTAATGTTTTGCTAATGGGTTTCGTTTGATTTGTAGAATGAACAGCGATTATTTCTTCAAACAGCATAAACTAATTAATTTGAATACAAATTTCCTTGGATATTTTCCGTCGTCTAAGAAATAATAAAATATAAAACGACGTTTCGGAGATGGGGCTCTATCTCCGTCTTCAGGTACCTACTCTGTTGGGTCCAATAGATAGAGCTAATCGCTATCTCCGGACCCAAAACCACCACTCTATTAACTCTATCTATTGGGCCCAACAGAGTAGGTACCTGAAGACGGAGATAGAGCCTCATCTCCGAAACGTCGTTTTTTATTTTATTATTTGTTAGACGATGGAAAATATCCAAGGAAATTTTTATTCAAATAACTCATCTTCGTCACGAACTTTCAGATTTGATATAAACTAATTGATATTTGGAATGGATAAGTTATGTTTTCTTTGAGGTACGGCTTAATTCTTAACTATTAATAAGACGAGCTTCAGCGTAGGAAAAGTTGAGATTCATCATATTTGTGGCTTATTAAATGGAGTGAGTTTTTCGCTGTGCTGTCTAATGTGTGTACCCACTATGGAATGCAGAGCTAGCAGTTTTTTTTTTAATTCTGTGGGGTGTATATGTTGGAGTCTTATTCCCCTCACTACCAGTAATAGGTTTTACCTTTGTGAGCCCAGACCACGTGTCTCTTCAGCATTGCGTCTTGTTGTTAGCAACTACGTGCTGTCTCTACTTGACGGTCAAGATCTACGGCTGTGCTGTTTCGCCGCCAACTGGTCTGCTTAAATAAGGCATATTTTATTGCACAATTTGACATTCTGTTTCTTTTGTTACAGAGTGATAGCGGGCTAGCGGATTCCGAACCAACCCGGGCCAAGGAGATGACGGCCATTAACTCGGTGAGTAATTCTCAGTGACGGTGACAGAAACTTTAACTGTATCGTACACGTAACGTACTAAATGATTCTCGTGCGATGTTTATTAACTTTTAACTTTCTTAAAATGATATACGGGTTCGAATGCAAGGGTTCCGATTGGAGACAGGGCCTGTAGTAACACTTGTGTTCGTAAGATGTTAGGTTGTTCCTACAAGCTTCTGACTGTAATGATCAGTATTTAGGATCATGTTACCGTATAAAACTCAATCATTATCATCATCCACTCACAGAGTTAGACTATTAGCTTGATCCATTTCAGTCTCAACATTTACGTCGGCAGTGGTGTTTATAATGGAGCCCCCGTTGAAATCTTTCTTTGATCTTTCAGTGGGTGAACGTGTTCTGTTCAATAACGTTATTCTTCCAATGAATACATTTTTTCAATTTCTGATCCCTTTTGAGGATGAGATTTAATTCTGCGTTTGTCGTAAAAATATAAACTCCAATGATTATAGTCTATTTTTGTCTCATCTCTTTACCCCTTTTCACTACCATAAACTAAGGTTGTAACAGCTAACTTTTTGTATAATTTTAGTCTTCGTGTTACTCGAACTAAATGTGGTTTGAAAGTGTTTTTAAGAGTCCCCCTAATTATAAATCCTAAAAACAGTTTAATTGTACCGGTGTCGTACAGCACTGTATGAAGACGTGTATATGTTACATATTTATATACCTATGCATGTACAGTACTTACGTATTTATGTAGGTACAGTTTGAACGTAAGCCTACGTATTTACATATGCATTTACACTTGTATTATTTATCATGTCAGTTGTACTAACTTATAGAACTTACACCTCGTATTTTTTATCCTGAAGTCAGTTTCACCTTCCGACTTGCTTATCCAGGCTACTTACTTTTAAAACTATCACCAGAAAATTTTAAACTTTGTATGAGATAGGATTTGTGGTTTTTACGGCAGTAAGTCTGAAGAAGAGTCTTCAGCCCCCTGATAATGGAGGCAGCAAAGACCTCTAAAACGTCGATGAACGTCTACCAAACTACACGACGCTACAACCCAGAAGACAGCCATCTTTGTTGGAGATATTTAACCAGACGGGAAGATTTTTGAAGCACTGTCTGTGTTTCTCGAGAACTAAGACCGATATAGTCAAACGTTTATAATTTTAAAATTTGGTAGCGTTGAGTAGCCCACAGGGGCGGGGTTGGCGCCATCCGTTACCGAACACTAGACGACGAGGCGTATTTGCTCCTACATTCAACTTCCCGAGAAAGAGGAGGGAAAGGGGAACGACTGATCTTAGCCGCTTTTCAGCCTGGTATTCAGCTTTCATGGGATTGTTTTAAATGCCTTTTCCCTGATACTTTGAACAAGTGGGCCAGAAATGGATATTTACCATGAACAGGAAGACGTATTTAAAATCTCTTCTGGGGTTTCATTTTATAGACACATGGCGCATAAGACAGGGCGTGATGTACAGATATACCACTAACATTTCGGCAAATACTGCTACCATGCAGTTCAGAAACTTTTGACTTCCCATCTGCTGTCAAAAATGTATAAATTAAAACAGGCAGAAATAATTTTATACATTTTTTGTATGGATGTGAAATGTGGTCTCACACGCTAAGAGAGGAACGTAGCAGACGTAACTTCATATTTCTTCGGTACAAGCACCCTTATCAAAAACACACTCAAGGGTGCTTGTACCGAAGAAGTATGAAGTTACAGGAGGCTCAAGAAGATTGCATAATCAGGAGCGCCATAGTTGGACGACGTCACCAAAAGCACCGCTCATGGGGAGAAAAGAAGTGTGTTGGAAAGCCTGAAGGGAAGAAACCACTCGGAAGACCTAAGCGTAGATAGGGTTATAATATTAGAATGAATCGTAGGGAAATCGGTTTTGGATGTGGATTGGATTCGTCTGGCTTAGGTTAGGGACCGGTGGCGGGTTCGTGTTAACACGGTAATGCACCTATGGGTTCCAACGTTGTATTCTGTGAAAGTGGTGACGAAATCTTGGAATTATTGGCTTTAATCCTGTCTTTCTCTGTACTAATATTAAATTTGGTTTTACTCTTTATATCTACTTGAGAGAAAATCTTTGTTTTTATACATCCCTTGCGTCCGTTCCACGCCCATGGCTATAAATGAGGTTTACATATTTAATCAACATCAAGTGCGCGTTTTTCATTGTAGAAATGAATAAAGCTGGAACGGCATTTTCCTGGTCGTTGCAGCGTGCAGGTTCGTGGTTTTAATTGTTTATTTAAAATTTTAAAGGCTCGGAAATGATGTTCTTCAGCCTTGAAACTTTTTTAAGCAGAAGCCATTTAGATAAACGTCTTCTTTTGCTGGTTTTCATTATGGCCAGCCCAGTAGTTTTACCGCGTTGTGTTTTTGATATATTTGCTTGAGCGCGTACGTACTGAGATAGTATTCTTCGTAGTGATTATGGACTTCATTGTACAGGATTTGTAGATAAACGCTATTGATTGATCTTAAAATGTGAGATTTGAGGTTCTCAAGGCTCGGAACATGAAGATGGCTGTCGGTCTTATGGGATGTTACACCATGTCGTGTGATATAAGTTCGCCGATGTTTTAACACCTCGGCAACAATCCAGAAGATGTCGTGTTCTCAGGGAAATCCAAACGTAGTCTCTATTCTTTCATTGCGGTCTGAATATTACAAGTCAGTTTACATTCTTGCAACGCATTTTAACTGACAGCTGTTTAAATCCTAATTTCCTGCTCCGTACATCTTTATCTCTCTTTAATGACGTACCAGCCAGTTTTTTCTTGTTTTCTGGATGTACGCTGTAGGCCTATTGCCATTTTATTTCCGCTTGTTTCATATGCACACAAAATAATGTTGGTTGATGGGAAACGTCATAAATTCGTGCAGAACATTTGTGTACGCCCACGCACACAGACACACATGCACATCTATAAGCATTATTATTTTAGATTGTAGAAGGAATTACGATATATGTTTTTAAAGTTTGTAACAATAATTTTTTCTCCTTTAATACACGCTAATGGCAGGTAATATGCAACCCTGTCCCGCCGTACAATGCAACATGTAAAACAATTATTTTATGCTTTTAGCAAGTAGAAGAAAGTAAAACTTGTATGAACTTCGCAAAACAAGACCTTTCTAAATTAATGTTCTCATTATTTACACACGCGCTGTATGCATAAATTATAATGAAGATTAGGCGGAATGCTCGCGGTATGTAAACTTACCACTTGACTCCATCCAGCCTGTAGTGATGGATAATATTAAATTGCTGTAAGAGTCTTCGATCTTTCGCAACTTGGCCTACGTGACGACTGAGCAACACGTTCTTTCTCACCTGAGAACGCTGAAGCCATTGCCAGCAGTAGACTACCAGCAAAGCAGCTTTTTTGTTGTTCAGTTGTAAAAAAATTCTGAAATAAATGGTTCGGACGTACCTACATATCGAGCTGCGAGTGGTTAAAATGTCGTAAAAAGTGTGTTTTGTTGTTATCTTTCCACCGGGAAATATATATTACATCCAGCATACAAATGTCCTACTTTTTGGTGAAATTATGAGTCTCAACGACACTATGGCAACTCCAAGTGCGGGTTGTGGATAAATTTGGACTAGCTGCTGCATTTGGAGTGAAGATTTTGTATTTCTCTCTTTTTCTTATCTCTGTTTTTACATCACGCTGCATCTGAAGTACGTGTGTGTTGCAGATAGATTTCGAGCCGTCTGGGAATAGACTTGATACTATAACCAGTGAATTGTAGTATGTATGCCGAATTTCAATAAGCTAAATGTGAAACAGAAGAAGATATTTTATGTTTCCTGAATTTCTGGCAGGGTGCGCTACGAATAGATACTATCTATAATATGACAATATTGTATTTGAAATTCCGTGTTATTTTAGATTACCGTACTATTTAAGAAACGTCTTCTTCTGCACTTGAATTTGTAGGTAGCATTTTCTGCCTTGACTGCACTGATACATTCATCTATTTCTTCAGCTTTCTTTATTTACTCGCACCTTGGTTTTTTGATTCACTGCAGCGTTATATATTACGTTATTATCCGTGTTTATTATCCTGTTACATTTCCATTTTAGATAGTATTTATAATTATATTATATTTCATTAAGGTTTTTTTCTAGCCTTACTTAAAAAAATCATACTGCAAGCTTGCAACCTACTGATGTTTACTTGTTAGTGATTCAGTTCTTACCATCGTGAAAAAGTGTGGGTGTGACCATAGTTTTATAAATTTCAGTTTTTATATCCTTTTTGTTTTTATTTTCAGGGTTCATATTAATGATTCCACGTATTAAAATGTTATGTTCTTTCTTCTATGTCAGTATCATACACCTATAATTAACAAATTCCAAATCCCAAATATTTACATTTTCACCTTTTCTCTTAAATGATTGCATATTCAAATAAAAAATTGATTACAAAAAGAATTAGCGGATGGAGTTTTTCTATAAAATTTTCAAAAATGTCGATTCAAATCTTAAAGTCAGAATTTTTAGACATTATACAGTATCTTCATACATATTGTTATTTGTTATATTCATAGAACGAATATATACGTGTATTTCGTCTTTACAGGAACCCATTGTTTTTCCTATATTGTACAAAATATTACCTTTCGTTTTGTAAAAATTTTGTTACCACACAAAATTTGACGATTACATGTTGGTAGTGGCTTTAACATAGCCCTGTAGCTTTTATCTCACAGGTTCGTGGAGACACGCCGACATGTTACAGTAACATGAAGAAATCATGGTAAAATCATCAATCATCATTTGCTCAGTCGTTATGTTAGTGCATTGATTGATATATTTCGGCTTACTTACCTTTGGATAAGGTATGAACATTATATCAGATTATTTTTATTTGATAATTTTATTATTATTATTGTTGTTGTTGTTATCAGCGGCAACAGAGCCATTATTTTATTCATACTTTCCATCACCTGCTTAACAGTAAGCACTACTATAGACTTCATCGTATTACATCATCACTGTTATCACCGTAATATTCATGGACATATTGAAGCATTCTTATGTAGCCTTAGAGCTGTGCTGTGGATATATTGCCGGTTAACGTGGGAGTAGTTTATAAAAGCCAGCGGTGCCAAGCAAACCGAGTGTGAAGGAATACCAGGAGAATGTAAGCATCAAAGTTGGGACTCGGTCTTGAAGGAAGGCTCTTCGGAATTCCTGTGCTATACCATTGCGACTGACTTCCTGCTGGCAATTGGCCTCGCATTGCCTTTGTGGCACTGTGCAGTGCCTCGCCGTGCACGATACAAAGTTGAAACTTGCTTGACAATAGAACCACGTTAACGTCGTAATGAATTGTACCAAGTTTCATAGCAGACGTTTGACTTGTTTGTTTCTTCTGTTATATCACTGCGTTTTGTCAACTGTTGATAATAGAGGCAGAGAAGCCGCGATTAATTTGGTGAGACTTGAGGTTACAGCGAGGAATATGAAAATGGCTGTCTTGTGTTCTGTGCGCGACTAATGTAAGATAACGTCAGTTATCTTACTTAGACAACTTTAATTTCGAGCAGTATGTATGATTAATGTCTTCATTGGGCAGTCGAATCCCAGTCGGGTTTCCAGCTGTACTTTCTAAGAACTTTTTCAGTCTCTTCAGGTGAAACCATACTTTCGCAGGCATCGTGTTATCTCATTGGACTTTATATTACGTCTAAGTTGAAACAGCCGTTAAATGATCTAGGAAGCAATTATGAAATTGTAACATATGCTGATCAACTCACTTTCTTCAAGTACCCGATTTGAATTTCGGCCGAAAATGGCTAACGTTTAATGTTTTATGGTTTTCCAAATGAATTTTAGAATAGTATCTTAAACAGAGTTTTCTGCGTCCCATAACTCCCAGTTCATGACGTATGGTTTTTTATTAGCGCAACACAACATAGGCTAATTGATACATCAGCGCAGAACGGTAGAAATAAATATTTTGAGTTGTTTAATTAAAAATGAAACAAGTCTGCAGCTCAGTCTCCTTCAAGAGAAGCAGTAGAATTATGTGTTTCGTGTTACGTGATTCTCTGTATACCAGAATCTGCGAGGTAATTCTGTTTTGCATTTAACCATGACAACTGACAATTTTACCATAGCAACCCCAGTACCACATTAAAGATCCCTTACGTAAGATCCAGCCACATTTAGGAAATTAATACGTTCAGTTTCGTTTAACATAGGGCAGAATAATATTCGCTTCAGGTATAATTAATTCATCGTACCATGAACTGTTTAGTTTAAAGTTTATCCGTTCGTATTTCTGCACTGTGGGAATTCTGAGGTGGGTAAAACGTTCACCGCATAGCTCGAAAATAGCATAGTGTATTCGCTTCAGTGAAACAAATTTATGGTGGAAATCAAGTCCTACACGCATGCTATAATATCTATAGCATATAATATTCTATAGGCCTGATGATAATGCATTTTACTTCTGAGTACATCGGTTGTCTACCTCGTATGATGGAATCCACTAATTTGATTAAATACCTATTTCCCCGATTTTAAGACACGCTGTTTTTACACTTTAATATTTCTGATGTCGAGGTGCGTCTTACATTTGATGGCGACTAAAGCCTTGTATCGACTGCGCGCGGCTGCCTCGCGAGGCAATGTTCGTTGCTTTGCCTCGCAAAGTCGATACCATGTTGCCACGCGTAGCAGAACGAACAATGCCGCGCTCGAACTTGGCGCGCGTCGAGCCAAATCTGAGCGGTTCTTTGTTCCGCGGCAAAGGGATTTCACTGTGCTGTATTCATGGTGATCTTGCGAGAACTGACGAACAGCGTCGATCACAGCCGAACACGGCTGCCGCGCTCGATGCTGGTAACCACGAGCACAATGAGCGAACGAACGAGTTTGCCGCGCACGAACAGGTGCGCGAGGCAGCCGCGCGCAGTCGATACAAGGCTTTAGGGGTTACGTGAAATTTAAAAAATATATATTATTTTATTATAAACACTGAATAATCAATAATATAATTTATTTAATTTATTTTAGATGTAGATTATATACTATGTATAACTTGTAATATACACCAACAACTTTGGGGGTACAAAGTTGAAGAGAAATTATATCTGGGGGTACGCGAACAAAAAAAAAAAAGGTTGAATACCACTGTTTTAGATTATATCTCAGTTGGAATTGACAAGACTGCTTATGCCTTGAACTCTGAAGAAGAATATAGTGTTGGAGGAGGTTCTCAGATTAACAATTACGTACTCATTAAAACTGAACCATTGAAGCCGAATGAATGAGATGAACGTAAATTTACGGTTATGAAGGTTCTCAGGCGACACCCGATCGTCCTTCAGATAAAGGAGGTTGAAGAGAAGTTAAGCCATTCGGAAATGGAGGACGCAAAGCGATGAGAAGTGTAGGAAGGAGAGAATTTGAGTGGGGTCATACAGAATTGGGTCTGAATCTTTACATTAAAGTTGGGAAGGTAGTTTTTATGTGCCGATGAGAGAGAGAGAGAGAGAAAGAGGAAATTGGTGGGGGAGAAATGAGAGACACTTCGATATCTGGGGGGGAGAAAGAGCATCTTATAGCTAGAAGGTCACCAGGCAATGCCCGCTCGTCCTTCTGTTAAGGATAAAGTAAGAGTGGAGGCGTTAGTGTGATGATGGCAGAGAAGACGGAATTTTGAAATTTTATATTGGAGAAAGCCGAGACTATTAATTTGGAAGTTTAGTACATAATTTAGAAGTTCCTATTGAGGGGAGGGGGGTAAATTTTGACGGCGTTAAGGGGTGGTAAATTTTGATTAATTTAAATAGGGAGGGCTGCATGAGAAGCTTGCAGTGGCAACTTGGAACTTGGGAACCATCTCAGCATTTGCTTGAAGACAGAGGAAAACCAAGGAAAACCTGTGTCGAGATGGCCGGTCGCAGGACCTTCCGGGTGCGCGCTGACTACTAGCCAGCGGTCCGGCAGACAAAAGAGGAATTAGTACGACCCCTAGATTTCCCTAACTTGTGCCATGGGCTTTATTGATAAAGTCAGGTACATCTGGTGCAATAATACAACATAATATGTTGAATGCAGGTCATCCGTGTTTCCATGGTCTTCTTCAGCTGATGGTTTCGTGGTCTGGTCCATGGTAGGAGTTCCGCTGGAGCGTCCTCCGATGAACGGCTGGCTAAAATCAGTAGGGTTTTGCCCAAAATGGACTTTACTTTATTTAAATATATATAATTTGTAGGGTATGTGCAAGATCAGCCCCCCAAGTAGGGCCCGCGGTCGCTGGTATTTATCGTAAATGGGGTCATATTGACCTAACTGCCTAATTTGGGAGTTCTCACTCGCTTGACTTTTAGCATAAAATTTGTTTGCTAGCTTCCTGACATGGTTGCGGAACGTCTCCATGCCAGTTTGCTCATGTAAGATTTCGATTAACGTTACCCTTGGGAGTTTCGTTATAATTCTGAGCACCTTGTTCTGCAAAACTTGGAGCTTACTAATGTGAGTTTTGGCCGCTTGTCCCCATGCAGGGGCCGCGTACGTTATTATTGGGCGGAGGAGTGTCTTATAGATTGTAAGTGCGAGGTTAATGTTGATGGAGGAGGACTTGTTAAGGATTGGGTAGAGTTGGCTGAGCCTATGGTTGGCTCTGCACACTGCTTTCTTTATGTGTGATCTGTAGGTGAGTTTGCGGTCCAGGATGACGCCAAGGTATTTGGCTTCATTTACCCGGGGGATGGTTGCTCCAAAGATCTTCAGGGGAGGTACTTCGCTGCGGAGGTGCGACAGCCGTTTAGAGAATAATGTTACCGCGCATTTATGAACGTTAATCTTAATCCTCCATTTTTCAAACCAAGGCTCGAAAGTTGTAATGGCTTTATTCAGTTTAAATGCCGCCAACTGTACGCTGCCTGATCGAGCAGTGACGCTCGTATCATCAGCGTAAATCGAGACGGCCACATTATTATCATTTTCTATGGTTGTTAAATCATTTATATAAATATTAAATAAAACTGGCCCTAACAGGCTGCCTTGGGGGACTCCTGCCTGAATGGGTCGCCGTGTGGATTCCGAATTTCCATGGACAACCGTGAAGACTCTGTTATTTAGGTAGTTGTACGAGGGTCGCTCATTAAATAATGCCCCACATTTTTTTTCTCAGCCAATAATGAAGATAGAAAAGTGTACTTTTACATGCTTGAGATTTGATGTTTCCCGCGTTCGTGTACGGAGTTTCAAATGATTCCAACCGATGGCGGAGCTGTAGTGAACTGTTAAAATGGCGTCTGTGAACGACTCTCGTTACAAGCAACGAGCTGTAATTGAATTCTTTTTTGCTGAAAAAGAAACTGTGGTGAACATTCATAAACGTTTGTGTGCTGTGTATGGAAGCTGTGCAGTCGATAGGAGCACCGTTGGTCGCTGGGCTAAGAGAGTTAAAGCTTCAGGAAGTGAAGAAACCGAGCTCCATGATCTGCCGCGCTCTGGGCGTCCTGCCACAGCCACCACTCCAGACATGTTGAACCGCGCGGATGCCATTATTCGTGAGGATCGGCGCGTCACAACTCGACAATTGGCCCAACAGCTTTCAGTCAGCAATGGAAGTGTAATTGCAATTATCCGGGCTCTTGCATATTCGAAGGTGTGCGCAAGATGGGTTCCACGAAGTCTCACAGCAGACCGCAGGATTCAAAGGAAAACAATTTCTTCTGAATTGTTGGAAGCGTTTTGATGCTGAGGGATCATTACAGGTGACGAAACCTGGATACACCACTTTGAGCCGGAGACAAAAAGGCAGTCAATGGAGTGGATTCACCCTCAATCACCGAGAAAGAAGAAATTCAAGACAACTCCCTCCGCCGGAAAAGTCATGATGACTGTCTTTTGGGACAGTGATGGGTTCATTCTTGTGGATGTAATGCCAAGAGGTGCGAGACGCGTACATCGGGACCCTGAAACCCTCAAGAAGCGTTTCCGACGAGTTCGGCCTCACAAGCATCCAGCAGAAATTTTGCTCCTGCACGACAATGCACGCCCTCACACAAGTCCGAGAACCCGGGAAGAAATCACCAAATTGGGTTGGACGGTGCTGCCCCATCCACCCTCCGACTTTCATCTCTTTGGGCCACTCAAAGATGCTATCCGCGGAACAAGATTTGAAGATGACGAGAGCGTGATTCAAGCAGTGAGGACATGGCTACGTGCACAGGACAAGAGCTGGTACCGGCAAGGCATGCACGCACTTGTTCCACGATGGCGTAAAGCCGTACAAGTTGATGGGGACTATGTGGAAAAATAGTATGTGTGAGGGAAACATTGATTTATATTGTCACCAAATTTTAGCCATCTTGAATAAATATATTCTGAGGAAAAAAATGTGGGGCATTACTTAATGAGCGACCCTCGTATATAATGTGGACAAAATGTGCGGGAATTCCGGCCCTGATGAGTTTAGAAATGAGTCCGGTTGTCCACACCTTGTCGAAAGCTCTTTCTATGTCCAAAAAGAGGGCTAGTGTTGTTTTGTTGTTATTGAATCCCAGGGTAATGCGTTCAATGAGGCGTGTCAGCGCGTGAGTGGTTGAGTGACCTTTTTTAAATCCATATTGCTCCTCCCGTATTAAGTTTAATTCTTTTAGCTGTGCATTTAAGCGTTTCAAGATTATTTTTTTTAATACTTTGGCTAGCGAATTTAGGAGGCTGATTGGCCTGTAATTAAGTGGCGAGGACTGATCCTTCTCCGGCTTGGGAAGCATGATTATTTTAGCAACCTTCCACTGAGACGGGAAGTAGTTGTTTGCTATTGAGGCGTTGAAAAGCGTGGCTATGAATTTGAGGGCTGGTGGGGGCAAGTTCCTCAGAACGATATTCTGTATGCCATCGGGACCAGCTGCTTTGCGCGATTTGAGATGGCGAATTATCCAGCCTAATTCTTTGTGGTTTGTTTTTCTTACCGACGGGGCGGGGGGTTGGGTTAGAAAATCCCTGACAGTGAGCTCGGTCTGTTGAGTGAAATCACGGTCTAAGTCCATGTTGGTCGTAAAGATGTCCTGTAGCGTGTCGGCAAAGAGGTTCACCTTTTCGTCATGAGTAACGGCGGATCTACCGTTAAATTTCAGGGGGGGTATGCAGGTGGAGCTGTTTGTTAAACTTTTCGTAATTCGCCAAATATCGCCGTTATTACTGGTATCTAGCCCTTGCAGCGTATGTTGCCAGGTGTCGTTTAGCTGATTTTTGATGGCCGCGTCTATTTGTTGTTTTAGGGCGTTTATGCGGGGGCGAAGGGCGACGTTGTGCGTCCTTTGCCACGTGGTTCGCAATTTATTACGTTCCTGGATTAGCAGTCGTGTCGACAGTGCTATTTGCATTGAACTGAAGGTCCTGGTTTTGCTTGGAACTGATTGATTGATGGCATGTTGAAGTACGTTGGTAAGGTGGGTGACTGCGGATTCTATTTCCGGAGGTGTCGCGTTGTTTGCTAAGAGTGTGGTGTTTAAGTTGTTGTTAACCACAGACTGGAAGAGTTGCCAGTTTGCGGCTTTATAGACAAACGTGGTTTTCGGGAGGTCGGTTTGAACTGGGCCACGTATTGTTAGCAGGACAGGTTTGTGATCCGAGTGGGACAGAAAGCCTAAGGTTTTGATGTCATGGTGGGATTGGACGTTGTTTAAGACCGAGAGGTCCAAGACGTCAGCGCTTGCCGGGTCGTTATCCGGAACGTGAGTAGGGTTAATGGGGGCGGCGATTAAGTAGTTATTTTTGTTGTAGTGGTTGAGCAATATTTGTCCCGGCGCGTTTCTCCTGATGGAATGCCACAAGTTGTGCTTCACGTTGAAGTCGCCCGCAAGAATAACTTTATTGCCCGTTTGGAGTAGAAGGTCGAGGTCCCTCTCCACTAATTGGCCCGGAGGGTTATAGATCGAAATTAACGTAATCAGTTCCTTGTTAATATGCAGCTGGATCGCAGTGGCTTCCATGTGCTGTAATTTTGGTAGAAGGATTTCCGAATGTTTGATTTCCTTTCGTATTAAGATAGCTGTGCCCCCACCTGGTCGCTCCTCTCTGTCGGACCTGTACACATGATAGTTGGGGCATTTGAATTTCACAGTTGACTTTAGGTGCGTTTCATTCAATAGGGCTATTGGGATGTTGTTTGATTCCAAGTATCTGAAGAATTCGGATTTTTTATTGCGGATGCCCCTGGCATTCCAAAACACTATGTTTGTATTATTAGACAGGGAAGCCATAATTGATGCCGAGCAATTGGGTTAGGAAGGTGTTGAAGATGACAGGGAGGGCACTTTCGTAGGGATGTTGGGCAAACTGGAAGAGCATGGCTGTTAGTGATTGGAGGAGGCACTGGAAAAAGAAAGAAGGATTGAACGACCTGACTGTATTGACAAAGTCTCTGGTTTGGCGGTCGGTGTAGGAGTTTCCTAAGCGCTGCTGACGTGGCAACGGGATCCGGCTGTTTGTCTGTGCTGGCGGACGGTGGTCAGGCTGTGACTGGGGTCCCGTTTCGGTACGCTTTTGTCCTTGTCTGTGGGGGTGAGTCGGTGTGTCGGGTCTGATCTTTGTCCTTTTAGGTGCGGCCGATTGGGAAATGTTCGTTGTAATCCCATCTCTCTCCACTACTGAAGAAGGAGAAGGGGTTCTGCGAGAGGGCTGTTGTGGTTCGGGATTTTCCTCGGAGTACTGGGGCAATTGAGCCAAGTTAGAGCCGCGGGGTGAGCAGGTTCTGTGAGAGGGGTTGGGGGTCCGTGGGTCCAGATTCCTGGGTTGTGCGGCAGGAGAGTGCACTTGGTTCGGAATAAATTGGCAGTGGAAAGGAATATTTGATGGCTGCACGAAAGATGTATGCGTCGGCGTACCCGTTTGGGTGCCGAAGACCAGTGGTCTGTTCCAGGCGTTGGTCACACGCATGGCCGGAAAGTTTCTGTTGTTATAACTTGGGGGTCTGGGGAGGGCTGGCTGTCGGACAGGACCAGCGTTGGGGGGTTTACCCGTGGCCTTCTTCTGGTTGAGCCTGCCCTCTTTATCCATAAGGGACTGGAAAAATGGGCAGCCCCGGAATCTGGGGCTGTGGTCGCCGAGCTTGCAAAGGGCGCAAGTTGGGATGAAATCCGGCTCGAGTCGGGCCGTGCACTCCCATGAGCAATGACTCCCGGATCAGTAGCCGCAGGCCGGAGGGGCCTGACAGCTGGCCGCCACGTGGTAGAATTGCTGGCACCGCGCGCACTGAGGCGGGACGGTCCGAGTCTTGTATGGCTCCACTTTTGTTTTAATATAATAGAGGCTCTTCAGGTCGAGTATTTTGTGGCTTTGGGGGACATTTTCCAGCTCTACCTTTGAAGCCGAAGATCGTCTGAATATTATTTATGAATTCAGTCCGTACCGCGAAGAAAACACTTCACTTAACCATTACGAAAATCAGCTGGTTAACCCTTTGAAGCCGAAGATCGTCTGAATATTATTTACGAATCCAGACCGTACCGCGAAGAAAACACTTCGCTTAACCATTAGAAGTCGAATCAGGCGGTACCACATAAGATTTAACAAAAGAACATCCCGGTCATTCACAACGATAGAGATCAGTGAATGGAAAGTATTTTATTCGTCGACGCCAGTTATAATTTCAATTAATTTTTGGACTGGTTAAACTATAATTATTAGTCTTAAAACTTTGCATACCGTGTAGTGTATTAGAATATAGAGTGAACAAACCAACACTATGATGGACACTATCGCCATACGCGTTTCGACCTCAAGACGTCATCATCAGTGGCATCAGAGACGACGGTTCTCGAGTTCACAGGTACATCTCGCCGAGACCAGCAACGGCTTCTGTGAATAATTGTCAATTACCTTTTATTTTAATTATGAAATTTGCTCGAACCATTTGACTATATGTGCCACTGATGATGACCTCTTGAGGTCGAAACGCGTATCGCAATAGTGGACATTATAGTGTTGGTTTGTTCACTATATATTATAATTATTAGAACATGTGACGAAAATGTAAAGGTTTGCCTACTGCCAAGACGCACAATGATATTGCCTTCTCTTACAGCTTTACGACTCCTGGTATATTATATCCGAGATATCGAATTGCCGTTGGCAGACGATTCGAGATTTCTGTTTCCTCTCGACGTCCTGACACGCCGAGAAACAAACCCACTTTGAAACAGAGCACACATTAGTAAAAATACCTTCTCAATCTTGGCGTCTAGAAGCAGACAACTTGCGTAAAAATATATAGACATCCGGCGATGAAAACTTTTGGCATCTGCATTTTTTCCAAGGACAGAAAATCTACTTTTCGAGGCGGCCTGGCGCCAAAAACATTGACTAATGCAGATGGACCGTCTGATTATTCCTAGAACCTTGGTTGTTCCATGTTCCTTAGCATGCTTCAACCTCAGGTTAAATCTAGAAGAGTTGGAGTAAAGAGAGAGAGACGATGTTTTTTCGAAATATATGTTGATGCGCGCGCACCACGCTCCCCCCTTGTCGCTGGTCACCACGCGATTACCGCCAACTCACGTAACACATAGTCTTAGCGGTGGCGTGTCTGAAGATCGTATTAATGATACGTCCGTCTGTCTGTCGTGACTTTCGTCAGTGTTGGAGCCTTCCCCGAAAGACTTTATTGGTCTTTCAGGGCAAAATGATCGACATTTACGACTGGAAACAAATCTCCCCTGTGACGAACTTGCCTATAAAGTCACAACAGAATATATATTTATTTTCACAGTCTATACACAAACTTTGTAATTAAATGATGTTGTTAAAGTTATATAATATTAAAACATTATGTAGTATAAAATATTATATTTTGGCGCTTTTTATCGTAAATACGATTTTACATTATTTAGCGTTTTTTTACGACATGTTTCGATGGATAAGACCTCATCTTCAGGTTTATATCAATTTTATAATATTTTAAAATTATTAGATATTTTTATGCAATGTATTATATTGATCTGTGGTTTGTTTGTAGATTTTCCATTTTCATGATGAGTTTGTAGTCAGACGTTTATTTTCTGTGGAATTAATGTTTTAATTATTATCATGAAAATGGAAAATCTACAAACAAACCACAGATCAATATAATATATTGCATAAAAATATCTAATAATTTTAAAATATTATAAAATTGATATAAACCTGAAGATGAGGTCTTATCCATCGAAACATGTCGCAAAAAAACGCCAAAATATAATATTTTGTACTACATAATGTTTTAATATTATATCATTTTAACAACATCATTTAATTACAACGTTTGTGTATAGACTGTGAAAATAAATATATATTGAATGTAATTGAGTGACTCGCTTTCACGTTCTGTCATTACAGAATGAAAGCCGGGAGCTAATCACAGAACCCATATTCTATCGTGTCAATTTCATTAAGTGAAATAAAAATACATTCTTCTACTTCTAGGACACGTTTGGACCCGTTGCTGTCATCTGTAAGTGGGACACGTACTGTTCGCGACTGTAATCTTGAGACTTGCGGGGAGAGACGGCGTCTGCCTTTATACGCTACGGACTCCCTGCATTCCTATCAAGCCTCAAGATTACAGTAATAACTACAAGTATGCTTATTAACTGTGAAGTGATGTCGAGATATTGAAATATTAATATATTCAAAACAACAGGTAATTAAAAATATTTAAAATGTGATATTACGTAAGCCTTGTCTAGGTTATAATACTAGAAGCTGTTGGTATTAGATCCGCAGTTCTCATATTTATACGCAGTGTTCAAGAATAATGATAAATTATTAAAAGGCGAAAATATTTGTAATATCGAGACGTTTTTGCTGACAAGTATTTTTAGATATTGAAGTAACAGGCCTCAAAATGGAAGCTGAAATAGGCGTAGGGGTCAGAGACTATCGGTTTTTTAATAAATTCATATGACTTAAAACTGGTGTATGTCTCTCCATGCTGCCATCTAGCGTGAAATCTGCCGGGGTGTTATAAAATATATTGCCTCTCGTGTTTTTTTAGTACCCTTGTACCTTTGTCGACACGAAATCCACGAGGTGCCTCGACGTCTGTTTGCAGAGTTACTTAAAGTACGTACATTGTGACGTCTTTACAGCAAAATCCGTGTTCCTAATCCTTGCCCACACGCTCTGAAGTAAAAATTCCAGCCATATTTCTCCCTAGTTCGGGTCGGTCTTGTATCACAGCAAACAGCGTATATTTTTGTTTGTTTAATCCAGCGTATTCCAGAGTTAGAGGCCACGCATATGTTGAAAGAACTAAGGAGACATGGAAAGTGAGGTTATGTAAACAAGTTCAAAGTATAAAAGTAGAGAGAGAACTCTGCAGAAAACACGCACCTTCAAAAAATAAAAAGTTTCGTGTACATGAAACCTGACGCTCTCTCCATGAAGTCTGTGAAAATGCAACGCTCCACGAGAAAACGAGTTTGATAAGGAGAGGCGTTTCGCCCGTAACATCGCAGGACATTTCAGGTTCTCATGGCGATGAGAATTTCTTTTGGAATGGTCAGCCTTATACAATGCTAAAAACTGACGAAAGTAAAAAAGATTGCTTACTCTCTCCTTTCGCCCTGATAATGGAATCTGTAAACTCCTCCGAAGCTTTGGTCAGTTTATACATGACTACACGGCGCAATATCCCATCTCACAACATAAGTTTTGTGGATTATTTCAAAACATTTCGCCTCCCAGTTTCATTTTAAATCGACACAGATTACACCAAAATCGTACATTTCTGAACTTGAACAGCAAAGGAACTATTTCTTTTTGCGTATCAACTGAGGGCGAAACGAGTTAGCCCTCGGGAGTGGAGAGGATTATAAATTTCTTGGCCTTTCTGTTCACCCGATCTCATTTCATTAGATTTGTGCCCGTAGATTATATAAAGGACTCTCCTAGAGTGATATATATATGCACGAAAGTTAAAAGATGAGTACCCGAATCTTGTTACTATTAACGTCATTATGACAACGGCTTAACGACTGATTTCACGTAAGAGCTTACACTTGTTGTTTTTCTATACCACGTGCTATTATTAACCTCATATCGAACATTTTACGTGAATATAACGAGAATTACCGCTACGGTGGTTAGAACGATGGCCTTGTAATCCTGGGGTCTCGGGTTCGATGCCCGAATTTATAACTTGTGTTGGGCAAGGCCGTGGTCTAGGCAACACGGAGTTTTCCTCCGTGTCATCCCAACAATTACTCCATTCACACACAGAAGAAGGCAAAGGCAAACCACTTCTGGATCATCTGCCAAGAACGTATATGAACAGGTCCCAGTCCGAGAAAAGGATGGAAGGATCCTGTTCATATGGACCTGTCGTCAGACAGAACACTAAATAATAATAAGATGAGGTGGTCTAGCGGTTAGAACGCTGGCCTTGTAATCCTGGGGTCTCGGGTTCGAATTTATAACTTGTGTCGGGCAAGGCCGTGGTCTAGGCAATAACCGGCTAAGACAAGTGACTTACACACACACAAACAAAACGAAAAAACAACAAGGAACACTTGAAGCCTTTAATTTCCATTCACGCATACCAAAGATATGTAAGAGTTTAAAAATTGTTTAGAAAAACTTGAACTGACAACACGTGACCGAAAATGAAGATGGTGGATGATGGTTCAATAAATAAAAAATATATAAATTGCAATAGATACAGTAGATTGGCTCCGAGGTCTGGATGTGGCACGCACTGACATGTATAAGTGGGCTGGTTGTCTGCTGACTACTAATAAGAACAGGTAGCAGGAGAAACTCTGGGTCCAGCAGAGACTACAGAGCCAAGACCCAGCATCCGTAAGACTCACTTCGCTCTCTTATATCCAAGGCGTCGACTCGGAGTATAGCAATTGGTCACTTAGCAAAGCAGGCCTAACAAATTTTAAAAAAGTCATGAAAAATTGAGAGTTCGCAAAAATACGGAGGGAATGGTGAAAAAAGCTGATAGTCGCTCAGGTAGTCAACAAATTCCCAGCACTTAAATGGACCGAAAATGTATCGCCGTGTTCACATCAGTACGTCAAACCCCTGTCCCAAATATCACCTGTTCCCATTCCACATACTCACATGCTATTTCTTTAACTTTCATTTTAATATTATCCTCCCAAGTGCACGCCTACTGATGACTGAAAGTACAGGCCGCAAAGCACAAGGACGTAGACTAAAATAAAGAAGCACTTTCCAACGAGCATGAAAATCGGTAAAAACGTCGGATGATTTATTTTTTTTGAGTAGGTGATGAATATCTACGGCATCTTCCGCGTGTTCTTACTAACAAATATAAAAGCTCCTTTGTCCTGTTATAATGACGTCACCAAAGCTTAACAAGTATTCTTATACTTGGGGCTGCAATTTCTCTCCAACATGCAATCACGTGACAATAGCAGCGGCGGTCAAATTGTGTTCAAAGGCTCGACGTTTTAATTGACAAGTTATCAGGTTTATGAAAACGTCAGAAAAATACGTTTCTCTACGTACAAGCCAATTATAGAAGTCCAACGTAGAATTACAGTGATAAATTATTGGAACATTTGCGCTCACAGCGAGACACAGGTAGGATAAGGACTTCTGGAAGACAAAACACTGATTTTCATCCAGATGTGAATTAACAAGTTCTAAACCAGTCCATTGACAAGTGGTTACACACGAAATTCAACAAGTGTCATTCGGCCCAGTGGGCAAATCGTTGGCCCAGCAAGACAATAAACCTTCATGGGGGATCGGCAAGGCAGACAGAGCGCACATTGGGAGATGAGAAATGCGTTAAAGCTCTTGGTTGGAAGTCCTGAACCGACGAGACCACTCACGAAACCTAGGCATAGATGGATTAAATCCGTCACAGGGAAATTGAGTTCGATGGTGTAGATCGGATTTATCTGACTCAGGATGGTACTGGTGGCTGGTCACCTTATGGCCCAAGTGATGATACAATCATCTAACTTGTCGGAAAGGCTTATTGACCGTGGAATAATGGAGAGAGACAAACCAGGATATCCGATGTCTGACGACTGAAATTCGTTTTCGTCATGGCAGACTTAAAAGACGTAAGGCACACAAAACTTTAAACCTATCGGCTCTCGTCCTAACTGAAGAACGCAGATTGACGTTGATATTTAAGTTGGTCACGGTTTTGAAAATCAGGGTTGCCAACCACTACACACCGTCATAATCCAGTGGGTCACAATGCGAAGAACTGACAGCGTAATATATCTGGCGCTAAGAGAGGAACTAAGCCTAATTTCATATTCTTAGGCCTCAAATAAGGCCAGATCCAAAGGATTCCCAAACGAGATATCTCGTACGTAGCGTGGAAATGCTTAATACGATCCACGAGGTTTCCCGATATGAGTAATCGTTACGTTGCCTTAGTTCATTTTTCTGCTTAGTACACCCCTGGTCCAGCCCTACAGGTAGGAAGAGGCATTGATGTTGAAACAGGTCGGGATCCTTTTCCAATGAAACCAATTATAGCACCTTACTCACTCCCAGAGCAATGAACTCTTCCTGCCCCACGTTGTCAGCAAGGACGTTTAAGCGACGTTACACATTAAAAGGATCCTAGTAGCATGTTCCTAAAGCGTTCACTTTTATTCGGAATTCAGATTATTTGAAATAAGATAACTAACTGTCTTTTGGGATGTTGCGCAGTGCAGTCTGGTGGCAACCAACCCACGTTTCGGAGGTTCTAACATTCTACATAATGAGGGTTTAAGCACCTCTGAAACGTCGGTAAATTAAAATTTAACATCCCAGAATATAGTAATCTTAACAGGTAAAGGGGTAAGATAAACCCTGTCGACGACTGTACTTCTATACGAACTATACTAAATACTTTTACTAGCTCATTATGCAAAACTCTTATTATTCCTGAACACATACCAACAAATTTGTATTTTACGAGCGTCGTCTGTAAAATTTAAATTTCTGAAGTCTACTTTCGGTTTATTAAAAAAAAAGTATTTTCAAATACCGCTACCTTAACACTTTTCAAAAGAACCTCTACATAACAAGTAATCACAAAAAGAACGTGTAGGTAAGGTTATAATCACAATTTCCAGAACTCGACAGTAATCATAATAAAATTGATCGAGATTCTGTGGCGTTAACTGTTGCTATTCCAAAACATGGAATAAACATCGATTATTTTCTTAAACAATATTAACCAGCTGATCTTTGTCATGGAGATGAGGTACGTATTGAACATTTAAATATTATTTAGGCTTCCAAGAGTTAAATAACGCTGCGTTAAGGTAACTTAAAATGACATGCCCTTTCTACCAAATTTGTGAGCGACAACTTGCTCCAAACCCACTCTGACTGGCAACGTAGATCCAAATATAGGGGTCCATTGTGTTGAACAAGTGTAACAAATTCGAAACTTGTACCTTATCACCATTAACAATCATTCCTCCTTTATGTACGCATGCATAACAAACATGGCGAGTCAGCGCAGTTACAATTGAGATCGGGGAACAGTATACACCTTTCTCTCAAACAGTGGACTGTGACTCAGACGTAACTAGAACAGATTTGATACGTATTTAGAAATAATAACTGGCTCTCCGACCAATTTAAAGTTATTTTCCCTTTTACAAGCTGTTTAATGATGTCTTTCTGATAATGTTTTATCTGTTAGGGTAATAAAATTAAGGAGAATTAGATGGGTGGGACATTTAGCACGTATCTGAGAGATTAAAAATTTTAAAAAAAAATTTTGTACTGAAAATTCCTAAGGGGAAAGACAGCTTGGGATTCTGAACAAAACCTTCGCATTGAAATTAACAGGATTGGAACAATAACAAACAAACAAAAATAAAAACACCTGATTCCCTTAGCAGCAGCTATATTAGCATTCAACGACGTATGAAGAATATTCTTAAGATAAAAAGTTATGAAACAAACGAAAATGTTTTCCCCTGCCTATTAAATAAAACGTAACTGTACGTCTAGAACTGCAAATGTGATTATACGTTGTGACCACCCCATTTTTTTATTTCCTCATTCAATTTACGAAGAGGAAGCCATTTTATGAAACTGAATAAAAAAAATTAAAATAAAGGAAATTTTATAAAAAAAATCTGGGCGAGGGAAAATTTGAGGAATAATGGATTATACAATGATGCGAAAATTTACAAAATGACTGGCAGTATATTGGTACGAGCGACAGAATTGAATTCAATTTAAATAGAAGAAGAAAGGAAGGTCTATACCAGGGGTGGCCAACCCGCGGGCCGCATGTGGCCCGCCTTGAACATTTTTCCGGCCCGCGAGATTCATCACACTTTTACAAAATATATTTATTTTATAATGGCCAAAGTAGTGAAAACCAATGTATTAAAAAAATACATTATTTGTGCATCCATATATTCATTTCATTATTTTTATTTCATTCATATTTATATATTTTCTATATTTAATTTTTAGTGCTATATATTTCTTTACAATGTACGCTTAGTATCATTATTATTATTATATTATCTATGTTTACATGTAAGAATAATAGTAAACACAATAATAATAACTCATTATGTTTCAATTTTTCACTCCAAAAAATGTCTATAGTGTATCTAAATCTAATATGGGGATATATAATTTTATATGTGGCCCGCGGAGTTATGATGCATTTCCAAAGTGGCCCGAAAGATCATTTGAGTTGGCCACCCCTGGTCTATACCTTATTCTCCACTTCTTGTTTATAACCTTGTGCTCACATTGAAGGTTTATTTATAAAAAAGCTGAGGTATTCTGAGAAAAATGCAGTGGTCAAATGAAACTACAACCTGATGACGTAGTAAACAACACATAAGAATGCAATTTTTCACATATTAACACATCCGCAATTTATTTGCAATAAAAAATGTTTGATACAAAAAAAAATCCCGTAGTTATTTTGCTGTGGCGTAAAAACTATGACACTTGTTTCTTTGTGCGTAAGTTACAAGAAATGCGAAAATGTGTACGGCCGAGTTTATTCGTTGTTACAGGATGAAGAGTACCGGTCAGCTTCTCGATTTTTTTTGTGAGACATTTCTACTGTGAAGGATTGTGCTTAGGACCAATCAAAGTGAATGATTTTATTCGAAAAAATATAAAAGGAAGAGGTCTCTTGTGGGGATAGAGTACAATATTAAAATGGACCTTAAAGAAATCGGATGTGATATGGCTTACATTTAAGAGACTCAAAATAGAATCAAACGATGGTGTCTTGTGCATATGGAAAGACTAACATCATTCCGTAAAAGGCGAATCATTCCTTGATTACTTTAGCTGCTGTTAGCTTCTAAAGGAGGAATGTGTTCCGTGGAGTTACTTAAATTAAAACAAATTAATGTTTAATTACAGGACCTGGTTCCCAAAACTTTTCGTATGGAAAACAAAATATTATTCTGGGTTGTAACATAATGTAAATTTGGTATGCACTTGCCTACGTTCAACTGAAACGTTGTTAAACAACCACCTATTAGAGTATATATGACGTCACAACTCACAAAACCAAAATCGAAATAAAAGTCAATTTTATTTCATTTATTTTCGTTTTAGAAAATGCTTCATTTACCCTCTGAAGCTGAAACTCGTGTAAATAGTATTTACGAATTGAGTCCGTACCGCGAAGTAAACACCACACTTCACCATTACTAAGATCAACTGGTTAACGCTGTTTAAGGAAATAAACGCTGTTTATAATGAGACACGCACTGCGTACATAATATTTAAGAATTGAGTCCGTACCGCGAAGTAAACACCACACTTCACCATTACTACGATCAACTGGTTAACGCTGTTTAAGGAAATGATCGCGGTTTATTGTTAGAATCATACGAAAGGTCATGAACACAAAATGGAGGGATACTAATTCTTAAAGTAGGTGGTACAAACAATTACCATCGGGGGATTAAAGTGGTAAGCGTCCGCTCCGAGTTAATGGAACAGAACATAAAAGCAGTTTTTTTAAAAAACGATAACTGCACAATGGTTTTTTTTTCATAAAAATCGTGACCACGCTACTAAGAATTCCCCACGTCGTCTCTGAACACAGACATACAACAAGGAAAATTTCTGGCAAAAATTTCTTTTTTGTAACAAAGAGGCTAATTTTGCCAACACCCTGCTTACGTGGGACGCAAATACATATTCATATTCATACAATGTTATTACCGCGTTCACAGAAGTTTCTTTTATCATTCGTACATCTTTGCTTCTGTAATGAACGAACCGAGGAGGAAAATCCCAGTAGCACTGTTAAAATAATGCGAAGAGCAGCTTCCAATTTGAGTGAAAAAAAAGACTGTAAAGAGACGGATGAAAGTTGTTTCTTAATGAGAAGAATGTGACATAAGTAGATTCTAGAGGCACGGAGCAGATATTTGAATAGGGCACTCGCTATCTGTACGGAACAACATTCACGAAGACAAGCCTCGCATCCTAACGAATGGAAAGTCACTTACACACAGAAAATAAGAATGTCCTCGGCGCAACAGCGACACAGGTGTCATACCACACACACACACACACCCCCCCCCGTCCCGCAATTTCTAACCTTTTACGAGTGAAACAAGTCCGAGCAATAGGAAAGGGCACATTGACTAGACCTCGCTGTGGAGCGGTTAGCACTCAAGTTTCGTATTTTGAAGGTCCCGGGTTTAAGTCTCCGTCCTCATACCGGTAGTTACGAGACTTATTTCGTGGTTTTCCTCGAGCCCTTCAAGGCAAATTCCGAGAAAATATCTTAGAACATACCCATCCGCTCCCTTCCATATCCCTTCCATCCATTAATTATCCTGTCATTCAATAACTCTGTTTTGCCCGCAGATTATATTTACAGGTTCCATACGATCTCAGAATAAACAGCGATTATTTCCTTAAACAGCGTTAACCAGTTGATCTTCGTAACGGTGACGAGTAGTGTTTTCTTCGCGGTACGGGCTGAATTCTTAAATATTAATCAGACGAACTTCGGCTTCGAAGGGTTAATTAATTATCAGATTAAACAGCGATTATTTCCTTAAACAGCGTTAACCACTTGATCTTCGTAATGGTGAAGTGTGGTGTTTTCTTCGCGGTACGGGCTGAATTCTTAAATGTTAATCAGACGAACTTCGGCTTCGAAGGGTTAATTATTTATCAGATTAAACAGCGATTATTTCCTTAAACAGCGTTAACCACTTGATCTTTGTAATGGTGACGAGTAGTGTTTTGTTCGCGGTACGGACTGAATTCTTAAATATTAATCAGACGAACTTCGGCTTCGAAGGGTTAATTAATTATCAGATTAAACAGCGATTATTTCCTTAAACAGCGTTAACCACTTGATCTTTGTAATGGTGACGAGTAGTGTTTTCTTCGCGGTACGGACTGAATTCTTAAATGTTAATCAGACGAACTTCGGCTTCGAAATGTTAATTAATTATCAGATTAAACAGCGATTATTTCCTTAAACAGCGTTAACCACTTGATCTTTGTAATGGTGACGAGTAGTGTTTTGTTCGCGGTACGGACTGAATTCTTAAATGTTAATCAGACGAACTTCGGCTTCGAAGGGTTAATTATTTATCAGATTAAACAGCGATTATTTCCTTAAACAGCGTTAACCACTTGATCTTCGTAATGGTGAAGTGTGGTGTTTTCTTCGCGGTACGGGCTGAATTCTTAAATATTAATCAGGCGAACTTCGGCTTCGAAGGGTTAATTAATTATCAGATTAAACAGCGATTATTTCCTTAAACAGCGTTAACCACTTGATCTTCGTAATGGTGAAGTGTGGTGTTTTCTTCGCGGTACGGACTGAATTCTTAAATATTAATCAGACGAACTTCGGCTTGGAAGGGTTAATTAATTATCAGATTAAACAGCGATTATTTCCTTAAACAGCGTTAACCACTTGATCTTCGTAATGGTGAAGTGTGGTGTTTTCTTCGCGGTACGGGCTGAATTCTTAAATATTAATCAGACGAACTTCGGCTTCGAAGGGTTAATTAATTATCAGATTAAACAGCGATTATTTCCTTAAACAACGTTAACCACTTGATCTTTGTAATGGTGACGAGTAGTGTTTTCTTCGCGGTACGGACTGAATTCTTAAATATTAATCAGACGAACTTCGGCTTCGAAGGGTTAATTAATTATCAGATTAAACAGCGATTATTTCCTTAAACAGCGTTAACCACTTGATCTTCGTAATGGTGAAGTGTGGTGTTTTCTTCGCGGTACGGGCTGAATTCTTAAATATTAATCAGACGAACTTCGGCTTCGAAGGGTTAATTAATTATCAGATTAAACAGCGATTATTTCCTTAAACAGCGTTAACCACTTGATCTTCGTAATGGTGAAGTGTGGTGTTTTCTTCGCGGTACGGACTGAATTCTTAAATATTAATCAGACGAACTTCGGCTTCGAAGGGTTAATTAATTATCAGATTAAACAGCGATTATTTCCTTAAACAGCGTTAACCACTTGATCTTCGTAATGGTGAAGTGTGGTGTTTTCTTCGCGGTACGGACTGAATTCTTAAATGTTAATCAGACGAACTTCGGCTTGGAAGGGTTAATTAATTATCAGATTAAACAGCGATTATTTCCTTAAACAGCGTTAACCACTTGATCTTCGTAATGGTGAAGTGTGGTGTTTTCTTCGCGGTACGGGCTGAATTCTTAAATATTAATCAGACGAACTTCGGCTTCGAAGGGTTAATTAATTATCAGATTAAACAGCGATTATTTCCTTAAACAGCGTTAACCACTTGATCTTCGTAATGGTGAAGTGTGGTGTTTTCTTCGCGGTACGGACTGAATTCTTAAATATTAATCAGACGAACTTCGGCTTCGAAGGGTTAATTAATTATCAGATTAAACAGCGATTATTTCCTTAAGAAGCGTTAACCACTTGATCTTCGTAATGGTGAAGTGTGGTGTTTTCTTCGCGGTACGGACTGAATTCTTAAATATTAATCAGACGAACTTCGGCTTCGAAGGGTTAATTAATTATCAGATTAAACAGCGATTATTTCCTTAAACAGCGTTAACCACTTGATCTTTGTAATGGTGACGAGTAGTGTTTTCTTCGCGGTACGGACTGAATTCTTAAATGTTAATCAGACGAACTTCGGCTTCGAAGGGTTAATTAATTATCAGATTAAACAGCGATTATTTCCTTAAACAGCGTTAACCACTTGATCTTCGTAATGGTGAAGTGTGGTGTTTTATTCGCGGTACGGACTGAATTCTTAAATATTAATCAGACGAACTTCGGCTTGGAAGGGTTAATTAATTATCAGATTAAACAGCGATTATTTCCTTAAACAGCGTTAACCACTTGATCTTCGTAATGGTGAAGTGTGGTGTTTTCTTCGCGGTACGGACTGAATTCTTAAATATTAATCAGACGAACTTCGGCTTCGAAGGGTTTACGCAGCCCAAATTTCAAGCATCCATGCTTCGCCGTTGATGTAAACGTACTTGGAATAGTGAGTCACTTTACGACAATCGTTCCTTAGGACAGTTATATACTTGTGCCATTCTCTGTGTGTAGGTAAACACAACACAACAAGGCAGCCTACAGCAATAACGCTACACCTTCCTTCGGGCCAATGTTTTTCATAGTAATGGGTGTTCCATAAACCCCAAACGCACACGAGTTCAACCAATCACTTCAAAATAAATAGTAATACCGCTGTGTGCAAGGTATAAATAAACTCTACCAAATATCATGAAATTCTTATTGTGAAAACTACAATTCTGGAGAGCAATGCTAAGATGAGAGGATAATATTAAAATTAACTTTAAATAAACAGGTTGTAAGTGCATTCAGCTGACTGAACATGGGGTCTAGTACCAGGTTATTGTATTTATTAGTAGCTAAAGCTTGCCACGTGTTCACACGTGAGACTCTCACGGCAGTGAAGATGTCGATATTGGTCTTCTGGGTTCTAGTGTCCTGAAGATGGAGGCCGTATGTTCCACTGAAACGTCGGTATCTAACTACACGCCCACGTGGGCTTTACTACGCGTTTCCGACCCGTTCTCCTCATTTAATAAAGACAGATTTTAAACGAAACCATGGAACTGGCTTGGCTTTGTTGTTGAATCCGTAGACTCAGGCACCATAATTCTCTGAAGGATTAAGATTCTTTTGTTATCGGCTTGGTTCATTATAGATTCAGAGTCGCGGGTGACAAAGCTAACATTTCGATGTCAGTAGGACTTCTATTCAACACAGTCAAGGGAAAAATCAATACCACACATGTACAGGATGTTTCACAAAATAAGTAGGCATTTCTAATTCAAGTAAATGTCCTAACATAAAGCAACAGTACAAATAAGATATTGTAAATGCGTCATATTGTGATTATAAGTATTAAAAATATATTAAAAATTTTATTGCCGTCAATCACAAATATAATATTGTTAAAAGATTAAAACATCAATTAACGTTCCCCTTCGAGTACTCGATTACATAGGAACTGCACGACTAGTTTCGGCTATAATTTAGCCATCAATGGGTGTTATGTAGTTAAAACTTATTACCAGCCACGATACATTACAGTCCAATACATCTCCGTTTCTACTATATACGATTACGATATTACTTCTTGGTCCTACATAAAATATTGACGACACTACAAAATACAAAAATACAAACCTAATAACAGTGACCTGTGATAATACAACGCAACGGAGAAATATATAAAGGACAAGAACATCATCAGAAAATGAAGAATATAAATTATAAAAAACAATAAAAATCAGTAATTCAGTGATAAGTTTAAACTACATAACACCCGTTGATGGCTAAATTATAGCCGAAACTAGTCGTGTAAGTTCCTATGTAATCGAGTACTCGAAGGGGAACGTTAATTGATGTTTTAATCTTTTAACATTATTATATTTGTGATTGACGGCAATACAATTTTTAATATATTTTTAACAGTACAAATGTTTACTTGCAAACATCAAAGTATTTCTTTTCTCCCCCATTTGATTGTATTGTTTCAATATAGACTCAGTTTGTTTGAGAGATTTTCTGGTTTATCCAAACTCGCCTTACTGTTTTGTTGGTTTTCTTTGCAAAAAATATTAATTTCCTCTCACTTTTGTGCCTGAGTGTACCTTCACCTTAGGAATATCTCTTTCGTCTTTCGATGCAAATTGCTATTTACAATTCCTGACATTTGTATTGTTATTCGTAAGAAAATATTACTTTTTTTTTTCTTCAGACAAACGCCCATTTCTTCTTAAACTTCTTACACAGACTAAACGTAGTATTTTGAAAGCAAGATTGTCTTTAAACTTCACTGACGTATTATAAAACCTTCAGCTGAAATAATACATAAAAAATAAAAATTCACTGCTACTTGTATAAATCACAATTAATTTTGTTATTCTGTCTTGCAACATTCAATAAACATTTCAGTTTGAAATAGCGCGCCATTCTTTCATGGAATCGTTGCATATCTCAGATTATACTGTGTATTCACAAACACAGTAGTTTTGACCTAAATCTGAAGGGTAAATTACGGTATTGAAGCAGAGAGCTATGTGTCGGATGCAAACCACAGTAGCGTCGAGGTGATGCTATTATGGCTTTTAAACGTCTACATATACGAGCATACTGTTCGAATTGACGACAGAAACTTGGAGGGGGGGGGTTATAGAGTGCTGTGATGAACTGACCGTCAGTTAGGGTCATTGAGAAGTCAAGGAAACCTGAGAGTAAGTCTCATCCTCAGAATTCTTCGGCAACCGAGGGACAACTGGAGTGAACATCTTCATTCGTCTGCCTGATTAAGGAGTGTAGATTAACCCTTCTAAGCCCGAAATTTTTTTGAAGAATTCAAATCGGGAGGGCTGCATGAGAAACATGCAGTGGCAACTTGGAACTTGGGAGCTCGTGTAAATAGTATTTAAGAATTCGGTCCGTACCGCGAAGAAAACACAACTCTTCACCATTACAAAAGATCAGCTGGTTAACGCTGTTTAAGGAAATGATCGCTGTTTATTCCGAGAATCAAACGAAACTCTTAAATACAAAATGAAGAGTTATTGATTGTTAAAGCAGGTGGTAAATAGAGTTACCACTCTGCTATAAAGGATTAACGTTGTCCGAGAACACAGAACTGAGGAGACTATATAGAATCTTACGTACAAGAGTTTGAGATTACAAATTACGATGGCCCTCACGTTGTAATTTTCTGAGTTGTCGTATTCGCTGCTTATCTTAGCATCAAAATTTTTTCTCCATTATTATAAACGAGATATTCGTTAAACGAATGAAATATTAGCAATTCTGTTTGGGATGACAGAAATTAACGAGCCGAAAGTCATTATTTATAGCGCATTCCGACAGAAATGCTGTCAAATATCGTGTGAAGGGTTCTCTACCTAAGCAGGTCTTACCTTAGTTATAATTTTTTGTAAAATACGTGTACAATGATTATACCTGAACTTCAGCACCTGACATTTACAGAGTCAGAAAATACATTAAAAGCTTTCCTTAATAGTCTTATTAAAATATCTGTATTTTAACTCCTATTATTATATTTGTTTAAATCTTGTCAGTCTAATCACAATAAAATTCCTATTAATATTAAAATATTACCATAATTAACATTTAAATATTTAAATATATTAAATGATATTACCTATCGAAATCTGGAATAAAACATCATTTGAAATTTGAAATCTGATAAACATCTGACTAAAAAGTTGCATTTAAGAAATTATATTTAAGTTTATATAATTTTATACACCTGAAGATGGTTCTTTTAGAACTGAAACATGTCGTGTAAAAAGTGATATTCTAATGTAAATCGAACATTTCGATAGAGAATATCATTTAATATATTTTAAATATTTAAATGTTAATTAAGGTAATATTTTAATATTTAATAGGAATTTTATTGTGATTAGACTGACAAGATTTAAACAAATATATATTTATCACAATATGACGCAACTTTATCATCTCCTATTATTATGCTTGCGGTAAAATATATTATTAGTAATAAATACAATTAAAATATCAGATTCTAAATAGCGAACTACTGAGTTGTTGCGCCGTGTAATCTGCTGGTTGTTTGCAAATGTTTCGGAGGAACATGCTGCTTCTAACTTCAGGGCTAAATAATATTGAAATTAATTTATTTTTGTGCGTGGTAAGAGTCAAACAAAACCAATTAAGTTGCAATCAAGAACTAAAAGACAAACAAAACAACAGATCAGAATATTGCACAATAATAACGATTATAATCCTGAAAAATATAGGCAAAAAAACAGGAGAAACATGCGCACTCAATAAACAGAGGAATGGTAACCCTGCCCTGGGTTCCAAACATGTGGTTGCCATGGAGACTGGTTTTTCGCCTGTCGACTTAATTAAAAACAGCCTAATTACCTGCTCAATCAACTAGCCTATATACAGCCTTCTAAATACGGAGCCCAAAAAAAAATGAAGTCTTTTTAGTCTCTTGTTTGTTGCTTGCAATCCCCTGTTTGCAAAATAAAACAGCTGAGCGGAGAATAATTACGAAATAACTTTATCGTCATTTTACAGAACACTTTGGGCGGGTTCTAGGAGAAATAGAATCTAGTGTCACTTACAAGAGGCGTTAAACACTGTTACAGAATTGGAAAAAGTTGGTTCGTGCATTTCAGCTCAAATTTTCCATATTATTAAAAATTAATATCTCCTAACCGCCTATAATAGACGAAGAGCGTTTGATTATAAAAGTGTCGTATTTACATACGACAAGTACAGATTGAAGTTTGTGGCCAAATAAGATTAATCTACTTAATGGCACATTGACGCAAAACACAGACCGCCCAGAGAGCGTACAGTTCAGATCACATGAAGAAGATTTCTGTCTGCTGAATCGCCCTGATGACGGAGGCAGTATGACCTCTGAAACGTTGGTAAACATCGACCAGACTACACAGCGCTACAGCCCAGAAGACAGAAATCTTCAGACTCGCCGCTGTGAAAACTTCAAATCTAATTCTGATGATGGAGGCAGTATGACCTCCGAAGCGTTGGTTAACATCGACCAGACTACACAGCGCAACATCCCAGAAGACAGAAATCTTCATACTCATCGCCCTGATGATGGAGGCAGTATGACCTCTGAAACGTTGGTAAACTTCGACCAGACTACACGGCGCAACAACCCAGAAGACAGAAATCTTCATATTCTGATGACGGAGGCAGTATGATCTCTGAAACGTTGGTTAACATCGACCAGACTACACAGCGCAACAACCCAGAAGACAGAAATCTTCATACTCTGATGACGGAGGCAGTATAACCTCTGAAACGTTGGTAAACATCGACCAGACTACACAGCGCAACAACCCAGAAGACAGAAATCTTCATACTCTGATGACGGAGGCAGTATGACCTCTGAAACGTTGGTAAACATCGACCAGACTACACAGCGCAACAACCCAGAAGACGAAAATTTTCATACTCTGATGACGGAGGCAGTATGACCTCTGAAACGTTGGTAAACATCGACCAGACTACACAGCGCAACAACCCAGAAGACAGAAATCTTCATACTAAGAATCGCCCTGATGATGGAGGCAGTATGACCTCTGAAACGCTGGCTAACATCGACCAGACTACACAGCGCAAGAACCCAGAAGACGGAAATCTTCATACTCATCGCCCTGATGATGGAGGCAGTATGACCTCTGAAACGCTGGTTAACATCGACCAGACTACACAGCGCAACAACCCAGAAGACAGAAATTTTCATACTAAGAATCGCCCTGATGATGGAGGCAGTATGACCTCTGAAACGCTGGTTAACATCGACCAGACTACACAGCGCAACAACCCAGAAGACGGAAATCTTCATACTCATCGCCCTGATGATGGAGGCAGTATGACCTCTGAAACGCTGGTTAACATCGACCAGACTACACAGCGCAACAACCCAGAAGACGGAAATCTTCATACTCATCGCCCTGATGATGGAGGCAGTATGACCTCTGAAACGTTGGTAAACATCGACCAGACTACAGAGCGCAACAACCCAGAAGACAGAAATCTTCATACTAAGAATCGCTCTGATGATGGAGGCAGTATGACCTCTGAAACGTTGGTAAACATCGACCAGACTACACAGCGCAACAACCCAGAAGACAGAAATCTTCATACTAAGAATCGCCCTGATGATGGAGGCAGTATGACCTCTGAAACGTTGGTAAACATCGACCAGACTACACGGCGCAACAACCCAGAAGACAGAAATCTTCATAATCATCGCCCTGATGATGGAGGCAGTATGACCTCTGAAACGCTGGTTAACATCGACCAGACTACACAGCGCAACAACCCAGAAGACGGAAATCTTCATACTCATCGCCCTGATGATGGAGGCAGTATGACCTCTGAAACGTTGGTTAACATCGACCAGACTACACAGCGCAACAACCCAGAAGACAGAAATCTTCATACTAAGAATCGCCCTGATGATGGAGGCAGTATGACCACTGAAACGTTGGTTAACATCGACCAGACTACACAGCGCAACAACCCAGAAGACAGAAATCTTCATACTAAGAATCGCCCTGATGATGGAGGCAGTATGACCTCTGAAACGCTGGTTAACATCGACCAGACTACACGGCGCAACAACCCAGAAGACAGAAATCTTCATACTAAGAATCGCCCTGATGATGGAGGCAGTATGACCTCTGAAACGTTGGTTAACATCGACCAGACTACACAGCGCAACAACCCAGAAGACAGAAATCTTCATACTCATCGCCCTGATGATGGAGGCAGTATGACCACTGAAACGTTGGTTAACATCGACTAGACTACACAGCGCAACAACCCAGAAGACAGAAATCTTCATACTAAGAATCGCCCTGATGATGGAGGCAGTATGACCTCTGAAACGTTGGTTAACATCGACCAGACTACACAGCGCAACAACTCAGAAGACAGAAATCTTCATACTCATCGCCCTGATGATGGAGGCAGTATGACCACTGAAACGTTGGTTAACATCGACCAGACTACACAGCGCAACAACCCAGAAGACAGAAATCTTCATACTAAGAATCGCCCTGATGATGGAGGCAGTATGACCTCTGAAACGCTGGTTAACATCGACCAGACTACACAGCGCAACAACCCAGAAGACAGAAATCTTCATACTCTGATGACGGAGGCAGTATGACCTCTGAAACGCTGGTTAACATCGACCAGACTACACAGCGCAACAACCCAGAAGACAGAAATCTTCATACTCTGATGACGGAGGCAGTATGATCTCTGAAACGTTGGTTAACATCGACCAGACTACACAGCGCAACAACCCAGAAGACAGAAATCTTCATACTAAGAATCGCTCTGATGATGGAGGCAGTATGACCTCTGAAACGTTGGTAAACATCGACCAGACTACACAGCGCAACAACCCAGAAGACGGAAATCTTCATACTCATCGCCCTGATGACGGAGGCAGTATGACCTCTGAAACGTTGGTTAACATCGACCAGACTACACAGCGCAACAACCCAGAAGACGAAAATCTTCATACTCTGATGACGGAGGCAGTATGACCTCTGAAACGTTGGTAAACATCGACCAGACTACACAGCGCAACAACCCAGAAGACAGAAATCTTCATACTCTGATGACGGAGGCAGTATGACCTCTGAAACGTTGGTAAACATCGACCAGACTACACAGCGCAACAACCCAGAAGACGAAAATTTTCATACTCTGATGACGGAGGCAGTATGACCTCTGAAACGTTGGTAAACATCGACCAGACTACACAGCGCAACAACCCAGAAGACAGAAATCTTCATACTAAGAATCGCCCTGATGATGGAGGCAGTATGACCTCTGAAACGCTGGCTAACATCGACCAGACTACACAGCGCAAGAACCCAGAAGACGGAAATCTTCATACTCATCGCCCTGATGATGGAGGCAGTATGACCTCTGAAACGCTGGTTAACATCGACCAGACTACACAGCGCAACAACCCAGAAGACAGAAATTTTCATACTAAGAATCGCCCTGATGATGGAGGCAGTATGACCTCTGAAACGCTGGTTAACATCGACCAGACTACACAGCGCAACAACCCAGAAGACGGAAATCTTCATACTCATCGCCCTGATGATGGAGGCAGTATGACCTCTGAAACGCTGGTTAACATCGACCAGACTACACAGCGCAACAACCCAGAAGACGGAAATCTTCATACTCATCGCCCTGATGATGGAGGCAGTATGACCTCTGAAACGTTGGTAAACATCGACCAGACTACACAGCGCAACAACCCAGAAGACAGAAATCTTCATACTAAGAATCGCTCTGATGATGGAGGCAGTATGACCTCTGAAACGTTGGTAAACATCGACCAGACTACACAGCGCAACAACCCAGAAGACAGAAATCTTCATACTAAGAATCGCCCTGATGATGGAGGCAGTATGACCTCTGAAACGTTGGTAAACATCGACCAGACTACACGGCGCAACAACCCAGAAGACAGAAATCTTCATAATCATCGCCCTGATGATGGAGGCAGTATGACCTCTGAAACGCTGGTTAACATCGACCAGACTACACAGCGCAACAACCCAGAAGACGGAAATCTTCATACTCATCGCCCTGATGATGGAGGCAGTATGACCTCTGAAACGTTGGTTAACATCGACCAGACTACACAGCGCAACAACCCAGAAGACAGAAATCTTCATACTAAGAATCGCCCTGATGATGGAGGCAGTATGACCACTGAAACGTTGGTTAACATCGACCAGACTACACAGCGCAACAACCCAGAAGACAGAAATCTTCATACTAAGAATCGCCCTGATGATGGAGGCAGTATGACCTCTGAAACGCTGGTTAACATCGACCAGACTACACGGCGCAACAACCCAGAAGACAGAAATCTTCATACTAAGAATCGCCCTGATGATGGAGGCAGTATGACCTCTGAAACGTTGGTTAACATCGACCAGACTACACAGCGCAACAACCCAGAAGACAGAAATCTTCATACTCATCGCCCTGATGATGGAGGCAGTATGACCACTGAAACGTTGGTTAACATCGACTAGACTACACAGCGCAACAACCCAGAAGACAGAAATCTTCATACTAAGAATCGCCCTGATGATGGAGGCAGTATGACCTCTGAAACGTTGGTTAACATCGACCAGACTACACAGCGCAACAACTCAGAAGACAGAAATCTTCATACTCATCGCCCTGATGATGGAGGCAGTATGACCACTGAAACGTTGGTTAACATCGACCAGACTACACAGCGCAACAACCCAGAAGACAGAAATCTTCATACTAAGAATCGCCCTGATGATGGAGGCAGTATGACCTCTGAAACGCTGGTTAACATCGACCAGACTACACAGCGCAACAACCCAGAAGACAGAAATCTTCATACTCTGATGACGGAGGCAGTATGACCTCTGAAACGCTGGTTAACATCGACCAGACTACACAGCGCAACAACCCAGAAGACAGAAATCTTCATACTCTGATGACGGAGGCAGTATGATCTCTGAAACGTTGGTTAACATCGACCAGACTACACAGCGCAACAACCCAGAAGACAGAAATCTTCATACTAAGAATCGCTCTGATGATGGAGGCAGTATGACCTCTGAAACGTTGGTAAACATCGACCAGACTACACAGCGCAACAACCCAGAAGACGGAAATCTTCATACTCATCGCCCTGATGACGGAGGCAGTATGACCTCTGAAACGTTGGTTAACATCGACCAGACTACACAGCGCAACAACCCAGAAGACGAAAATCTTCATACTCTGATGACGGAGGCAGTATGACCTCTGAAACGTTGGTAAACATCGACCAGACTACACAGCGCAACAACCCAGAAGACAGAAATCTTCATACTAAGAATCGCCCTGATGATGGAGGCAGTATGACCTCTGAAACGCTGGCTAACATCGACCAGACTACACAGCGCAAGAGCCCAGAAGACGGAAATCTTCATACTCATCGCCCTGATGATGGAGGCAGTATGACCTCTGAAACGCTGGTTAACATCGACCAGACTACACAGCGCAACAACCCAGAAGACAGAAATCTTCATACTAAGAATCGCCCTGATGATGGAGGCAGTATGACCTCTGAAACCCTGGTTAACATCGACCAGACTACACAGCGCAACAACCCAGAAGACGGAAATCTTCATACTCATCGCCCTGATGATGGAGGCAGTATGACCTCTGAAACGTTGGTTAACATCGACCAGACTACACAGCGCAACAACCCAGAAGACAGAAATCTTCATATTTCTAGTCGCCCTTAATGAAGGAGGCAGTATGACCTCTGAAACGTTGGTTAACATCGACCAGACTACACAGCGCAACAACCCAGAAGACAGAAATCTTCATACTAAGAATCGCTCTGATGATGGAGGCAGTATGACCTCTGAAACGTTGGTAAACATCGACCAGACTACACAGCGCAACAACCCAGAAGACAGAAATCTTCATACTAAGAATCGCCCTGATGATGGAGGCAGTATGACCTCTGAAACGTTGGTAAACATCGACCAGACTACACGGCGCAACAACCCAGAAGACAGAAATCTTCATAATCATCGCCCTGATGATGGAGGCAGTATGACCTCTGAAACGTTGGTTAACATCGACCAGACTACACAGCGCAACAACCCAGAAGACAGAAATCTTCATACTAAGAATCGCTCTGATGATGGAGGCAGTATGACCTCTTAAACGTTGGTAAACATCGACCAGACTACACAGCGCAACAACCCAGAAGACAGAAATCTTCATAATCATCGCCCTGATGATGGAGGCAGTATGACCTCTGAAACGTTGGTTAACATCGACCAGACTACACAGCGCAACAACCCAGAAGACAGAAATCTTCATACTAAGAATCGCTCTGATGATGGAGGCAGTATGACCTCTGAAACGTTGGTAAACATCGACCAGACTACACAGCGCAACAACCCAGAAGACAGAAATCTTCATACTAAGAATCGCCCTGATGATGGAGGCAGTATGACCTCTGAAACGTTGGTAAACATCGACCAGACTACACGGCGCAACAACCCAGAAGACAGAAATCTTCATAATCATCGCCCTGATGATGGAGGCAGTATGACCTCTGAAACGTTGGTTAACATCGACCAGACTACACAGCGCAACAACCCAGAAGACAGAAATCTTCATACTAAGAATCGCTCTGATGATGGAGGCAGTATGACCTCTGAAACGTTGGTAAACATCGACCAGACTACACAGCGCAACAACCCAGAAGACAGAAATCTTCATACTAAGAATCGCTCTGATGATGGAGGCAGTATGACCTCTGAAACGTTGGTAAACATCGACCAGACTACACAGCGCAACAACCCAGAAGACAGAAATCTTCATACTAAGAATCGCCCTGATGATGGAGGCAGTATGACCTCTGAAACGTTGGTAAACATCGACCAGACTACACGGCGCAACAACCCAGAAGACAGAAATCTTCATACTAAGAATCGCCCTGATGATGGAGGCAGTATGACCTCTGAAACGCTGGTTAACATCGACCAGACTACACAGCGCAACAACCCAGAAGACGGAAATCTTCATACTCATCGCCCTGATGATGGAGGCAGTATGACCTCTGAAACGTTGGTTAACATCGACCAGACTACACAGCGCAACAACCCAGAAGACAGAAATCTTCATACTCATCGCCCTGATGATGGAGGCAGTATGACCACTGAAACGTTGGTTAACATCGACCAGACTACACAGCGCAACAACCCAGAAGACAGAAATCTTCATACTAAGAATCGCCCTGATGATGGAGGCAGTATGACCTCTGAAACGTTGGTTAACATCGACCAGACTACACAGCGCAACAACCCAGAAGACAGAAATCTTCATACTCATCGCCCTGATGATGGAGGCAGTATGACCACTGAAACGTTGGTTAACATCGACCAGACTACACAGCGCAACAACCCAGAAGACAGAAATCTTCATACTAAGAATCGCCCTGATGATGGAGGCTGTATGACCTCTGAAACGCTGGTTAACATCGACCAGACTACACAGCGCAACAACCCAGAAGACAGAAATCTTCATACTCAGCGTTGAGAAAAGCTCAAATCGTACAAATTAGGAACTTCGTTACGTTATTATAAAGGTCATCAAATCGGGGGGGGGGGGTATAAGTGAGAATAGTGAAGGGAAGAGAACAAGATTAAAGCCTTTGTAACAAAGTAATTACGCCATTAGACACAGTTACATTAGAGCCATGCTCCGCAAAAACCCGGTGTTAGACGGACAGACTTCTGTATAAAGAAATCAAATGAATGATATTATGACATGAGATGGTCAGAAAACATAGCATTTGTTAAGTAGATAGTAAGTACGCGAACTATTCAGTAGAACACTTGAAGCAAAGATTACTTGCTGTATTATAGCGTACTAAATATTTACAAAATGAGGTAGATTTACGTGGCTCAAGAGAGGGTCCAATGGTGGGCTGTTATGAATACATTAATAGATCTTCGAGTTCCATAAAGGGTAATGAACGTTTTGACCAAATTATCGAATATCAGCTACTTAAGAACTCTATTCTATGGAGTTATTTAATTAATATGTAAGCGTCATTACATGATAAATACTGATATATACAGGCTTATAATTTAATTAAATTCTTTATTTTAATGTGGTGACTCAACAGCTACGGAGTCAGTACAACAAGGTAAAATAGATATAAGGCACAGAAAACAATAAGAAAGTGAAAATTAAACTAAATACATATAATCTAACACTCTCGTGTCGAGAAGGCATCCTTAAAGGAGATACGTTTTTCCCAAAACATCTACATATGTCACTTGCAGCAATAACGCATTATAATTGCATACTTATTGGAATCAGTAGCATTGTTTAGCACAACTTTGAGTAAAGACTATTAGAATTATGGAAGATATAAAAAAATGCTTAGGCCTACATTACGTTAGTTGGAACATATGAAAGTAAGAGCTCATTTGGGAGACGTAAGAATAGGTAGGAGGAGGATAATTATAAAATTAATCTTTTAAAAAAAAGAAGTGCAGAATTGTATAAACTGGTTTCGTCTGGTTTTGGATACGTTCCAGCGGAAAGCTTTCGTTAACAAGTTTATGAACCTTGGGCTTTCACAAAAGGCAGGGGATTTCTGGACCAGCTCGAGCGGTCATAAGCTTCTCAAGAAGGGTTCTGCGAGTTATTTACGTGTGTCTGGATTTGGAAAACACATTTCGACTCTTGTTTTTGCTATCCTGCTGCAGTCGGTGTCACCGCTGGCCGAATCCTGTCTTCGCTGCATTTTATGCAAGAGTTGGAAAGTTAATGCAGGTATACTTTACAATACAATAGCATATATGTAAAATAATGTAAAGCGTGCCACATTAACGTGAACCTCTGGAGGGCAAATAATTTCTCGCCAATGAAGCGTTGTTATTAATTTGCCCAACGGCACGGCAGAAACATTGTTGGCATAGATAAATGCGTTACTTTACGGTACGTGAACTAATGAACCATTGTTCGGGTCATCAGGTTCTGTACTATCAGTACCTTAGTTGCATTACAAGTCACCTCACGGACGCCGGCGAAATACGTCACGTCCCATTAGAATACGCTACGTGAAACAGTGAACAACCGTTTGTCAGTGGTGTACCTTTGCTTGATTACTAATATACGATAGGAGACGGGCTTCAATGTTGCTTTACAGTACGACATGTAATACAGTCAAGTGCAATAAAAGTAGAATTAATTATAACAGAGAACGTTGTGGTCATGGCTTTAAATCTCAGCCTTCTCTGTGTTGACCTACAGGAGCGCCGTGTCGAAAAGAAGTCACAGACGTTTCGGGTGAACCTGTTACCTGCTCCTTAAGCTTTTATTATCATAGAAAGTTTCGCGAGTTAAGTCCTTTACTAAATCTTTAAATATCTTCTAGTTATTCACAGTGGATAAATGTGCTTTGCAGATATGGAAAAATACATAATATGGCATTAATATTAATTAATTCGCCTGTTATAACCCAAACACTAATTTACATTCTGTATTTATTACAGCACGTATTAAACCAAATCTGAAATTGGTTACACCTTATCTTTTTTCATTCGAGTTTGTGAGAATGGTCTTAGTAAATAAAAAATAAACTGTGTAAGATTTTAGGTTTTCACAGCGGTGAGTATGAAGATTTCTGTTTCTGGGTTGTTGCGTCGTGTAGTATGGTAGATTTCCACCAACGTTTGAGAGGTCATACTGCCTCCGTCATCAGGGACCCTATAAACCTGGCCCTTTCCGCTCGATTGGCACATTCATCGCCCTGAAGACGGAGGCAGTATGACCTCTGAAACGTTGGTAAACATCGACCAGACTACACAGCGCAATAACCCAGAAGACAGAAATCTTCATACTCATCGCCCTGATGATGGAGGCAGTATGACCTCTGAAACGTTGGTTAACATCGACCAGACTACACAGCGCAACAACCCAGAAGACAGAAATCTTCATACTCTGATGAAGGAGGCAGTATGACCTCTGAAACTTTGGTTAACATCGCCAGACTACACAGCGCAACAACCCAGAAGACAGAAATCTTCATACTCTGATGACGGAGGCAGTATGACCTCTGAAACGTTGATGGACATCTACCAGAATACACGGCGCAAGAACTCAGAAAATAGCAATCTTCAAAAAATAAACTCTTGAACTGAGCACACTGTATCTGTCAGTCTAAAATATATTTTTAAATTAGTTTACTTTCCTGTTAGATCAATTTCTTTGTCTGTACTGTGAATTAAAGAGGTAAATTTATGATTTATTTTTTTTAATATTTGAACACCCATGTAGTCCAGAGTCAAGTCCTTCGCGAACTGTAAATGTTTTTTTCTACTGACCAACATCGATACAGATATACTGTGTGTTCACTACTTAAGTTTTAGAGCAAAGAAACGAAAAATAAAATATTGCAAAAGAAAGAATGTTGTAGATATAAGCGTATGTTAGACTCGTGTTATAGCTGAAAGGTACATTTTTCTATGCTGATGCCAGATTGAATTTAATTAAACAATATGAAAGTATTTGTGGTATTAATAACTAATTTTTTTCAAATTAACAATAACTTGATATCTAAACTGGTTGAAAGCTATTAAATGTCTTTATAATAATTTAATTTTCATATATAAATGCAGCTATTATTTGTTTCTAAGCGAATACAAGCTTTCTCTTTATGTTACAGAAACAATTTTAGCTTACTGCTTGTGACATTTTTATTCTGCAGTCCTCCACAAACATACGAATAGCCATTGCCAACCGCTGGTGTAAAAGTCTGAGAAAAGCAAACTACGTGTTGAGTCACAGGTTGTTGAGTTGGTAACATTGTTATCAATATTACAACAGCTGGCATACCTTAGCCCTGTACAACTGTCGTTTTTAAATCTGGTAAAGTTAAGTAATTCTCTTTCCGTCATGGCGTGACTCTTCTCCAAGCTGTAGCGTAGCTGCGAATATATTTAATAAGCAATCGTGGATAGCAAACAATCGATAGTAATCGAGCTTAACGACTCTGCAAGTGCTACAGCTTCACACCGTAAACAATTAACATTTTAATAAATGTATGACGAGGCCTCAAACTTTGAACGATTTTTAACAAGTTCTGTATTAAGAGGAACATCGGGTGCCATGAAGAACAGTGAATTTCTTGAGTATCTGAGCTACTACTAGCTTCTCTAGAACGTCAATGCTTAGTAGAATTAGTTTAAAACTTGTTATTCTAAGACTTCCTGCAGTGTTACTGTTTAAGCTACTAACCACACCAAAACAAAATAGCACAGGAAATAATACAAAATATTATAATTAATGACGATGATCACTTTGATAATGGAGGCAGCAAGGACGTCTGAAACGTCGGTAAATTTATACCAAACTACACAGCGCAAATTTCCAGATGACATTCATCGTCATACTCGCCACTGAGAGAATCTGAAATCTCTTAAATTTATTATTATTTGTAGGTGTTATCTTAGCATCAAATCCAATTCGTTTACTTAGTTTAATTTCAAAATTCATCACAACGTCGCTTTCTTCACTTAACACGGAGTAATTAATGTGAAGAACAGTAAATATAAAAGAGCTGCTGTTCCGGAAATAAGTTATGTAATGCTCAGCGAGTCTCTCGTCAGTTAATTGGCGTGAAACGTGTGGAAGGCTCTCCTCCAGCTTTCGTTACGTTGTTATAATGGAACTCATGTAGCGTAATGAAATATTAAAATCAGGAACGCGGAGACAAATGTAATTACTGCGTCTGCGCTGGTTATGACAGAGTCACGGAAACATTTGAGAGACACACGACGTGCCTTGAATCTCTCATCCGGCAAAGACTACCAACATCCAGAGGTCACTGGTTCGATATCATCCATCTGTTACCATCACCCACCAATGTCTATAATAGTATTTCAGATAGACTATATTCCTTTCTTCTTCATCTATTATGGATTTTACTGAATCTTGTGAACGGGATATCGGATATAATAAAATCTTTTTTGGCTATCAGCCGTGTTATTTAGTTAGAAAACGACGTTTCAGAGATCAGATCCGTCTCCATCATCATTATATAACAGCTAATCCACCGTATAAATATCCAGCTAATACATTTGAACGTCGGTAATTTTTATCCGACTAACACGGCTGATAGCCGGAGAACATTTTACTCTTAATCGCCGTCAAAGCTTCAGATATACAGGATAATGTACCTTTACGTTATATTAAATGTAGGGCTTTTATTTACCAATTGAACCACTAAGATGTTCTCAGTGGGTTTGCTGTTTTACCTATTTAAAGATAAAATTCATTTCTGAGACAGTTGATTCTTTTAAACATTTGTGAGGGTCCTCTGAACTAAGGAAAATTCTATTGCCAGGCCTGTTCACATAAAGAATAACAAATCACATGAAAACATTGGCACTCATTCGTGTCCAGAACGGCATCCTGAAATCCTGTGTCCTTACGCGTCATATAACATACCGGCACTTTAATCGACCATAACATATTTAGCCGATTACTTTCTAATTTCACAATTCACTGCCTCGCAGATTATAAATATGTAGCTAATAATAGGCTGCAACATAGCATCAATCCTGCCTCTCCGTTTATGAAATCGATAGGTAGATAAATGAGTATCTATTTAATATAATAGCCAGTGTCCGCGATGCTTGATTCAACGAATGCGCCATTTGTGCGATGCGGAAAGAATTGAAATTAGATTCTGACGGTAGCGATTATAGTAGAAAGAACTTGTTTTGCATAAATCTAGCTTTAGTCTAGGTTAAAAATTTGTTAATATTATAAAAGAGTTTTTTATAAATGTTGTACTTCCAGCGATTTGCAAAGATAATGCAGAAATAAATTACATTACTTCTCAACACAAAGAAATTTCATTTTTGTCAAATCTGACGGTTCGTACGCCACGCTAGTACATTATAGTGGACCGGCTTGGTTTTAGCACATCGCGTATAATACTTTATAGTTTTCTCTATAAGCCTAAGAGGGATATCGTAAATTATTGGTGCTCTTACATTAGTTATTTGCATTTTTCTTTGAGTCACTCAGTAAAGCTGTCAGTTTTCACCTGAGTAAAAGTCAGCCATGACCCCTGACAGACCAGTAAATGATAAGAAATCCGTCTTGTGTGACTCCCCATCTGGATCCTGGATGTCAGGGGTAATTTATCGATGATACAAGGACATTACGTCGTCACACTGATATGGAATGTTTAGTGTATGAAAACTATCTTCATCCACAAGAACCCCAACTTATACGTTATGTAGATGCTACATCAATCACATGGCAATGCCTCTTCGTGCTAGGGAGGTTCTAGGTTAGAAATAAGAAATTATTTAATTTATTACGTGACTTGGGACCACCTAAGCAGTGAGGTAAAGGGGATGAGGACTGAACAGAGGTCGGTAATTAATTTTATTCCCGGGTCTAACGGGGTCATGGCAGGTAAATGCCGACCTTAGGGCATTGCACAAGTATTCTGTTTTAATAATTATATAAGTGGCTGAAACTAATTAGGTCTGGTTTATAAATGTATATTCGATATTCTAATCTTATAAGAAAGTATTCTGGCTTGTTTTTTAAATAATATATTGTGATTATTACCTACGACAAACGATGTCTAAAGTCTTAAAAAACACTCACTTTATTAATGGCAAAACGTTTCGATGTTAGAATGTCATCTTCAGGGCAATTTGATGATGTAATATGACAGCTGTGTACTAAAAAGAAATACAATTTAAAATTAGCAAAAAAATTACATCAATTGCGGCTATTTGCATATAGGCCCATTCGTTGCATGCAAGTTTTATAATGTGGATGTCTTCGGTGTAGTAATTTTTTGGTGTTGACAACTTGCTGGAATTATTGGACCAATTCTATAGAAGTTTCTTGTGGACTGCATGGGGATATTTCATTGGAGACTGTGTGTAGTTGGTATTAATATATTGCTGGAAAATAATGTGGGCCATTGTAGGGGGTATCTGTAATTATAGTTTAAATTTTGGGGGTATTTGTGTTAGTAAATTAAGTACTTAGGTGAGCGTGATGTTGACGGTTGTCGAAATTGTGGCACGCTGATGGTGGAGTGTATGTGTATATGGAATGGTGTGTGTGGTGCTACCATCTGTTACATATTTGTGAATGCATACAAACATGGAATTTTAATTTTTCTCGTATATTTTGTTTCAAATATTTTTATTTATTTTTCTACTTTTTTAAAAATGGCATATTTCTAAATTAATAATTTACTGAACATTCATTTGTAAATTTCAAGAAGTTTTAAGGTGTTGAAACCTGCATTATATTATTATCGGAGTTGGCCATACTCGACATTATCGTATACGGTATTAGATACTGTGAATGGAAATAATTAATTTCTTATCCTCAGAATCCAAAAATTTGGTATTTTTCATTCGAATTTCATAATTCCCTTTTTGAACTATTTGTGTGATCAAAAAACTTACAGGACGCTATACTATAGTGTTCTAACTAAATCCTACATGCAGCAGATCTGAGGAATACTTGGAAGTTTACCTCCACGCCCTCTGCATTCCTCCAAAACGTCATTCTTGGGCATCGTTGCCTGTGGATAGAAAAACGTTCGTTCTGAGAAATTGACTTCCAAATCAAAACGTTTTAAATCTGAATGTATGTTACTGTACTACCTCACGGGGTCAGTGGTATGCAATGACAGAGTGACAGGCAACGGACTAAAGCGGAGGTTTAACTTCCATAAAAGAGTTTTAATTTAACTCTCACCAAGAAGGCGAGAAAGCAAGTAGAATCTACTCAGACACGTGTCCCTGGGACTTGTAGCTCATTAGAGATTCTGCCTACTCATCTCCGTCTGATGCAGTGTTTGAGAACTTTTCGTCTGATCTTCTCAACTCAGTGCTTTATAGCAGGCCTGATAATCACAAAACATCTTTTCATTATTAACTCTTTAAAGTAAATCGGTAACTGTATCTACCATCTGCTATAACAATCAGTAACTCTGAATTTTGTACTTAACTGGTATTTTGTGATTCTCACCGCAAACAGAATCAACAAATTGATCTTTGCGATATTGGAGTGTTGTTTTCTGTGCGGTACGGACTAAAATATTAATATTCAGATTATCTCATTATTATTACCTGCCACAGTCGATTTCGCGCTAAAATCTACGCCTGATTGTGTTACATGTTTATACAATTGAATATTTGAATAAGGTAGCAGCTGTTGTAAAATTAAATATTCTGTCATCTATGGTCATTTCCGAGAACATTTAGGTTTCTGTGTGCTCAACCAAATCGTCCTATGCATCAAAGCAAGCAAACATCAAAATGGGTCTTACATAATGCACACTGTGATATAATGCCTACTACAATTAAGCCACTACATACGTGTTAGAAAAGTAAAAACAGAATCAACGTGTGTACAACAAGCACAGGCGAGTAATACACCCTGGATTACTCGCCTATTTCTTATGGAACTGCTCACTTCGCCGTTAAAAAGCTCGAGGTACGCTGTCCTATCCTTGGACGGTGAAATGCTTATTCTGATCGGAGTTATTTCACAGTTTCTGCAAATAACCAGGTATTTTTTTTTAAAATGAGCCACGACCACCTCCTGTCCATACTTCAGGTATGTTGCATTTGAGCCAAGCTAAGTAATGCAGCTATAATTTACAAGACTTGTATTAGGAAGTTATACAGTTTGAATTCCTGCCATGTTAATAAATGTCCTGACTGAAATTTCTCGTGATGTCTTTATTGCCATAAGAATGATGTTATTGTTCCTCAAATGGGCCACGGCTGCTTTTTTTCCAACTTAGCTTTCATGACAAACTTTCCAAGTCCTTCGGCGCCATGACACTTCTTGAGGTGCTGAAATACTGCCGTTGTATAATCTAAAAACCATTGATTCTAACGAACTTCTGCAATTGGTCTGTTGTCGTTAAATACCTGATGCCCAATCAGTTTTGTCGTTTTTGCTGCCTTCGTGTCCCTGACTTCCTGAGAACTGTCTCTCACCGACCCACTACAAGAAACCAATTTCATAAGGCCTGCTTCAGACCGTATAATTTCCCTGTTATAGGGTCAAAGTGATGCTGGTGCCATCTATTAGAGTGGCTGTTGAACGTCGTCAATCGCACGCGGTCCAACCTCATATTTCACACGAAACTTGGAACATGTCGATACCACATAACTGCCCTCACCTAAAAACTTTCATGAAAGAAATTACACCGATCAAATAGCCCCATTACTGATAAACGTTTTGAACAAATAAAGAATAGCAGTGCATTTATACACATCATCTTTTAGCTTAGCTAAGATCTGTACTTAAGCAGGCAAATACATTGCCTTTCACTGTACAACATAAAGACTTTCATATTCATGCCTCAGGCGAGATTCGAACTCCCGGTCAAAGACCGTACACGCCAAAGCTGGCGGGCCGCTGTGAAATTAATTTAACTTGTTTTAAATATGTTCCCTTACTTGTGTTTTTGCAATCTGCAGTTAACTAAGAATTTAATTAAATGGAGTGCAGTTTAAACAATGCCTGTAAGTTTCGTTGCAAAACTTGACAAAAGTTAGAAATTTTATTTAGCTACTCATTCAGACTTGGACACTATAAAAACACTGACGTCACCGTTGAATGTAGAAGAACACTGACGTAACTTACAAGAAATTGTCTGACTTTTTGTGACCCGGCCGAAATAGGAACCGGGTACCTCCCTAATACAAAGCGATACGGTATTGCAGCTTTAGAAATCTCTCGGTACGTATGATAGATTGAGCAGAAGATGGCAGGATAACAATACAACTGTTATGCGAAAGTAGATGGACATAAATGGCTCCGATTACTATCAAATGACGTCTTTTGGTGTTTTTTGTCCATATCTACGTCAGTATACTTGGTGTTTCCACTAAATATCAATGATTTTAACTCAGCTAGTTAAAGCTTGGTTTATGCAGCGGGACGACGAAGCATGTATTAACCGATCGAAAAACATTCTGAGCAGCGGTGTTCGCTCCGATTGTTACACATGCGCACTGTGCGTAAAAACGGAGACGTGTTATTCTTCTACGGTTGTACTGAACAGAGCATGCGAAGAGCTTGACGTCTCCCGCTTCGTCCCTGACCGGTTCTGTAGCACCTCGAGAAGTCCCTGGGTCGAATCTTGTCCCCGGTTAATATTACGATTATTTCAGCTCCTCTAGATGAAATGATGAATGGGCCTCAAACACTTGTGTACTTTTCCATGTTTATAGTGATCTTGTCATTTGACGCTGATGATTCTATGCAAGTGAATCAACAATGCTTACTCAACAGTGTTAATTCCAGTTCTAATCTCATTAGAACATACAAAGTTTTAGTTTCGGCTTGTCTCTGAAAAAGTGCTTCTCCGAAAATTTTTATAGCTTTATGTATAATGATGACAACTGTACAAATTATTTTGCGATTGGCAATTTTCCGGTTTCTCAGGTAACAAATAATTTGTGTTCAAAATTACTATTTTTCTCCTCTTTCCTGTTTTTATTGTTAAATGATGTGCATCCTTTAAAAACGTGCAGGAAGAATTTTATTAAGGATATGAGGTGTTTAGAAGATGGTTCTGTCCAGGAGCTTGAATTATTTAATACAATCCCCTACAAGCGGCGTTTATGACATCTATTCAGTTTCTCATACGACATAAGACCGAACATGGTTAGCACTCCTTCGTATTCTGGTGGTCCCAGGTTCAAATCTCGTCCCGGAGATGTGCTATCCTGACATGGATTATTCATGTTTTTCCTCAGTTTCTCCGTGCAAATGCCGGGATAGTACCTTAAATTAAGCTACGACCGCTTCCTTCTACATCTTTTCCAATTTATTATTTTCTGTCGTCATCTAATTCGACGCTGAGCTACTAAAGAGCGTAGTTAAATAACTATACAAATACGACATGAGGACGGTAGATGTCATATTATGAATCATGTGTAAATGTGGTAGAAATAACTGTGTTTGTAGGATGTTGTTTGTACTGAATAGTGTCGTAGATATAGTGAACCAGTAGCGGAATTTCACTACTGTTTTATTTGTCTTTGAATAAAACTCTGGAGAACGAAGGAAATGTCAAATATTCAATTTTTTTGCTTCGGAGTTGTGTCGCTTTTGCTGTGTGCCGTCCTGGTTCAGGTTGTCTGGTCACAAATGCCACAGAAAAGTAATTCTGATGTGTGGGTCAAGCTAGAACCAGAAAAAGAAAACTTCACGGAAGATAAATCGTCTCTTGGATGACATATGTTTACGGTGTAAAACCGTTTCCTTCAAGTCTTGCCATAGTCTTTGTACGGGAATCCATTCTGCATTGAATTCACTGCAAATCACCTGTTCACAAAAACTAGATTTCTGATTACGTCAGCCATTCTTAGACTTGGCGGGTTTATACTGGAGCACACTTTTATTGCTTCCATAAAGTTCCCTAGATGAGAAGTCGATTCGTTCAAGTGGAGTTGATGGTTGTGGGAAATGGATATGAGGGATGAGAATATTATCATAATAATCGCTGTTAAGTTAGGTTATGTTTGTTTTCTGTGATAATTTTAACGTATTGGAACTTTGAAGTCAAAGGTAATGGTTTCTGTGCTAATAAAAGTCTCTCGTTAAAACTTTATTCAAATCAGTTTATTTTTTTCTATTTTCAGTCCATCGTCGAGTATGGAATAATCTTTTTGGAAATTAATCTAACAACAAAAAGATATTAACTTTACAAAATAGAACTGTTAGATTAATGGCTAGTGTCAGACCTAGAAATTTATGTAGACATCTATTTAAGAGATTAAGAGATCTTATCTCTTCCATGTGAATACATATTCTCATTAATAAACTTCATCGTAGATAACAAGAACATTTTAAAATTAATTTTACTATACACAGCGTCAATGTAAGGAATTAGAATTAGCTTCGCTAACCAATTTCCAACCTCTAATGTTTTCAGAAGAATGCATATTGTGCCTGCATCAACATTTTCAACAACCTTCAAGCCACATGTCTTACGAATAAAAATACACAATTTGAAATATTGTTATAGCATAAACACTTTTGTGTCTCCATTCTAAGCATCGAGAACAATCAAGAGCATGAGAAAAATTAAACAATTTTTTTATAATTATCATTATTTGTATAACACACATATGGAATTCAGTCCCAAATGTTAATGTTAATTTTCACGTTATTTATTGAGATCGGCATTTATGTTTTTATGATATGTTGTGGAAACATTGAAATGGAATGTATGTTTTCAGACTACTGCTAGGGGTAGAACTACTGAGAATGGGATACGCCCGTTAGTGATCATATTTGGTGAAAATTTTACGGGAAGTTGTGTTTCCTACGAACAACGGAAAATGAAACTATGAAAATGTGGTATTTCAGGAACGGTCATCCTTCAAATTCCAGTGTGCATTTGGAGCGAATCTCTTCTCTTTAAGCACCATAATATCCTTTCTTCTTCCCCCACATCAAAACATCATCTTGCACTCCAGCAAATTCCTTATGTACGCGACAGGCGATCCATCATGCTGGAACTGGAATTCTGCACTGAAATCGACGCACTGAATGATGAACAGAACTTCGTATTAACTCTTTTAGACCTTCAGTGTAAAATTATGTGGGTCAGGACATCATTTATTTTTCGTCTCAACCTAATGCCCAGGTGTCTGACTGCATACGATTTGATTCACGACGCTGAGTCTGAAGATGGCTGTCTTCTGGGTTGTTTCGCCGTGTAGCCTGGTAGAATTTTACTAACATTTCAGAGGTGCCTGCTGTCTTAATCATCAGGGCGATTAGTAGCCTTATCGCCTTGATGATAGAGGCAACGTTGATACAATTCTACCAGGCTACACGGCGCAACAACCCAGAAGAGAGCCATCTTCGTGTCTCAATATGTTAACAAGGCTAGCAAAATATACAGCTTTTATTTATGCTAGGACATTTCGACTCAAATAACTAACCACAAAATAACCTTCCATTTCTTATCGGTTCTTTGGATATGACAAGTGTGGTAATTGAATACTGTTAAAAGAAATTTCTCCTTCAATGTGTGGCGTAACTGTTAGAATGACAGCGGTTTCCGGATCCACCCTTCTGATTAGATTTGTTCTGCAGAGGTAGACACGTTCGCTGCTCAACGTTCCCGCCAAGACTTAAAATTCTGTTTCTTTGAATTTTTCTAGGTATTTGTTTTACCTGTTGAATTGAATGCCGAGAATTATAGATGGATGTGAACAAATAACTTCGTGGAAGAAAGTTTCCATTACATTGCAAAATATTATTACGACGATCAAATCAAGAAGGATGAGATGGGCGGGGCATGTAGCATGTATGGGGGTGATAAGAAATGCTTGCAAAATTTTTGTTACAAAGCTTGAATGTAGGAGGCCACTCGGAACATCTAGGATTAGATGGTAAATACTAGAATCTTCGAGAAACAAAGTTGGAGTGTGGATTTAATTAATGTGGTGATGAGCTGTTATGGTCGCAGTAGTAGGCCCTGAAGAGGTGAAAGACTATTATTAGCTTCTCAAGAGAGACTCCGCATCGTATCACAAACTATACTAAATAACTTCTACATATAACTAATTAAGCTAAAAAAACAAGAACCAATTTACTAATTGTTTGTTGTGAAATAATTGGCAATAAACCCCCTTCGTAAGACGATATAAGCGCTGACAGCGCTGTCAAAGAATGCGGCCAGCGAAACAGCACCCGTCTCTTTTTTTCCCGTCCAAAGCCGAATTGGGGTTTCCTACAGTGATAGATCACGGCTGACTGACCACAGAGCTTGTTGAATACCAGGGAGCGAAGTCCCTGCCGGACGTTGGCCTGTGTGAAGCGCATTTAAGCATCCACTGCTGGAGTGATGCAAGGGCATATGACGAGCTGCTTTAAGTATCTCTCTATTTAAACAGTTTCAAAATATATGTCTGTTGACTAAATAGGACTATTTGCATTTGACTTTAACCCCGGTTTCTATAAGGTAGTTTGCCCAAAAGGTGAACTTTTGAAGGGACTCCTGAGCTAAACCTGGAAAATCAACGCTATTAGAACGCCCAGAGAATGTTTCCTAATAACTTCCTTGTATCGATGTGGTGTTTAAAATGAAGAGATTATACTTCTTGCAGTAGTGTGCGTCAAATTTATTAAATTTCTTTGTCAGAGTCTTACTTTAGTTACAATCCCTCAAAATATAATAGCCGATATAATCACGTTTGACTGTACAAATGTGCCATTAGATCAAAAAAAAAAATAGAAATTCTGACGGTGGTGACTCTGGTGGTAAGAAAAAGAAACGAGATTATGGTGACGCCTGTGGTGTGGTTTGGCGGAGTCTGCGATTAGCTGAAGTTTGCAGTCAGGTGGTCGGTTTTGTGTTGGTGCGTTTGACATGGATCTGGCTTCAGTTGATGTGAAGATGTTTTTGCATTGAATTTTGTTTGTAAAGAAGTTTTACAAATGTAATACTTTTTAATGCGATTTGCAAAGATAATGCTGTAATAAATTGTGTAACTCTTCAACAAAAAAATGTTTATTCTTGACAACTTTCACTTGTCCTACTAAGCTACTATGGAGTCTGTGTTTGGGATATTCGCAATGGATAGCGCAAATTTGCACAAAAAATCTGATAACTCAGTTTTAACCTGTTTTGTTGACACCTGTTGATATACAACGAAGTTTATGAAGCAGTGACTTTCTTCAGGAATTTACTGAGTTATTCAGGGCATTACAAAATCCTGTTTCGATGGTTCGTCACATTTTTCACTTAAATATAATTTGCTATTTGTCAATCGTGAAACATTTCATTCCATTTCACATCTCACAATCTGTTTCTTTAAAATTAATCTTTACGCGTTCCCTAGGTAGAATTTATAAAATTAACAAATAATTTTATGAGATTTTTTGTAGGATCTATCTTTATAAACTGGTATTAAATTTCATTGACACGAAAGATGCTGTTGTCTAAGGTGTGAAGTATGACGTCTTTGGTAGGACTGGTTCAGATTGAAATTCCTTGACATCCAGTAGTTTTTCCCTTCACAGCATCCATACCGTTAATAATAAACATGCAAAAGTTTCTCATTCTAATCATCAGCCCACGAAGGCATTTAAGAGCAATAAGTATGACTAAATGTTGATACATTTTAAACTCGTTACTGGATGAAGGTGAAAGTTCAGATTCATGAAGTCGCCGCATTTATTCCGTTACCCATTAGATATGATGTTTCATAAAACCCCTGAGCTGTGTTTGACATGAAATCGAATAATAAATTCTCTCGAAATAAAAATTTGTTACTTTTCAGTCTTACGTCCTTTTTCCACAGATTAGGATTTGTGCTCTTTGTCGCCATTGTAATTTTATGGGAACCCATTGACAGTCTATCGGATAAAATCAGCTTTACGCTTTGATTAACTCTGCTGTCCATTGGAACATCCAGACCACTTGCAGCTTTCATCTATAATAAATACCTTATGCAAGGAGCAATTCAGCTGAGCTGAGCTGTTTCAGAATGAAGTTAAATTGAAGTTAAAAACAGAAATTTTTAGAACCAGTTAGAACTTTATGAACAGGATTTTAAAGAACGCACAAAGAAAGGGTGTTTAAATCCGTAGACGTTTTAGAACCTTATCCACAACATCACAGAGATCGGACTTGGTAGATCAGTTCAAACGTTAGTAATCCTTTTTCAAATTTGAGAGATCCGGGTTTAATTGTCTGTCCGTATGCTTCATGGATTCCTCGTTCTTTCTAGGTCATTGCCGGGATGGTTTCCTCACATGAGCGTCTCCATCAAATTATCTATTAACTAACAAACGACGTAGGGTACAGTTCTTCTTGAGAAGCTAATAGTACACTCAACTAATCAAGAAATTTCTAGACTTTTATGGAATTCGAAGGTTTATTGCCGTGTTCATATTATTATTTTTTTTCGTATCCAGTACACACCATTCAGCATGGCGTGCATTGGTGGTTAGCAGGATTCACGACCCATCAGTACAAGGGTTCGACCGGTACCGCGACATTTAACGCTCCTGCTGTGACCCCCTGAACATTCTTCTGAAGAGCCTTTACTCGAATACCTTCAATTTGAATTCTTCCCTTAACGTGAGAGACCATATTTTACACCCATACAAGACAATAACTAAAATTAGAGTTTGTACTGTTTATCTACTCGTTCATGAGTGTCTTCCCATCTCATCTAACTCTATATAAATTTTAGTTGAAACAGCTTTTACTAAAATGTCTTTTAATAAACCACTGAACTACAGTCAGCGTTTTTGCATATTCGTTATCTGTCGACCTTGAAGGTCAGTGAAAGTAAAATTGTTCTTGTGCTTAATTAACGGCCACGCCATGGAGATGTATGGGGAAAGTAAAGAAAAGTTCCATGCGTTTTTATCTTCGAATCGCCAGATTCATGCACAGAACACGGTTACCCCAGGGTAAATAATACCCAAGGCTGGTGGGCTTCAGACAAAATTTGGATGCAGCGGCGAAAAAATCTCAATGTCTCTGCCGAATACCTAACGTGGTCGCTCAGCCCGTAGAATATTTGCTACGAAAGAAATCACAAATAAAATAATACAGATTGCATTTATGCTACGAGCGGGATACAATCTCAGTATTCTAGCAACCCAGACGACAGAATCCTCTAAGCCTTTGCTGTAAATTACAAAATGTAAAGGCAAAGTTTGTTGGTTCACGTGTAATGCGTCCAGTTTGCGTTGTTCAGATTAAATTACACTTGTGGTCGCTTTGTCTTGTACTTGTATCGCGCAGGAGACTGTTTGACTTTTAAGATTGCCAATTGTCTCAGTTCTTAATTAAACCTAACATCAGACACAGTCTACTACATAAGCTTGGCGGAATATGTAACTCTTAACAACGTTAAAATTGGAGAATCAAGCAAACATATATCTACGCGTTGCGTTTAATGTAAACAGTAAAGGGTTTTAATTATGTGACACTGTCCTCCTTTCAGATAAATGACACTGCAGAAATAGCAGACAACGTTGAGAAGTCAGTTTTGAGGTTTAAATGGCGATGAGGAAAATATTCTGGGTTTTTTAAACACCGACGAATCTACACGGCGTAAAATCAAGTAACGTCACGGTAAGAAGTAGGTTGTCATCTGAAATAAAATGTCTTTCTGAATCCCTATAAAATATTTCAAGTAGTCATCGAAGAATTTTCTTAGGAGTGTATACAAATAATTTATTAATCCACCCTCCTCCTAAATATAGTAGACTTTATCTACACAATGAACAAATTACATTTTTGGAAGTAAAGTAACATTAGTGAAAAAGTCCATTGAAATTCGACGAGGAATGATGTCGATCTTCGTCATGTACCCTTATTTGCCCTTTCTTACAATTCTCTCCTTCAAAAATATTTCTAATTGCTTCCTAATGTTAACAGCACTTTCAGAATAGAACGTTTTTTCATGTAGCGTCATTCCTGTGTAACAAACAGTCACTGACAGTATCCTATTATTTACCGTCTTGTGCGAATTGATGTGAACAAAGAGGTATATATTGTTTTTCGATGTTGACGATGCTCTTAATAGGTTTTTGAAAGTTCACAGTCCATAGATTTATTTATAAGGTACCGATAATGGCAGTTCCCCGTATGTTGGACATTTTTTTAGTTTACTAAATTTCAAATTGATAGGCAGAGTATGAAAAAGGTAAAGTTAAAAATTGAGAGTGACTGAAGCGTATCAGAAACAGGAAATTACAGTTCTCTCTCAAAATAATAACAAATGCTTTCAGTTTCAACTCCCGATAAATTTAGCCTCTGTTGCTACTTTATTCTACAGCAGCACGCATGTCTTTTGTTTAGCTTCCTCATCATAAGTTCGTGATCGTTTTCTGTTATCAGGTTCCACAGAAACTACAACCTGTCCCGTAAGTTCGTAACGCTTTTTCGTGTTGAAATCGTTCTCAAGAACTTAAGGTATGGCAGGTGTACGTTATGGATGGTATGAACGTTGGGGGTGTACTGTGCACAGAATGCAAAGTGTTTTAACAAAATAGTTAATTTAATTTTGAATCACACTTTAAGTATATTGTACATTATGTAATAAGCCTGCGAAGTAAAAAAAAACATATAAAACTGTTTGCTGATTCTTTAAATTACACAATTTGTTTTTTATTTCTTGTTGTTTTTCATGGTTTAATTATACATTTGAAAGTGTAAAACTGGCATTAAATAATTATATCGGCCTCGTATTATGCGTAGACGTATCAAATCTTGGTCAGATTACTGGTTATTCTAATTGAGATTTTTGTAGTTTTTCTCAGATCCTCCAGGTGAATTTTCTGATTTCACGTTCACTGTCGTCTTTTTCCAAACCATTCCCTACTCTACATTCATTATCGTCTTTCTTACAATTTAATGGGTTCAGTTATATTAAAAAGCAAACTAAGAAACCTTTATGTATTTTACATTATGCTGGTTGTACCTGAGTTGATTGTACTTCGTCTGGAAGATTCTTTGTATCGGTTCCAAGATGTTCTATAACAGAGATTTCTTCTCGTAAATGATACTTATTTCACTTTTATTTTCTGTTACTTTATTTTTTATTACTAATGCTCCAGTATCAGAAACTCTGGATTCTAAGCAGCCAACAGTAAAACCCACCATATGGCACGATCCTCAGGCAGTTTCCATTCTCAAAACCCATCTCCCTTACTGTAAGACCCATTTTAATATCGCAGTTATCATACATTTGTATTAAGTTTTCTCTATAATTATTCAGTTTAATTCAGGAACTCGAAAATGGCACAGGGCATTAACGCTTACGCATATTTTGAAGCTTTTGTGGTGATGGAACCAGAATACATTCTGTATCAAGTTTGCAGTTGAGGAAAATATGATTTACGATGCACTTAACTTAGCGGTTTCCGTCCGGGCTGATATCGTCTCTTGGAAAGCGACAAACTTGCTCCAGACTTGGGGATCTTATTTGTATGGTATGTCGTCTGTGGCTGACATTATTTTACTAGGAGATGTGCTAGAATTACGTATGACATAGGCATCGATGGGAGGATAATACTTAAATCGATCTTCAAGGACGAGTGTGGGACGATGTGGTACGGTAATCAACTTTTAATTTTATTAAAAGCGGGGAAATTTTTTAAGTACTTGAGCAGCGATTGTTAGCTTCTCAAGAAGAACTGTTTCGGGTCTCTAGCGTCAATTACGAGTCGATTCATACTATAATTGTCAAGAAGTGCACCTGATATCCTGAATTTAGTGACAATGTTTCCTCGTCTTGGACTAGGAGGGCCTGAAATAATGTTTTAGCAGCTGTCAAGACAAAATTCCACAAAAATTGGGATCGAACCCGGGGAAATCGTGAATTGTAGGTGAATATATTACTCGGATTCAGCCACAGAGTTTGCCACTGAGCTTAAAAAACTGATAAGCTGGCAGAAAATGAAAAAAATTGATTATTATAGTACTTACAGCTTCCGAAACGTCGTGTGTTTTAAAAAATCTCAATGCCCAACAGTATCGGTGTTACAAATCAACAATTTTCCTAGGTCTTTAGAGAAATCATGACGAGATATTTATGCTACTAATGTTCTGAATATTCGTGTGTTTACAGTTCGTCCTCTGGATGTCCGTCTTCTGGGTGAGAACCAGCCGTTGAGTGCAGCCAGCGAATACGAGGTGGCATGCCAGTCGTCGGGCTCGCGACCTCCTGCCAACATATCCTGGTGGAAGGCAGGGCTGTTGCTCGAACACACCCGAGAAAAGGTAAACACTTTTCGCTATAATTCAAGTATCTATCCAGTTAATGACAGGAGCCGGGATAGCTCAGTCAGTATAGTGACTAGCTACGGGCTGGACGGCCGGGGTTCGATCCCCGACGGGGGCAGAGGGTTTTTCCTCTAGCCTCTGCGTCCAGACCGGCTCTGGGGCCCACCCAGCCTCCTCTACAATGGGTACCGGGGTCCTTTCCCGGGGGTAAAGCCGGCCTGGGCGTGATGCTGACCACTCACCCCCATCTAGTGCCGAGGTCAAGGAAGAGAGGAGCTATATCTCCTCTCACCCCAAACGCCTACATGGCGTATAGTGGGACAAACTTTACTTTATGTTTACCCAGTTAATGACACCACAACATGCGACTCCTTGCTGAGGCTTCAACGAAAATTACGATATGACGTATTTCCGACATGGCTGTTGTTATAAAGTGAATGCAGTGGGCACACATCTGCGAGGTTATGTCCTTGGGTATAATGACCCATCCGCGTGTTTCATCTTCCAATCCCGTTGCGTAATTTTGATTAAATTTCATAAAAACCTTTACAAAATCTCTGCCTTGTGATTTTTATTTATGTCCAACTTCAGACATCAATATTTATACAAATTATGAAAGAGAAATGGGGGAAATTGGAGACAATTATGGAAAAGTCGAAGTAAAATAGAAACTACAAGTCGTGTTTTAATCCTTGATTTAACAACAAACAACTAAATATTCATGCTCAGTGTAAGCAGAATCTTTCTGTTGATAAAAGTGACGGATTATTACAGTCAAATAATACGAAGAGGCCACATTGGCCAATATTACAGCCAATATGTACGACATAAAAGATAACGGTTGAATTTTGAACGCTTCTGTCACGTGACCTTGTGAGCCAATCAGCTTAAGTCTCTTGCTGTACGCTCGCTAGGTACTAGTGTTCGTGTTGAATTTAAATATTGAGCTCATTGTGTGAGTATCTTGTTTGTGTGGGACAGTTTGTTGATAATCGGCGTTAGAAAAACACGTAATATAACTTCCAGATTTACACTAGAACATTAAACTCAGTTGTCGGTTGAAGTGCTTAAATATCTGTAAAGAGATATGTTAATACGTAAAATATATTACCACGCTCTTAGTTATGTGACACTGTAATATCAAAAACGAAAATAAATCAATGGTGGTTTAACGATTTCATCAAGTTTAATATCCCCTTTTCATTGCCAAAGTTTTTTTGTACCCAGGAGATACGACAGTAGAACCTTCCAAAATAAATTAAACGCGTCGATGCTTATAATAAAATGGTTGGTTCTGTTTCTGGGTGGTTCCATTTCCCGTTCTCCCATGCGGTCACACGCACCGTTTGTGTGGGTTACATTAAAAAGGCGTGTTTCGTTTTCATTCACACGTGACGTCTATTGTTTAGATAGAGGCCTATAGGCCAGTACATCAGACTTACTCAGCTAGATGGCAGAGTGATATTAAGTTCGAGGTCGCCCTTAGTAGGTAGACCTATTGTTAACTGCAACAGTGATTTTATCAAAATAGAGTTTTATTCAAATAATATATTCGTTGTAAAGGGTACTTTTAAGTAAGTCTAGAAACATGGGAGTTTCCATAAAAGTGCGCCCGTGTTTCAGTTTCAAATATTTATTGTGAAGTTCTATTCTCGAACTTTAATGAAGCCTCCCTTCACACTTGCTGTCATGTTCTGTTCATGTTCGCTGTCTCCATCGTGCTCTGTCGGTAACCATCTACAAGACTGCACGACGCCACAGTGGGCAGACATACGTACATATGAACTTGCACCGCTCTGAAATGCTCAATGTCATATTCGTATCACGTGCATTTATATGGCTTGTAAAGGCGGATGAATCCTGTAAAGTTACTTCATGATCAGAATCTCCGTTGTTGTCAGCATGGTGATGTATTGATGTATTTTCTGGTTCTTGGGCGAATGAATGTGGAGATATTAATCGATGAACTTGTTTTAAGGCTCTGTACTGCATAATAAAACCAGCCAATATATCATCTAAACTGATAGACCGGCTCTATTATCACCTTCACTTACCTTCTCCCTCTATTATCGTCACATCAGATTAGATTTCAGATTCTTACTGTGTAGTGTAGTAGATATTTTCGGACGTTTCAGAGGTGCCTGCTGTATCCAACAGGATGATGAAGATAGTAACTTATTTGAAACGTCGATATCAATTGAACTTTTATAAATATGTTCAATTATGATATTCAAGTAATATTCTTCTGTGAACTAAACAGGATTTTGCGTAGTTTTATATGAAATTTGGTCTTTGATAAGGCGTATAAGGTTGCTTTGTGCAGATTGTTCAAAGGATCTTCGCAATTTCTATCTGTGAAAACATTTATTTCTGAGCGATCACGAAAACAACGCTATTTGCTAAATAAATGTTAATTTGCTTTTATAAATGGACATGTATTTCATCACAACAAATACAATTAGAATGTTTACTTCTAAAATTGATTTTCCGACAGGGAACTATAATGAAATGAAATTGCACTGAACTGAAGCTTTAATTTGAACTACACGGTTCGTTACCACTATGCAGATTATAAAATTATTGGGCACTGAAACGAGGTAGCAGACGAGAATGTAAATGCAATTCCAGTCCAGTTACTTCCTTCCTTTTTTTTGTGAATATAAATAAAAGATCGGAAAGAATTTTCTAGAATGTGATAATGGGTCAATTTTACACTCCCAGAATGTAAAACAAATATAGAGAGTCAGTAGGAAAGAGTAATTAACTGTGGTTACGCGTATTATAAATCCTTATTATGTAAGAGATGACGGGAATTAATTTCAAACGCAATTTGAATTTATTTTAAAGTGTGATTTCTATTCGCGTCAAATAAAAATGTACAAAGCTTGATTGTCGTGCAGAGAATCCATAACTCGATAGATACTCATCCATCATCTCCAACTGAAACTTGGCAGTTGGTCTCCACAAAAAAAGCCTTTAAGCCGAAATTGAGCTATCCATTTTCAGTCAGTGCTATGAAGCAAATAAGAAAACGGAAGATTGTGACAACTAAAGCGAAACGACTAGAAGAAACACAGTAATAGGCCAACGTTTACAATACTTTGAAGTAACATAGAAATTATTCATAATTTTTAAGCTTTTTCTTTACAATATAATATTTATTATTATATTTTATGATATATTATTTTGTACCTACATTTAAAACACAACTATGAAATCGTTAATGTTTGTTTGCACATTGTGTAGGCATTTACATGACGTGAAAGATTTTACTTATTAGACCGCAAGACAAATGAATCAGTACTAGAATAAAACATTTTCTCGTTACAGCATATTTGAACGGTAAGGGCTGTTGGCTAGCGCGGCTGAGTTAGAAGTTTTGGAAGTTCCTCCCGTCAAATCGGGCCGACCCATAACGCATAAAGTCGCTTCATGTTTGCGATGATTATAACAGTGTTTCTCAACAGGGTGTCCTTAAATTGCGCCTAAGAGGTCCGCGAGCTGAGTAGACACAACTAGATGTAAACATTTCGGAGAAACATGCTGTCTTCAGGGCTAGAGATAAAAACATTGTTTTTTTCGAAACTTCTGTATCTACCTGCATTTACACAAGGCGTTCCTACTCAGAAGACCAAAATCTAAACCAATCTCTATTACAACATAATATTTTTGTCTTTTAAGTTAATGTAAAGTTTCTGTGAAATTCTATGTTGAATTGACTGCTTTAGTTTTTGTCTATTTTTTTCTTCTGAGCCGGTGAAAATATTTAAATCATACATTTCTGAGGCACAAACTAATGGATATTTAAAGATGTTCCGTTCTTTTTCGTCCCTTGAGACATACACTGCATCATGTGGTGACGTCACGGTGCTACTGTGGAGAGAAAAGTAATGTAGATGACACATATATATCTCTGAAATATTTTTTATTCCTGTGCTATAAATCATCAGTGAACAGGAACTTTTCTGTAAGGTTGTATTCTTTGCATTCAAAATATTACGAATGCTAGTTGGCTATTCTGACTGCAGACATCAATCTTTACTCGCTATTGAAATAAACCGCTTATATTATTTTAACCCTCCGACTGTTTACAACTATCACTGCCATATTTCAGCAACTGCTAATAATACTTCTACTGAAATCATTATATCCATTGCTGCTACTAACAAATGCTGCTATTTCTACCAGTACTACCACGCCTGGTAATTAACGTTTTCTAGATCAAACGGAGTGCTGTCCTACTCCTCGTAAAATTGACGTCCGGACTTCTCGCGATGTAGACACTGGGGTGACTTGCCAATGTGTACAGAGAGGTCTACCGATGCTGTATAGAACCCCTTTAGACCATGGCTTCAGTTGATCGCTTCCTGGACACTCCGAATCTCCTGTTCAGTGGGTACCGGGTACCGGGTACCGGGTCTATCTTCTACGGCCATCTAGTGCCTAGACCAGGAATGTATAAGAGTTATATCTGCTCCTCCCTACGAGCGCCTTCAAGGTGTGTGACGGGACATCTTTACTTTATGTTTACCATATATCTTGTGTTCTTGTTCGTCTAACGTAAGATCTACAGTACAAATAGTTTTTTAATGAAAGGAACCTAGTTTAGTTTCGTACTTAGAACACATTTTACCTAGGTTGTTACCGCTCTAATATTACTCTGTTTATTTATTTATTTATTTAGGATTCTTTCCCAAGAAGTCTAACAAGTGTGATGGAACTATGTAAATACAGATGCTTTTTTCCCCGATAGTTTAATATAGATTCGTCCTTCTCGCCGTGATATAACTTCTTAACCAAGAAACAATTATTTGTGTCATGTGATATTGAAGCAATTAAGATACAAACGAAAGAGAATATTACATATTCCTTTATAAACTAAATTCTGTACTAGATGTTTGATGGCATATAACTTCCTATAAAGCCGTGAATACGAGTACAGTATCAATGTCATATTCCTTTATCGCCTGAATTGGTTTCTAAAATAAAATTTCGTTAATTCGTAATTTACTATGGCTTTGTATGACACCGTTTCTGCAACTAATCGTATGTAGTAATTACCGGGGGTTAATTACATTTCTGAACTAATTTGTGGCTAGGTTGGATTCATGTCCAGGTAGGTGTGGTAAGGAGTAACTTAAGTAAAATGTGAGAAATTTGTAGCGCGGTTTGACATTGTGTTTAAAAATAACGCTTTTAAATCCGGATGTATTACATGAGTATATTTATGAGTGTCATATATGAATCTCAGAAGACAGAACAGCAGTAATCAATTGAGTTTTGTAATAAAGACGTGTTTTCTTTGCGTTTGGAAATTAATCTTTAAATATTATTTAGATGAACTTCGAATTTAAACGGATAAGTCGAAATATTTACTAGCAGAAATTTATTTCTAGGCTGTTTTCTTTGTGATCAAAAATACTTAATTCATGTCTTGATCTAATGTGGTTTGCATTCTGATTTATAATAATTAAACGCCAGTTTTACACATGTACAATGTTGGGAAGGTCTGAACCTTGGAAAAATGAAGGGGCGACTGGAGAAAGTTGCGTAATGAGAAGCATATTAATTTGTATTCCTCAACAAATAATATTAGGGTGTTCAAAACAGTACAGTAATCAATTATTCTGACATATTCTTCGTGATTTTCGTCAGTTTTTTGAAAGGATCGTTTCTTGAAATATGGCACTGCTACCATCTTATAAATGTTTGCCTGATTTTGCTTCATTAACTTCGTCTCATTTTCCAGGACACTGAATTAACTCTGAAGTTGATACAGTATCGTTATATACCTGCCTTAACAATTTTATTCCATGTTCAAAATCAAATCTATATTACAGTGACGTATAACTTTGAATGAAGTCAATTAATAATGTTCTATTGTTTGTCACGCCCGCGAGGCATGTGAAGTTATTGACTAAATTCGTTTTTTAATGACATTTTGTTTAGCATTGCGAATCGAGTACCAGATGTTTCGTAAGGTTCTCATGAATACTGACTGCATAATAAATCTGAGCATGGAAGTTAAACGTCTGAAGAAGAACACTGTTAGTCACTGGTTATTCGATAAGGAACTTTGTTTTCCAAAATACGAATTTTTTCCCATCAACCCTAGGCCTGCTTCGTACTTATTAAAACGGCTACTCCACAGTGTAAATGTCTTACGCTGAAACTGGTATTGATTTGGTTGATATTATAAGCCATTAGTTACAGTGAGATAAGAAGGCACTATGTGAATTGTTTTCTGTTAATTTGAAACTGGTTAAGAATTTTGAATTCTTAAGCATTCTATAAAATGTTTATTTCTTATGTGTGAACTAACGAGACAAAGAGTTTCGTAAGTTATCAGTTTCTTTATATTTTTATATCTAGAAAAAAACAACGTTTCGAGAACAATCCTCGTACTCGTTCTCCATTAAACCACCTTACACGGCTGGTACCCCCGAGATTTCCTTAGACAAACAACGATCTCTTCATTTGATCTTAATTTTACCCAACAGACAACACGAAACACATTAACAATGATTTTCGTAAGTAACGAGCGATATTTCTTTTGTTACACTACGTAAAATTAGAGGTTTTCTTACTGTTCATTTATTTGAATGCTGTGCTGATTATACTGCAGTGGACACCTCTTCTCCACTTCGCGTGTATTTCATTGTAATTGTAAAGCCGACAAGATTTGTAAGCTTTTCCTCCAGATGAAGTGTGTTTTTCTGACAATGGAACAGTCTAGAGCTCCCAGTATAATTAAGTGACATGTTGGACATTGTGGGTTTAAGTTGGCTTAAAAGGTAACCTCTTTTGTTGGCAACCAAACACTGACGTCAGTTCTGAAGTGCTTACTCTCTCGTGAGAGTCCATGAATACAACGAAGTGTGAAAATGTCTGTTGCTGCCTTGTTTCTTCGTTCACGCATGCCTCGACGCGTTACAACAGCAATGGGCTTTGTTCAAAGGTGAACATCTCTTTTGCAATCATTTGTTCTGAAATCGGTACATTTTATTCTTTAGCCACTCCACTGTAATGTGAATGGGTGGGTTTGAACCTCGTTTCCTTTGGGGCTAATGGTGATGGGTTTAGATTAGAATTGTGAATCAGTGGAAATGGGAACAAATACTCTGGTTCCTGCTCTGTGTTTAGCTGCGCTCTATTGGCTCGAGAAGGCAATGCTGGCGTAGTGTAAACTTCTAACAGAACTGGAAGTTGTTATATTCGCATGTTTGTGTACTCGGCTTCGACAAAGGAGTTACTGAACGTAAAAGACCGCTTGATATATATTTGACTCTTTACAGCCCACCGGTAACTTCATCTGCCACCTGCTTTAATAATTAGGGACGAAATTGTGTTTCGTATTCTTATGATTCTCAGAATGAACAGCGATTATCCCCTTAAACATTATTGAGATCTTTATCTTTTGCAATGGTAAAAGGTTATGTTTTCTATGCGGTACGGACTGAATTCTTAAATATTATTTTGACGAGCTTCGAGTTGGTACCCAATTTCCACGTTGCTCTGCATGCCTCCCATGCAGCCCTCTCAGAGTAATATCAAAATTCCGCTCTATAGAAGCCCCCCCAAAATTAACGTAAATTATTCCTAACGCCACCCCCAAGGCCAATATCAAAATTCAAAATTAACGCAAAGACCCGAATCAACTCCCCCCCTACCCTATTTCTTACCCCATCCTGTCTCCTAAATCCCATGTCCTCACTAAACTTATTCATACCAGAAGGACGAGCGGGCACTGCCTGGGAACCTTCGTAGCCCACAACCAACTTTATACCCCTCCCCCATTTATAACAGTAGTGCCTATCGCTACTCCCCCCCCCACTTTCTCTCTTCTCTCTCTCTCTTCGACGTAAAAGGATTAAATATTTGTGCATGTGTCAGGGTATTGTTGACAAAATACAGAACAATAATACGATATAAGAGCAGCTAATAAATAATTTAGGCAGTAATGAATATATACTATTAAAATGGATCTAAAAGTAATTGACGGTCAGGATTTGCATTTGAATCTTTTGGCTTATAATATGCCATAATAGTAGGCTTCTATGAACTCGAGATGAACCTTCAGGTTCCATAACAGTGAATATTTACTCTCCTGTATACGGTGCCGGATATATGAGGGATGCTTTAATCAGCAACAGTTTTAAAGAGCCATATGCTACTTTAGCATGCACTACGTGAGAATATAAACTCATAAATAATACCATTTTCTGCATCTCGTAGTCTTTAGTTGCTTGTCATTAAATAGTTGACTGCGCACAATGGCTCCCGTTCCACATTCGTGTTCCAGTAGTTTAATAAGCTGTCACTAGGTGCGTTGTAATCCACACTGCCAATTAAACAAACGACTGTATACAGATCCATTTTTTTCCGACTGTCGTACAAAACTGTCAGTATGTAGCTGGGGTTCGTATTGATATTGTTGAAGGAAATTTTATTCTTTAAATTGAATCTCAGTAGCCTGTTCGGAATGAAAAGCCACAGAGGATTGTGAAATTAAGTTACATTTTTCATGATTTTTATCGTCACACATGTTAGGTCAGAATATGTACATATATTTCATTACGCATTTTGTGAGTTTCCTTTCTTTAATATTTGGTCACTAATTTTGCATTACATAATTTTAAGTCACTCGAGATCAGTTAAGAAGTGAAAACGGACATTAGCTAACTATACTCAGACTTCATTTATCTTATATTTAGATGTCAGTTTTGACTAAATATTTTTAAACTGAAAGTTCAATATTTTCGATATAGGTTTAAAAATTCGTTTCATGTGTAAATATATTTAACTTTCTTTTCTTCTTTCGTAGTCGATAGTCTTCTACCTTCAGGTATCGAGGTTATTTAGACATTTGGTAGGACTCCTTGGGTGAGTGATCAGCCCGTCGAAAGGCCAAGATTATTTAACGCTAATAATAATTCAGTGAGGCAAAAATATCCACTTTGATAACACTGTGAATTGACATAATTGGTCTATAGGCGAAAGTATTGCGTTATTTAATTATGAAATGAATGCAGAAAATGCAATTCAATTATTTCCTTCGCCTCATATTCTAACGGTTAATTAAGTTATAACACAATTTTAAATATTACCTTTGTTAATTATTAATTTGTGTCATTTGATAACCTGTTGAATATAATTTCAAAATATGGTTATAAGGTCCATAACTTAATGTAGTAACACATTGATTTGAATTAAAATTTGTCAGTTTTGCGGCAAAGGCGTGTAAGTCCAAAATTACAACCAAATTATAATTCTTACATTGGAGCCTATATATTTCATACTGTTTAATCTAGCAAAAATATCACCGCTGCATTAAGATCATGTGTAATCTGTATAATCATAGTATTATAAATTTCATGAAAAAATTCAGTATGCATAATTTGCTATAACGTCGCAAAAAATTATTTTCCGTTTCCTGAACTGTCAGGACTTGAACCTTTTACTCTGGAACCGTCGAATTAATGACTCAATATTGCATTCTTGTAATTGACATTGATAAGACAGTTATTACTGGCTTATTAGTGATTTTCTGTTAAATTTCCAACATTGAATCTCCGTGAAATTTTGTCATAAATTTAATATTTGTTCCGAACAGCGTTTGAACGTTTAATAAATCTCTCTGTGGGTTTACATGTCGGTTCTGCTCGAATAGTTTGGGTGATAATTACACGAATTTAATATCTATCTGGGTGACGATGTGCATGTGGACATCTTGCGGACATCAAGAATGGTTCGAGGCCCGTAAGACACAGATGGGAATCCAACGTAATTACGTAAACAATTACAGAGATATTTGCATTTTAATTAGTACATGCAAAGTTGCTTTGGGTATAAGTTCTTGATAATTATAAACATTGACCTAAATTACAACAGTATAGAAAGCTATGTGTTTTTCTTAACCGTAGGTGTTCGCACCTGAAATTCAATGTCTAGCTTTAGCTTTTGAGTGAGTGTCGCCCCACCAATCAGCATCAACGAATTCATTTCACCACTCACTGCCTGCCCTATAAAAGGCCTTCAGAACTGGCCCCACCTCATAACCATCCTGCAAATGGCAACTGAGGCGTTTGCCGAAACGTTGGTTAACGCCAGTCTTTAGACGCGGCTCTCACCCGAAAGTTGAAGTTGAACATTTCAGTGGTCTTTGTACACTTTAATGACTGAAAACTTGTTCGATTTAAAATTATCTGTGTCGCTACTTGAATTTTGAACGTTTTATCGCAGAAAAATAACATCTCAGGGATATGAAAGTAATTTTTTTTCTGGTTAATTTACAAAAAACTGCGTAATTTTCTTAGTAAGTGATATATTCTGGATCCTAAAATCGATCACATCAACGAGATCGAAACATCAGAATGTTTTATGTATGTCTTATTTTTCGAAATTGGTGCTCGCCTAATTTGAGAATGAATTAAGATGAATTCAAAGATCATTTTTTATTTTAAAATTGTTCGAAACTAATAATTATTCTCTCACTTTCTCCTAAATATTACCTGTTTTTTTTAATTTATGGAACCCAAAACGTCATCATCGTATCAAAATTTCCGCAACTGTCTAAAGTCATGCCAGTCCACTTTATCCGTTGCAACCATTTTCCCACTCTCCATTTTACTATCAAAATATGCGCTTTGCCTATATCTCCCAAGAGATATATTTATCTCAGGATTTGCGACGGAAAATGCTGTACGAATTTCTGATTTCTTGTAGTCGTGCTACGTGTTCTTCTTACTTAATAACATGTGAAGATCAACAATCATGTACAGTTCCTTGCTACTTCACTTTTATTTCAATGCATCTATGAGTGCACTCTGGGAAAAAATTGAAGAGAATTAAAATTTTATTTGTCTCTAAAATGATGTATCTTTTTTCCTATCGTAGTAAGCCCCTTGCCTAATTATATTAGTCCGAAGTACCAAAGGTTTTCGCTGTTTCCTTCATGCGTGTTGTTTTGTGCCATTTACAAAAAGTTGCTTTGTTATCGACAGAAGCCCTGACCACGTGACTAATGACGTGTTCACGGTAACGGAATTCATTAAGAGCAAAAGGAAAGCCACCCCTCGACGTAATTAATAGCTCGCACCCTACTTAGCTTCAGCTATCCCTAAGTGTGGCATCGCCCCTTCTTACTTCTCGCTACCCTATTCCAGTTCTTAAATGTTTTACGTCAAGCTCTGTGTAGCATTTCTGTACATTTTTTTTACAGTGTCTTCTTCTTTGTTTCCATTTCAAGACTTTTTTGATATTTTATCCTTGTATTTCGTTTATCTCTGTCACAAACTATTTAGAAACTGAAGAAATACGTCTTCTTGGTATCGTTGTGTAGTCTGATAGAAGTTTACCAACGTTTCAGATGTACTTTCTGCCTCCATCATCATGGCGATAACTGAGACTGTTTGAGAACACGGTGATTAGGACCAAAGATGGATTAAAGTGGCGGGTGACTGGAGTAAGTTATGAGGAGATCCATAATTTCAACTCGTATTCATATATAATTATCAAATCAAGGAGGATGAGATGGGCAGGGCATGTAGCACACTTGGGGAGATGAGATTTTCATGGTGGAATTGGTAGTGGAGAATGGGTTTGATCCATTGGCGGGCTGTTTTGAAAGCGGTGATGAACTTTCGACTTCCGTAAATTACCGGGACTTTCTTGACTATCTGAACGTACTATCAGCTTCTTAAGAAGGAGAGAGAGAGAGCGAGCGTGTGTGTTAGTTAGTTAGTTAGTTAGTTAGTTAGTTAGTTAGTTAGTTAGTTAGTTAGTTAGTTGGTTGGTTGGTTGGTTGGTTAGTTAGTTCACTTTAATGAAACCAAAGAATATACGAAAAATTTTGTTGAGACTTCATGTTGATGAAGAGAAATGAAGAAGGAAATCTGAAGCCAACGTAATAGGCTATCAATATCAGAAGACAGAAAACATGAGGATAGAGGTTAACAGAAGGTGCCCGGCCGTTTTCCATCGTACTAGACACCAAACGAGTTTAAAACAAACCCAGTGCACAGAATTGAATAGTTCGTATATCCCGGATTCTAATTACTGGCTCTCAGAATTCAATCCTGAAATTGTGCTACAATTTTTATTAGTGGCTTTCAGCATCTCCGCCTTCGTTGTAGGCATAACAGCATTACATTGAAATTGATAGGTTTGTAACGATCTCGTCTCGTCTCTTCCCTCTTCTGTCAATTTGCAATTCATCAGCATCTCTATCGCCTGTTGTCCTTTATGCACGATTTATAAGCACTGAACAGCGTTTCTTATGTAGCGAATATACAGAGTGTCCCAAAAAATATGTTTACACTTACATACTTTGCTCGCCGCTTCAGAGTCAGTTGTGAAGATATTTTGGCCAAGATAATTTCTTTATACCTGTTTGCTTTCCAATTACGAAAATGTTACTCGAATATTTATTAGCAGTAGAGTTTACTTGATGAACGCGAGTAGTATTCTGTATAGGGAAAAATTTTCGAGCAAAACTGTACTACTTTAGCAGATATGAAAAGTGTAATTTGCATTATAACTGAGACAGATCGATAAGATTGGGAGCTGCGTGCCGACTGAATATAGCGCAATGTGTCCAACATGCGAGTGAATTAATTACTAAATGAATAGGTTAATTATCCAGAATGATGAGGAATAAGCTAAATGTACAGTCGAGTATATACACACCGAAATGGTATTTGTACCACAGAAATTCTCTTTCTCAGTTGCAACTTCCACGTCATCAAACCGTGTTTACGTGAATGTCATATAATTTGTTCTTGCCAGCTGCACGTTACGAAATGCGGCTGAAAATTCAGATTGTAGCTATGAAATTTTGAAGGCATTCACAACAGGTGTTCAGAAATTGAACCTGATTTCAAGATACGGGAAATCTCCTTTATGTCTGTAATAGGCGTTTGAGTTGTTTTCTTTTTCCATTTTGATGTCGTTCATTCAGTTTGCCTTTGCATCGTTCACAAATTATCTGGAAGGCAGAAACAATGTTCAGTACTGCAAATATTACAGGCCGCCATTAGACGAGTATTTAACCAGTTCTGTCCACCTAACAATTTTGCCCTCCTGTCTAAATGTACATTTTCCAAAACATGTCTCGACTAAAATTTTGTTTGCATTTTTAGTCTTCCACAACATGAACAGTTCACTGTAGCCTCACCTTGTCATTTGTCCAATATTTAAAGTTACTGAAATCTTTTATGTCTAAACTTGTGTTACGTGTTGGATGACATGTTTGAGACTACATTAAATTTTTTTAATAACTGGACAGATTTCGTAGTTTGTCTGTTGTTAATAATTAGTAAGGAGGAAGCATTTTAAAATTATTTATATGTATTGTGTTGAGGGTTTGTATTTTTTTTACGTTCGTGCAAAATTCGTGTTTTGTAAGCGTTCTATAATTTGATAGATTCTCTCTGTTATTGGTATATATATATAAACAAAAAACAATGTAGTCTTCAAATATTATGACTAGTTCTTTATAAATAATATATTTTTATTCCTCTGTCACTACTCCTCATTATCTAATCAATCAACATACGTAAGTAAGGAAGCCAGATATTTCCACTATACTTTGCATATGTATCGAACAATACCTTTGCGAAGGACATCTGATAACTTCTTTACATTAATACAGTCCTTGCATGTGCGAGAAATATGAGTGCATACCCTGCGTCACGTATTCTCAAAAAGAATGACTGAATATGTTGCAGTTATTAAGTTCTTGTGAGGTTCTGAGGAAGGTTAAAACGGTCAAAAAAAAAAACTACAAAGTCCGGCGAGAGTCTGCGTGATGAATACCAGAAACACGTTAATTCAATAACGTAGAAAAGCTTTCCCTCTACACGCCTTTTAGGCGCTTGGGGGGAGAGCTAGATAGTTACTTCTCATTCTTAACCTCGGCACTAGATAGGGGTGAGTGGTTAGAATTACGCCCCAGCCGTGTTTTACCCCCGGGAAAGGATCCCGGTACCCACTGGATAGGAGGTTGGGTGGGCCCCAGAGCCGGGTCTGTATGCAGAGGCTAGAGGAAAAAATCCTCTGCCCCCGTCGGGGATCGAACCCAGATCGTCGAGACCCTAGTCAGCCTGACTGAGCTAATCCGGTAGTAGTAATAAAAATAATGGTAATTGTGATGGTGATGGATTCTGGTGTAGGTAGCGGTATATACGGTAAATATTAAGTATATTCGCCATCGTCGTAGAACATGTTAGCGTTCCAAAGGCTTTGATTATTTGTTTCAGAGTATTCTAATAACTAGAAAGCTTGACACTGCTATTTCAGCTGCACAAGTTTTATGACAGGACATATTCTATGTGAAGAAACTATGTCATTTCTATTCTTGTAAGTCACTTTTTACTCTCAGTTTACTGTCAACACAACACACTTGATTCAATTGTACAGACATACAAATAATTCTACATCGATTGGGTAAAGTTATTCTTGACAGACGACTTTAATTTGGTAATGTTTTTAAATCATCCAAAGTAAATTAGGCTGTTAGAATATTAAGAATGATTTATATATATATATATCTCAAATTTAGGGTCTTAAAATCCAATAAATGTTATTACATATCTGTGGTACAATAATCCTTTGTGTCCAGCCATGTTACAAGGTATTCTGTTGCACCGTTTGAAACACTGTATATGTAGGTTTGAGTTGGATTCTCTGTGGTGTTTCAGACAAGCCCGGACGGAAATGTTAGTACCAGCACACTGAGTTTCTCCCCTCAAGTGAAAGATTCTGGGAAGACCCTGACGTGCCGTGCTGAGAACAGACACATCAGTGGCAGCGCCCAGTAAGACACGTGGACTTTGAATGTTCACTGTAAGTACAGGAAACTCAACACTGAATTCAACGTTTTTGTCATACATTTAGCTTGACTTGCGTCTCTTCTACTTTAAGAATTTTCACGTGTAAATTACTGTCTGACATTGGGGAGATGAAAAACGCGTATAAATTCCCCCGTGTTTTCTGAGCGATGTACCATTAGAGGCCTTGATATGTAGTGCTCGAAGTCAAAATGGTTGGACAAGTCACTGAAACTGCGCGCGCACCTCAGTGGGCCTACGCGGCAGTTTCTATGCTGGCCGCGGATAGGATATTGGTGCTCATGCTACTGCTACTTGATACCAAAAACGCGTATAACGAGACACCAAAAAAGAAAATACACTTTCGTAAATAGAGCTGAATATTCCACCTGTATAGGATATTAAGATTTTGTACCTTTGCTTTGCATATGTATTTGCATAAACACGTGTGTTAAGTGTTATTGTCAGAAAATTACTTTTCGTTCAGTTAATATTGCCAGCAGATGTTGATGAACGTGTGCTAATACAGTACATATAAATAAAGTAAAAATGCTCATTTTTTATTAACTGATAAGAATAGACGAACTACGAAAGTTGGTCAGTTTTAAAAGGAAATAAATGTTGTCTTAAACATAACCAACACGTAACACAAGTTTTGGACACAAGAACAGATTTCAGTAAATTTAAATATTGAACAAATTAAAGGCTGAAATCAGCATTTGGATGTTTCACTGCAACAGTGTTGCATGCATTACGCATTCCGCGCTATAGCGATTTCTAGAATATTAATGTTTTGTGATATGTTAAAAGAAGGAATTTACCAGAAGTTTACCAGACTGCGCTAGTCGGAGCCACCACCATCTAACTTCACCGCCATCCTGTGTGTATGATTCCTGACTGGCAAGGTCTGAGACTTCAGAATTAAATCAATAAACTTGCAGTTTATCACCATGTTTGTCGCTCATTTAAAGTACCACTTGAGCGTAATTATCTAACCGTGATTCGCCCTGCAGATAGAACGTCCTCTACCGCAGACGAAAGTCGGAAACGAAACTTCCACCAGTTTCCGTTAATTCGGTTGGCGCCCAACTTAAGAAAACCTATAACACCTGTCTGCAAGAAACTACAAGATAATCAACACGTGGAGCAGTTAGACGCTGCGCTATAAACTTCTTTCAGATTTGTCGCCTTAAACGAGCAGAATTTGTTTTCTATGATTCTCAGCTTAAGCAGGGATTAATTACTTACTCAAACATAGTTAACAAATTGATCTTTAAGATAGTTAAATGTAGTGTTTTTCTTTGCGGAACGGACTATATTAAAACATTACAGCGTAACAGTGTACAGAAACTCGGGGTCATAAATCACAAGGAATTTCTGTGCGCTACTGACTACAATTCAAAGCGAAATGTGCGCAATTGTTATCTGAGAACTGAGCTCACAATTTATGTCGCTGTGAATTATTATTCAAACTCAGTCGTGAGTCTGCTTTTCCTATCAACTAAAGTCCACGTCATACAAAATTAATACTTAATATTGCGGCCGAATTAAGGGGAAAATTCTCTTGACGCGGGCTTAGTTTAATTATTCAAGCCACTCTTCAAGTTCCTTTATCGTGACCGGACGACTAGTTCTTGGCAGTAATCATACACAAAACAAAAGTACATCGGCTCATCTCTGACCATTGACAAGGAAATCGAAGTTCAGGGCAAATAGAATCACAACAGGGAATAATAAACCACGTAACTATTACGATAGGTGAGAAATTGTGGGCTGTTGTGTTGCGAAGGATCTACCCCGCGATAGACAGATACTATCACAGTAATTTTTTGGCGAATAAGAAAACACGCGAACGAGAAGGGTCTATTGTAATACTGGTGATAAAGATTCGAAACTTAGGTGTCTAATCCAGCAACGAACAGGACACATTTCTTTGGCCTACGAAAGGTTAATTTCAAAGAAAATTTGAAGGTGAGTTAATAGGCGCGCGAGGTCAGGCACAGAATAGAAATGCTGTGCTATGAATATACGGATAACTGCTGATAACGGCAAACGTAGAATGTGCTAATAATTTGACTAGAAGTTACAACACTTCAAAGCGCGTTGTCAAGATATAGACGGAATATTATGTAAAATATCGTGATAGGCCGGAGTGTGTACACAAATTTAAATTTCTCTTCTGGACGTCCATCATGTTAATTAAACAATTACATTGTTCTGAAAACTAGATTCTACTTTTTGTCAGCAGGTAAAAAAAATTTGCAAGAAAGACAGAAAACCTGTATTTTGGACCCCTGGTTGAGTTAACCTCAGGCCAATTTAGTTTCTGTTAGGTTAGTTTAGTTTAGTCCAGTCCAATTTAGTTTCCTTTAGGTTAGGTTAGTCCAGTCCAATTTAGTTTCCTTTAGGTTAGGTTAGTCCAGTCCAATTTAGTTTCCTTTAGGTTAGGTTAGTCCAGTCCAATTTAGTTTCTTTTAGGTTAGTTTAGTTTAGTCCAGTCCAATTTAGTTTCCTTTAGGTTAGTTTAGTTTAGTCCAGTCCAATTTAGTTTCTTTTAGGTTAGTTTAGTTTAGTCCAGTCCAATTTAGTTTCTTTTAGGTTAGTTTAGTTTAGTCCAGTCCAATTTAGTTTCTTTTAGGTTAGTTTAGTTTAGTCCAGTCCAATTTAGTTTCCTTTAGGTTAGTTTAGTTTAGTCCAGTCCAATTTAGTTTCTTTTAGGTTAGTTTAGTTTAGTCCAGTCCAATTTAGTTTCCTTTAGGTTAGTTTAGTTTAGTCCAGTCCAATTTAGTTTCTTTTAGGTTAGTTTAGTTTAGTCCAGTCCAATTTAGTTTCTTTTAGGTTAGTTTAGTTTAGTCCAGTCCAATTTAGTTTCTTTTAGGTTAGTTTAGTTTAGTCCAGTCCAATTTAGTTTCTTTTAGGTTAGTATAGTTTAGTCCAGTCCAATTTAGTTTCTTTTAGGTTAGTTTAGTTTAGTCCAGTCCAATTTAGTTTCCTTTAGGTTAGTTTAGTTTAGTCCAGTCCAATTTAGTTTCTTTTAGGTTAGTTTAGTTTAGTCCAGTCCAATTTAGTTTCTTTTAGGTTAGTTTAGTTTAGTCCAGTCCAATTTAGTTTCTTTTAGGTTAGTTTAGTTTAGTCCAGTCCAATTTAGTTTCCTTTAGGTTAGGTTAGTCCAGTCCAATTTAGTTTCTTTTAGGTTAGGTTAGGTTAGTCCAGTCCAATTTAGTTTCTTTTAGGTTAGTATAGTTTAGTCCAGTCCAATTTAGTTTCCTTTAGGTTAGTTTAGTTTAGTCCAGTCCAATTTAGTTTCTTTTAGGTTAGTTTAGTTTAGTCCAGTCCAATTTAGTTTCTTTTAGGTTAGTTTAGTTTAGTCCAGTCCAATTTAGTTTCTTTTAGGTTAGTTTAGTTTAGTCCAGTCCAATTTAGTTTCTTTTAGGTTAGTATAGTTTAGTCCAGTCCAATTTAGTTTCCTTTAGGTTAGTTTAGTTTAGTCCAGTCCAATTTAGTTTCTTTTAGGTTAGTTTAGTTTAGTCCAGTCCAATTTAGTTTCTTTTAGGTTAGTATAGTTTAGTCCAGTCCAATTTAGTTTCTTTTAGGTTAGTTTAGTTTAGTCCAGTCCAATTTAGTTTCTTTTAGGTTAGTTTAGTTTAGTCCAGTCCAATTTAGTTTCTTTTAGGTTAGTATAGTTTAGTCCAGTCCAATTTAGTTTCCTTTAGGTTAGTTTAGTTTAGTCCAGTCCAATTTAGTTTCTTTTAGGTTAGTTTAGTTTAGTCCAGTCCAATTTAGTTTCTTTTAGGTTAGTATAGTTTAGTCCAGTCCAATTTAGTTTCCTTTAGGTTAGTTTAGTTTAGTCCAGTCCAATTTAGTTTCTTTTAGGTTAGTTTAGTTTAGTCCAGTCCAATTTAGTTTCTTTTAGGTTAGTTTAGTTTAGTCCAGTCCAATTTAGTTTCCTTTAGGTTAGGTTAGTCCAGTCCAATTTAGTTTCTTTTAGGTTAGGTTAGGTTAGTCCAGTCCAATTTAGTTTCTTTTAGGTTAGTATAGTTTAGTCCAGTCCAATTTAGTTTCCTTTAGGTTAGTTTAGTTTAGTCCAGTCCAATTTAGTTTCTTTTAGGTTAGGTTAGGTTAGTCCAGTCCAATTTAGTTTCCTTTAGGTTAGGTTAGTCCAGTCCAATTTAGTTTCCTTTAGGTTAGGTTAGTCCAGTCCAATTTAGTTTCTTTTAGGTTAGTTTAGTTTAGTCCAGTCCAATTTAGTTTCCTTTAGGTTAGTTTAGTTTAGTCCAGTCCAATTTAGTTTCCTTTAGGTTAGGTTAGTCCAGTCCAATTTAGTTTCCTTTAGGTTAGGTTAGTCCAGTCCAATTTAGTTTCCTTTAGGTTAGGTTAGTCCAGTCCAATTTAGTTTCCTTTAGGTTAGGTTAGTCCAGTCCAATTTAGTTTCCTTTAGGTTAGGTTAGTCCAGTCCAATTTAGTTTCCTTTAGGTTAGGTTAGTCCAGTCCAATTTAGTTTCCTTTAGGTTAGGTTAGTCCAGTCCAATTTAGTTTCCTTTAGGTTAGGTTAGTCCAGTCCAATTTAGTTTCCTTTAGGTTAGTTTAGTTTAGTCCAGTCCAATTTAGTTTCCTTTAGGTTAGGTTAGTCCAGTCCAATTTAGTTTCCTTTAGGTTAGGTTAGTCCAGTCCAATTTAGTTTCCTTTAGGTTAGGTTAGTCCAGTCCAATTTAGTTTCTTTTAGGTTAGTTTAGTTTAGTCCAGTCCAATTTAGTTTCCTTTAGGTTAGGTTAGTCCAGTCCAATTTAGTTTCCTTTAGGTTAGGTTAGTCCAGTCCAATTTAGTTTCCTTTAGGTTAGGTTAGTCCAGTCCAATTTAGTTTCTTTTAGGTTAGTTTAGTTTAGTCCAGTCCAATTTAGTTTCCTTTAGGTTAGGTTAGTCCAGTCCAATTTAGTTTCCTTTAGGTTAGGTTAGTCCAGTCCAATTTAGTTTCTTTTAGGTTAGTTTAGTCCAGTCCAATTTAGTTTCCTTTAGGTTAGGTTAGTCCAGTCCAATTTAGTTTCCTTTAGGTTAGGTTAGTCCAGTCCAATTTAGTTTCCTTTAGGTTAGGTTAGTCCAGTCCAATTTAGTTTCTTTTAGGTTAGATTAGTTTAGTCCAGTCCAATTTAGTTTCCTTTAGGTTAGGTTAGTCCAGTCCAATTTAGTTTCTTTTAGGTTAGGTTAGGTTAGTCCAGTCCAATTTAGTTTCTTTTAGGTTAGTATAGTTTAGTCCAGTCCAATTTAGTTTCCTTTAGGTTAGTTTAGTTTAGTCCAGTCCAATTTAGTTTCTTTTAGGTTAGGTTAGGTTAGTCCAGTCCAATTTAGTTTCCTTTAGGTTAGGTTAGTCCAGTCCAATTTAGTTTCCTTTAGGTTAGGTTAGTCCAGTCCAATTTAGTTTCTTTTAGGTTAGTTTAGTTTAGTCCAGTCCAATTTAGTTTCCTTTAGGTTAGTTTAGTTTAGTCCAGTCCAATTTAGTTTCCTTTAGGTTAGGTTAGTCCAGTCCAATTTAGTTTCCTTTAGGTTAGGTTAGTCCAGTCCAATTTAGTTTCCTTTAGGTTAGGTTAGTCCAGTCCAATTTAGTTTCCTTTAGGTTAGGTTAGTCCAGTCCAATTTAGTTTCCTTTAGGTTAGGTTAGTCCAGTCCAATTTAGTTTCCTTTAGGTTAGTTTAGTTTAGTCCAGTCCAATTTAGTTTCCTTTAGGTTAGGTTAGTCCAGTCCAATTTAGTTTCCTTTAGGTTAGGTTAGTCCAGTCCAATTTAGTTTCCTTTAGGTTAGGTTAGTCCAGTCCAATTTAGTTTCCTTTAGGTTAGGTTAGTCCAGTCCAATTTAGTTTCCTTTAGGTTAGGTTAGTCCAGTCCAATTTAGTTTCCTTTAGGTTAGGTTAGTCCAGTCCAATTTAGTTTCCTTTAGGTTAGTTTAGTTTAGTCCAGTCCAATTTAGTTTCCTTTAGGTTAGGTTAGTCCAGTCCAATTTAGTTTCTTTTAGGTTAGGTTAGGTTAGTCCAGTCCAATTTAGTTTCTTTTAGGTTAGTATAGTTTAGTCCAGTCCAATTTAGTTTCCTTTAGGTTAGTTTAGTTTAGTCCAGTCCAATTTAGTTTCTTTTAGGTTAGGTTAGGTTAGTCCAGTCCAATTTAGTTTCCTTTAGGTTAGGTTAGTCCAGTCCAATTTAGTTTCCTTTAGGTTAGGTTAGTCCAGTCCAATTTAGTTTCTTTTAGGTTAGTTTAGTTTAGTCCAGTCCAATTTAGTTTCCTTTAGGTTAGGTTAGTCCAGTCCAATTTAGTTTCCTTTAGGTTAGTTTAGTTTAGTCCAGTCCAATTTAGTTTCCTTTAGGTTAGTTTAGTTTAGTCCAGTCCAATTTAGTTTCCTTTAGGTTAGTTTAGTTTAGTCCAGTCCAATTTAGTTTCCTTTAGGTTAGTTTAGTTTAGTCCAGTCCAATTTAGTTTCTTTTAGGTTAGTTTAGTTTAGTCCAGTCCAATTTAGTTTCCTTTAGGTTAGTTTAGTTTAGTCCAGTCCAATTTAGTTTCCTTTAGGTTAGTTTAGTTTAGTCCAGTCCAATTTAGTTTCTTTTAGGTTAGGTTAGGTTAGTCCAGTCCAATTTAGTTTCTTTTAGGTTAGTATAGTTTAGTCCAGTCCAATTTAGTTTCCTTTAGGTTAGTTTAGTTTAGTCCAGTCCAATTTAGTTTCCTTTAGGTTAGTTTAGTTTAGTCCAGTCCAATTTAGTTTCCTTTAGGTTAGTTTAGTTTAGTCCAGTCCAATTTAGTTTCCTTTAGGTTAGTTTAGTTTAGTCCAGTCCAATTTAGTTTCTGTTAGGTTAGTTTAGTTTAGTCCAGTCCAATTTAGTTTCCTTTAGGTTAGGTTAGTCCAGTCCAATTTAGTTTCCTTTAGGTTAGGTTAGTCCAGTCCAATTTAGTTTCCTTTAGGTTAGGTTAGTCCAGTCCAATTTAGTTTCCTTTAGGTTAGGTTAGTCCAGTCCAATTTAGTTTCCTTTAGGTTAGTTTAGTTTAGTCCAGTCCAATTTAGTTTCCTTTAGGTTAGGTTAGTCCAGTCCAATTTAGTTTCTTTTAGGTTAGGTTAGGTTAGTCCAGTCCAATTTAGTTTCTTTTAGGTTAGTATAGTTTAGTCCAGTCCAATTTAGTTTCCTTTAGGTTAGTTTAGTTTAGTCCAGTCCAATTTAGTTTCTTTTAGGTTAGGTTAGGTTAGTCCAGTCCAATTTAGTTTCCTTTAGGTTAGGTTAGTCCAGTCCAATTTAGTTTCCTTTAGGTTAGGTTAGTCCAGTCCAATTTAGTTTCTTTTAGGTTAGCTTAGTTTAGTCCAGTCCAATTTAGTTTCCTTTAGGTTAGGTTAGTCCAGTCCAATTTAGTTTCCTTTAGGTTAGTTTAGTTTAGTCCAGTCCAATTTAGTTTCCTTTAGGTTAGTTTAGTTTAGTCCAGTCCAATTTAGTTTCCTTTAGGTTAGTTTAGTTTAGTCCAGTCCAATTTAGTTTCCTTTAGGTTAGTTTAGTTTAGTCCAGTCCAATTTAGTTTCTTTTAGGTTAGTTTAGTTTAGTCCAGTCCAATTTAGTTTCCTTTAGGTTAGTTTAGTTTAGTCCAGTCCAATTTAGTTTCCTTTAGGTTAGTTTAGTTTAGTCCAGTCCAATTTAGTTTCTTTTAGGTTAGGTTAGGTTAGTCCAGTCCAATTTAGTTTCTTTTAGGTTAGTATAGTTTAGTCCAGTCCAATTTAGTTTCCTTTAGGTTAGTTTAGTTTAGTCCAGTCCAATTTAGTTTCCTTTAGGTTAGTTTAGTTTAGTCCAGTCCAATTTAGTTTCCTTTAGGTTAGTTTAGTTTAGTCCAGTCCAATTTAGTTTCCTTTAGGTTAGTTTAGTTTAGTCCAGTCCAATTTAGTTTCTGTTAGGTTAGTTTAGTTTAGTCCAGTCCAATTTAGTTTCCTTTAGGTTAGGTTAGTCCAGTCCAATTTAGTTTCCTTTAGGTTAGGTTAGTCCAGTCCAATTTAGTTTCCTTTAGGTTAGCTTAGTCCAGTCCAATTTAGTTTCTTTTAGGTTAGTTTAGTTTAGTCCAGTCCAATTTAGTTTCCTTTAGGTTAGGTTAGTCCAGTCCAATTTAGTTTCTTTTAGGTTAGTATAGTTTAGTCCAGTCCAATTTAGTTTCCTTTAGGTTAGTTTAGTTTAGTCCAGTCCAATTTAGTTTCCTTTAGGTTAGTTTAGTTTAGTCCAGTCCAATTTAGTTTCCTTTAGGTTAGTTTAGTTTAGTCCAGTCCAATTTAGTTTCCTTTAGGTTAGTTTAGTTTAGTCCAGTCCAATTTAGTTTCTTTTAGGTTAGTTTAGTTTAGTCCAGTCCAATTTAGTTTCTTTTAGGTTAGTATAGTTTAGTCCAGTCCAATTTAGTTTCCTTTAGGTTAGTTTAGTTTAGTCCAGTCCAATTTAGTTTCTTTTAGGTTAGTATAGTTTAGTCCAGTCCAATTTAGTTTCCTTTAGGTTAGTTTAGTTTAGTCCAGTCCAATTTAGTTTCTTTTAGGTTAGTATAGTTTAGTCCAGTCCAATTTAGTTTCTTTTAGGTTAGTATAGTTTAGTCCAGTCCAATTTAGTTTCCTTTAGGTTAGTTTAGTTTAGTCCAGTCCAATTTAGTTTCTTTTAGGTTAGTTTAGTTTAGTCCAGTCCAATTTAGTTTCTTTTAGGTTAGTATAGTTTAGTCCAGTCCAATTTAGTTTCCTTTAGGTTAGTTCAGTTTAGTCCAGTCCAATTTAGTTTCCTTTAGGTTAGTTTAGTTTAGTCCAGTCCAATTTAGTTTCCTTTAGGTTAGTTTAGTTTAGTCCAGTCCAATTTAGTTTCTTTTAGGTTAGTATAGTTTAGTCCAGTCCAATTTAGTTTCCTTTAGGTTAGTTCAGTTTAGTCCAGTCCAATTTAGTTTCCTTTAGGTTAGTTTAGTTTAGTCCAGTCCAATTTAGTTTCCTTTAGGTTAGTTTAGTTTAGTCCAGTCCAATTTAGTTTCTTTTAGGTTAGTTTAGTTTAGTCCAGTCCAATTTAGTTTCTTTTAGGTTAGTATAGTTTAGTCCAGTCCAATTTAGTTTCCTTTAGGTTAGTTTAGTTTAGTCCAGTCCAATTTAGTTTCCTTTAGGTTAGTTTAGTTTAGTCCAGTCCAATTTAGTTTCTTTTAGGTTAGTATAGTTTAGTCCAGTCCAATTTAGTTTCCTTTAGGTTAGTTCAGTTTAGTCCAGTCCAATTTAGTTTCCTTTAGGTTAGTTTAGTTTAGTCCAGTCCAATTTAGTTTCCTTTAGGTTAGTTTAGTTTAGTCCAGTCCAATTTAGTTTCTTTTAGGTTAGTTTAGTTTAGTCCAGTCCAATTTAGTTTCTTTTAGGTTAGTATAGTTTAGTCCAGTCCAATTTAGTTTCCTTTAGGTTAGTTTAGTTTAGTCCAGTCCAATTTAGTTTCCTTTAGGTTAGTTTAGTTTAGTCCAGTCCAATTTAGTTTCTTTTAGGTTAGTTTAGTTTAGTCCAGTCCAATTTAGTTTCTTTTAGGTTAGTATAGTTTAGTCCAGTCCAATTTAGTTTCCTTTAGGTTAGTTTAGTTTAGTCCAGTCCAATTTATTTTCTTTTAGGTTAGTTTAGTTTAGTCCAGTCCAATTTAGTTTCTTTTAGGTTAGTATAGTTTAGTCCAGTCCAATTTAGTTTCCTTTAGGTTAGTTTAGTTTAGTCCAGTCCAATTTAGTTTCTTTTAGGTTAGTTTAGTTTAGTCCAGTCCAATTTAGTTTCTTTTAGGTTAGTATAGTTTAGTCCAGTCCAATTTAGTTTCCTTTAGGTTAGTTCAGTTTAGTCCAGTCCAATTTAGTTTCCTTTAGGTTAGTTTAGTTTAGTCCAGTCCAATTTAGTTTCCTTTAGGTTAGTTTAGTTTAGTCCAGTCCAATTTAGTTTCTTTTAGGTTAGTTTAGTTTAGTCCAGTCCAATTTAGTTTCTTTTAGGTTAGTATAGTTTAGTCCAGTCCAATTTAGTTTCCTTTAGGTTAGTTCAGTTTAGTCCAGTCCAATTTAGTTTCCTTTAGGTTAGTATAGTTTAGTCCAGTCCAATTTAGTTTCCTTTAGGTTAGTTTAGTTTAGTCCAGTCCAATTTAGTTTCTTTTAGGTTAGTTTAGTTTAGTCCAGTCCAATTTAGTTTCTTTTAGGTTAGTATAGTTTAGTCCAGTCCAATTTAGTTTCCTTTAGGTTAGTTTAGTTTAGTCCAGTCCAATTTAGTTTCTTTTAGGTTAGTATAGTTTAGTCCAGTCCAATTTAGTTTCCTTTAGGTTAGTTTAGTTTAGTCCAGTCCAATTTAGTTTCTTTTAGGTTAGTTTAGTTTAGTCCAGTCCAATTTAGTTTCCTTTAGGTTAGTTTAGTTTAGTCCAGTCCAATTTAGTTTCCTTTAGGTTAGTTTAGTTTAGTCCAGTCCAATTTAGTTTCCTTTAGGTTAGTTTAGTCCAGTCCAATTTAGTTTCCTTTAGGTTAGTTTAGTTTAGTCCAGTCCAATTTAGTTTCTTTTAGGTTAGTTTAGTTTAGTCCAGTCCAATTTAGTTTCCTTTAGGTTAGTTTAGTTTAGTCCAGTCCAATTTAGTTTCTTTTAGGTTAGTTTAGTTTAGTCCAGTCCAATTTAGTTTCCTTTAGGTTAGTATAGTTTAGTCCAGTCCAATTTAGTTTCCTTTAGGTTAGTATAGTTTAGTCCAGTCCAATTTAGTTTCCTTTAGGTTAGTTTAGTTTAGTCCAGTCCAATTTAGTTTCCTTTAGGTTAGTTTAGTTTAGTCCAGTCCAATTTAGTTTCTTTTAGGTTAGTTTAGTTTAGTCCAGTCCAATTTAGTTTCCTTTAGGTTAGTTTAGTTTAGTCCAGTCCAATTTAGTTTCCTTTAGGTTAGTATAGTTTAGTCCAGTCCAATTTAGTTTCCTTTAGGTTAGTTTAGTTTAGTCCAGTCCAATTTAGTTTCTTTTAGGTTAGTTTAGTTTAGTCCAGTCCAATTTAGTTTCTTTTAGGTTAGTTTAGTTTAGTCCAGTCCAATTTAGTTTCCTTTAGGTTAGTTTAGTTTAGTCCAGTCCAATTTAGTTTCCTTTAGGTTAGTTTAGTTTAGTCCAGTCCAATTTAGTTTCTTTTAGGTTAGTTTAGTTTAGTCCAGTCCAATTTAGTTTCCTTTAGGTTAGTTTAGTTTAGTCCAGTCCAATTTAGTTTCTTTTAGGTTAGTTTAGTTTAGTCCAGTCCAATTTAGTTTCTTTTAGGTTAGTTTAGTTTAGTCCAGTCCAATTTAGTTTCCTTTAGGTTAGTTTAGTTTAGTCCAGTCCAATTTAGTTTCCTTTAGGTTAGTTTAGTTTAGTCCAGTCCAATTTAGTTTCTTTTAGGTTAGTTTAGTTTAGTCCAGTCCAATTTAGTTTCCTTTAGGTTAGTTTAGTTTAGTCCAGTCCAATTTAGTTTCTTTTAGGTTAGTTTAGTTTAGTCCAGTCCAATTTAGTTTCCTTTAGGTTAGTTTAGTTTAGTCCAGTCCAATTTAGTTTCCTTTAGGTTAGTTTAGTTTAGTCCAGTCCAATTTAGTTTCTTTTAGGTTAGTTTAGTTTAGTCCAGTCCAATTTAGTTTCCTTTAGGTTAGTTTAGTTTAGTCCAGTCCAATTTAGTTTCCTTTAGGTTAGTTTAGTTTAGTCCAGTCCAATTTAGTTTCCTTTAGGTTAGTTTAGTTTAGTCCAGTCCAATTTAGTTTCCTTTAGGTTAGTTTAGTTTAGTCCAGTCCAATTTAGTTTCTTTTAGGTTAGTTTAGTTTAGTCCAGTCCAATTTAGTTTCCTTTAGGTTAGTTTAGTTTAGTCCAGTCCAATTTAGTTTCCTTTAGGTTAGTTTAGTTTAGTCCAGTCCAATTTAGTTTCTTTTAGGTTAGTTTAGTTTAGTCCAGTCCAATTTAGTTTCCTTTAGGTTAGTTTAGTTTAGTCCAGTCCAATTTAGTTTCCTTTAGGTTAGTTTAGTTTAGTCCAGTCCAATTTAGTTTCTTTTAGGTTAGTTTAGTTTAGTCCAGTCCAATTTAGTTTCCTTTAGGTTAGTTTAGTTTAGTCCAGTCCAATTTAGTTTCCTTTAGGTTAGTTTAGTTTAGTCCAGTCCAATTTAGTTTCCTTTAGGTTAGTTTAGTTTAGTCCAGTCCAATTTAGTTTCCTTTAGGTTAGTTTAGTTTAGTCCAGTCCAATTTAGTTTCCTTTAGGTTAGTTTAGTTTAGTCCAGTCCAATTTAGTTTCCTTTAGGTTAGTTTAGTTTAGTCCAGTCCAATTTAGTTTCCTTTAGGTTAGTTTAGTTTAGTCCAGTCCAATTTAGTTTCCTTTAGGTTAGTTTAGTTTAGTCCAGTCCAATTTAGTTTCCTTTAGGTTAGTTTAGTTTAGTCCAGTCCAATTTAGTTTCCTTTAGGTTAGTTTAGTTTAGTCCAGTCCAATTTAGTTTCCTTTAGGTTAGTTTAGTTTAGTCCAGTCCAATTTAGTTTCCTTTAGGTTAGTTTAGTTTAGTCCAGTCCAATTTAGTTTCCTTTAGGTTAGTTTAGTTTGGTCCAGCCCAATTTAGTTTATTTTAGGTTAGTCCAATCCAATTTAGTGTCTGTTAGATTAGGTTATGTTAGGCGGAATACAGCAGAGGAGTTACGCTTATAAAGTATAACATTTTGTACACTTTATGCTGATTTCGCCTATGTCATTACCCCTCTTCCAATAATTTCCTCTCGGGGCTAAGTGGGGCTGGCCCAAGTAAAACTTTGAGAACGAAGAGCTTATCCCTGCATTCTGACAGAGGCCCAGTCTGCACATGTCAACGGGTATTATGCTATAACCCCTTCATTATCCCCACCCCATTTAAAAGTACAGGGTTATTGATTCTTGCATTGCGTGTCATTTATCTTCCTTTTGGCCCCACCCTACCATTCTCCCCCATTAGAATTTTTGAATCTCTCTCACTCTATCATCTAGATCTTGACCACACTGCAACACAATACCTCCTCATATGAAATTCAGTAGTTTTTGTACTGTCTCAAAATTTAACCGATGCATTGTTCATTTTCGAAGACGTTAGCCAGTAAATCTATAGCTAAGAGATATGAAGTGAAAAATACGAGCAGCTTTCTCCTTTTGTAAAGGTATAGCAGCTTTTCGAAAATATAAGGTCGTCTAAATAATTTAACAGGACTCTGAATTTCTTTCGTGCAATCCCTGTCAAGCAATACAAAAAAGATATCCTGTTAATAACCTCTAAAGAAGTAACATCGTTTAAAAAGTATTACATTGCTAACTAATCAAATGTCTATACTTATATTTGTATTGTAGACTCATTTACGCAAGCGATATAAATAAAGTCACCCATTTTCTTGTACCAAACAATTCGTCTCTATAAATTATATACTACAACGTTTTGTCATATTTCTCTACTACTCGCTTATAAATGAAACAAGCAAGCTCAAAACACTTCAGTTTTTGAATAATACAAAAATGCTTTAATTTATTTATTTAGTTCGTTTGCAATTCTGTTTGTCATTCTACGGTTATTATTTTTATTATTATTACGTATTTATTGGTCGCTTATTTTAACGACGCTACCAGTATCTCACACAACAAATTAATTTAAATACCGGTTCAAAGATACGAAAGTCCTTATATTTAGTATACTTCAATTATGGTACAGTTCGGTTTATCGTTGTCTCAAACTAAGTGAGCTGCCTCCAATTTCTACATATCAGTCAGTTCTGATAAAGTTTACTCCATACTTTAGTCAACAAAACCTTCTACCAATAGACCTGGAATCGGGAAGCAAGTTATTTGACAAATACAATCTTTATTTTTCATTCGTATTTAAGGACAAATCGCTGAAACAAGTAGGTCCCATGTTCACGTGGAATTTTACTCAATTTAATTTACCGAATACACCCTTAGATGCTTTATAGTTTTACCACTGTTCTCCACCTCTGGTATTTAAAGGGCTGTGTTACCCTTTGTGTTTATATAACCGTTTCTCCTTGGTTTAGAATGTAGGCCACAGAAATCACGATTTGATTTTTTGTATTGTACCAAAACATCCTGTATAGTGGGATACTGACAAATACAGGTCACAGTTGAGATCGTATATCAAAGCGAACGGATAAAAAAACACCACTGGAGAGCAAAGTCTGGAGAAGACGACGGTAAGGCCAATTTTCAATCACGGCAAGCGCTACGGTTGGCAAATCCTTATTCCTTAAGAAGAATAAAGAAACTCGACCACTTTGAGAATGGCTGAAAAATATGAAAAACTGCACAGTGATGTTGACGCGAGATTTTTTCTGTCAGGAAAACACATTTGTTTGTATTGCAAATATAATGCAATGGACGTGTTCTATTTGTCTGAACCAAAGTTTAGAGTCAACAGAAAAGTGTAAACATCACTTCATTGTGTGCTGCATATTCGCCTGTTTGTGTTTGTGGCGAGGGTCTTCATTGTCATTGCATATCAAAGTAATATAAGTTAAACGAGAATGATAATAAAGTATAATAATAATAATAATAATAATAATAATAATAATAGTCCGTGCCGTAACAGCCCTCTGAGAGCCAAAGCCGACTAGTAATAAAGTATAAACCAAAGAATAAATCATAAACTTTGAACTGCAGCCTTTAAAATTAATACGGATCGTAATTTTTTTCGAGGTTGGTTGTCGTATATCGGAAAATAAACATGATAGAAGAATGCCACTAAGAACAAACTTATTGGCTTCTTGCTGTTGGCAAACACGTAAATAAATTAATTGAATTGAATTAATTGAATTGATAATATTTCATAAAAACTGTCATAACCCCCCAAAATTGTCCTGAGTTCGAATTTTGTTGAGGCTGGTTTATGTAGCTTGGAAAATGTTCTTTATTTCGAAGAGGATATTACAGAAACGGAGGCCGCAATACTGAAACACTATCCTGGGTTTCAATCTCGTTGAAGATGTTTGGTTTCCGGATAATTCAATTACTAATTGTAGTGTTCTGCATCAACATCCAGAAGGCTAGTTAATAATAATAATAATAATAATTCGGATGTGGGCCCTAGAGGCGCTGGGAGTAGCACAAACCGTGGGGCCGTTCGCATGGTGTGGACGGACGATCTACGGCGTGGCCTTCTTGCGTGTCACGCCACCAGTGATCCTTCGCGGAGAGGATACATGGCACGGATGCATTCCCTTTGGTGCGAGATGCATCCTGAGCACTCCAGTCTCTCGGAACAAAACCTGCGAGACTATGTGTACCATCTGCGAAGGAAAGGCTTTGACTTCAAGCCGCAAGATCCAGTTGCAGCTACGCCGCATAAAGCGGAAGAAATTAAAAATATCGCACCATGTCCCCCAGCTGCGACTGTTGATATCGACATTAAAACGCGGTTCTACCAATTGTTGAACTCCTGTGAATATCTGAAGGACAGGCAGCGAACAGTTCACCACAAGATATCGCTGCGGGCCAAACATCTGGCCGAAATGAACGAAATCTTAGATGAATTCCTAAAAGATGATTCTGATCTTCTTACTATCAATCGCGCCGTTTACGCTGCAGCCAGGTTATTAGTAACCCCAGCCCCGTTTAGGGTGGCAGAAAAAGCTGAGCAGCAAACAAAACGTCTGGACGCGAAGTTAAAGTTGGAAAGGCAACTGGTATCCAGAATTCACTGCGTGATTGAGTATGTAAACTCTGGTCGGAGATTTACCACCAAGCTGAGGCTTATCGCCCGCTCTCTCAAGGCCAAGTATCACACACTGAACAAGAATACGCTGCTGACCATCAAGCAGCACTCTCTGGACAAAATACGGGCACTAACCGCGGACAGGAAGAAGTTAGTGAAACGTTATAGGGCCGTAAAGGAGAACACCATCTTTCGTGTATGCCCTTCCCGTCTCTTCAGCAAGAACACTCCAGTCGTTCATACCCCACCAACAGCAACGCAGGTCGAGTCATTCTGGAAGAAACTCTATGAAACTAGATTTCCCGTTGAACATAGATTCTCCGGCCATTGGCCTCTTTAGGCAGTTCTGCGATCGCCATTTAGAGGATGATGATGTGCCCCTAGTGATCACCGAACAAGATGTGAAACGTGCCTTTACTGGCAAAAAGAATTTTTCTGCTCCTGGAATAGATGCCATCAATAATTTTTGGTGGAAAACTTTCACGAGCACACACAAACATTTATCTCGTATCTTTACATCTTTTTTTTGTGTGGTACAGAGCCCATTCCACCTTGGTTAACAGAAGGGCGCACCGTTCTTATTCCGAAGAAAGGAGATTTGTCTAATCCGGAAAACTACCGACCTATTACCTGTCTTAATACTGTATACAAGGCGTTCACCTCCATCTTGAACGAAAGCATACTGCACCATATTGACCCTATCTGGAAAGAAGTATATGAGCAGCGGGGTTCGAAACGTGGCATTGCAGGTTGCAAGGACAATCTGTAGATTGACAGATGCATCTGTCAAGATGCGGTCCATTATAAGCGCAACCTGTCAATGGCCTGGGTGGACTACAAAAAAGCTTTTGACACAACTTCTCATGAGCTGATTGTCATCTTGCTCAAAGTGCTGAAAGTCCAACCTGACATAGTGAAATGCATTGAAAATCTACTACCGCTCTGGAAAACGCTCTTCACTCTAACATCTGGGAAGCGTGTAGTGTCAACCGAGTTGGTATGCTACCACCGCGGAGTGTTTCAAGGTGACAGCTTGAGCCCTCTTCCTTTCTGCATCTCGCTACTTCCTCTTTCCGTTGTGCTAAGACGTGAGCGTGGTTACATGTGCGGTGCACCGTCCATCCGTAAGCACAAAGTCACACACCTTTTCTATATGGATGACTTAAAACTTTATGCTGCCAGCGACAGTGGCATTCAAAGTGCACTGAACACCGTGCAAGTATACACTCAGGATATCGGCATGGAATTTGGATTGGACAAGTGTGCAGTTCTGCATTTGAAAAGGGGAAGAAATAGGGATTTCGGCGAAGACGTGCAACTCGTGGACGGAAGCATCATACACCATCTTGATGCCGAAGAGTCCTATACATATCTTGGTGTGAGTGAGAGTCACGTCCAAGATGTCTCCAAGGTCAAAGAGGCTCTGTGCAGCAAGTATAGACACACCCTACGACAGATTTGGAGTTCCGAGCTCTCTGGTAGAAACAAAGTCACTGCCACCAACATGCTTGCTGTTCCGATCCTGCTCTATACTTTTGGAGCAATGAAGTGGACAGTTAACGAGTTGAAAAACCTGGACAGGGCCACCAGAAAAATGATGACCATGCACCGAAGTCTTCACCCTAAATCTTCTGTCCAACGCATATACCTCCCGCGTCATCTTGGCGGTAGAGGTCTCTTGGGTCTGGAGAATCTTACCAACAGGATAGTTCTGGGCACAGCTCATTCCATCATTAATAGCTCTGACCCCCTTTTGACATTCGTGTGTTCGCATGAGTCTGCGGGTGTAGGGGCGTTTATATTTCAGGCGGCAAAGAGAGCAGCAAATGACCTCGGACTTGACTTCGACACCAGCTCAGTTGTACAGCGAAGACAGTTGCCCCTCTTGACACTGACGTCAGATCAATTCAAGGGCACTGTTAAGAAGGCTGAGCAAACTTTGTTGCTCAAACAACATGCAGATAAACCCATGCATGGGGCCTTCTTCAAAAATGTAGGAAAAATGGGCTTGTCAAAAGACCTGACGTTCGCCTTTCTACGGTCGGCTGGACTAAAGTCTGAAACCGAGGGTTTCATCTTAGCGTGCCAAGATGGTGTTGTAAACACACTTGTGTACCGCCGAATGGTGATGGGTGTGGGGGTAGCGGATACAGTCTGCAGGGCATGCCGAATGCAACCAGAGACGTTGATGCATCTTTTGTCGGCATGTAAACATTATGCCAGCTGCGCCTACATTCATCGACATAACGCTGCTTTACGTATACTCTACTACCACCTGAGACACTTTTACGGCATAGATAAGACACCCGTTTTGCCGTACGCTCCTGGGGACATTGAGTCCGTCGTTGAGAACGACAAATGTAAAATTTATTGGAACTATTCGTTCCCCACTACCAGGCAGTTAACAGCCACTAAACCTGACATCGTTCTCATCGATGCCTCTGGATGCACCATATATGTCATCGAGTTTTCGGCCCCGGCTGAAACCAACATAGTTGTGAAGGAGGCTGAAAAACGGACCAAGTATCAAGACCTTGTGTTTGAGCTAAGACAGCTGTACCCAGGATTCACTGTCAAATTAATCGTCCTTATAATTGGAGTTCTTGGAGGAGTCAAGTCGTCGCTGCTGGCTAACATCAAGCTCATTCCGGCATGCCAGCGTAACGCTGAAGCATTACTCAGCCGGATGCAAAAGGCCGTGCTTCTTGGGTCGCTACTGCGTGCGCACGACCCCAACTCACTGTAGCCGCCTATCTCGTGGTGCAAGCATCCGAGTTATGACGGCAACACGCCTGAAGTTTTTGGCTGCTTGTGGACCAATTAAACAATTCATAATAATAATAATAAACTCGAAACAGTAATAACAACAACAACAATTATAGGAATAAATCTTTCCTCTTCTTTTCTTCTTCGAGAAAGTACTTACTTAGTCCATCAATGTCTACGATTTCTTCATCACCTTCAGAAATGTGCGTATGTCGAATGCAAATTCCAGCCGCAGGACCTCGCTGGTCAGTGGGTTGTCTGGACGCAAAAAAATGTCTACTGACAGTCCGCAGGCTTAGTCGGCGCTTACTCAGTTGTGCGCGCTTTTCGGAACCAGATCCATTCTGCTTTTTTGTCATGTGATAAAAAACTTTTACGGTGACTGACATAAACAAAGTCTTGTCGGACCATCAGCCGTGTCACTTGGTTGGGAATCGACGACGTTCAATGAACTAACACGGCATTTTCAGAGACGATTTTATTGAGATCCATACTAATTTCGGACCAGAAATGTCTCTTATTGTGTCCCTTCAGATGTTAGGACATTGCTGGGACGTGCCTCGCCCTGTCTTCCCATCACGAGCACGGTAAGCAACAGCCAACGTGAAATTCTGTTGAGGCCGATGCCACCTTAATCCACTGGCCCGAAAATATCGCTGGTCAGACTGCAAACATCACGCCGACGAATGTCAGTGGGCTGCTCGTCACAGTTCTTGTCCGCTTGATGCGATGCCGACCGAAGACGCACATTTGTCGGCGCTCTGGGAAATAGTAAGCATGTATCCGTTTCGTGGCGTGCGTCTTCTTGGAAGTCGCTATCTTAAGGATCACAGGTGCACATATATTATGTAGACTCTGACGCTGAATGTGTGCATTGACATCAACTGTATTTCTTTAAGACTCATTTTGCTATTTTTCTCCGTGTTTACCAAGGCGTCTCTCCCTTTTAGGTGGCGAAATATTTGTTTACTTTTTCTAAGAATTTCGGCCGTGACGTCATGTGAGTGACTTAATTTGATAGGTTGGAGCCGTTGTTGGGTATCCCAAGAAAATGGAGTCGCACGAGACTGATTCCTCCTTTGGGAGTGTAAGGTGGAGGCACCCACTCTCATTATATGACTTATCGTATCTGTTCTTCTGCTATGGCAGAAGGCGTCTTCCGGAGCACGCTCTCTCTCTCTCTCTCTCTCTCTCTCTCTCTCTCTCTCTCTCCCTCTCTCTCTCCCTGTGTATACATCAACCAATTTCATTTTCCTGGCACATCCATGCAGTCTCTCAGTTTCCTAGATGAGTTTCTGGCACAGGGAATGAAAACCAAAACACGACTGCAGCAACATCTCGCCTTGCCTCGCGTCTTCCTTTTCATTAACTTCTCTCTCCTCTTTTCTACTCCTTCATCATATTTCTGTAGCGTCTTTTTCTGTGTGTCGAGGTTTTTAGTAAGTTCTCCTTCTTCATTTCTTCTTTTGCCCTGGAAAAATATAATATATATGGTGAAGGTTCTTATGGAGTTTTGTGCAGACTTCTTGAATGCTGATTAATGTGGCGTTGGTAGCGGGCCGGGAGTATGAAGGATCAGAATAGCCAATATCCAGATCATTCACGACTCCGTGAACTTCATTATCGGGCTCGGATGACACGGATGGCTTCCAGGCAGCCGAATCTTAAACACGCTTCAGTTAAGAAATGCGAAGACCTATCACACGCTACGAAATGTTCAGATGAATAGTTAGTTTAAATATACGAAGAAGCTAATATGATTGACGTGTGGCGTTTAAAAGTCTCAATAGAAAAGAAGGTTTACGCGACGTGGACTTCGATGTCTGTTTATTGCAGGATTAACCGCGGGTCCCATTGCATTTCTTCTGTGCCTTTGTACGCTGGGTTACCTCATTGGGTGTCTTTGTACGTACACAAGGCTCTTGAAAGGAATCATCGATCCCCGACTGCATGGTCCATTGTGTCTTCTAAGACATGGCGTCCCCCACTTGACAATTTAGCAGTAAATGCGAAACGCGACGAAAGAAACAGCATTTGCCCTGGGAAGTCAGATGAGCTTTTTAAAAATTGTTGGTTGAAAAATTGGGTACATGAATACAGTTTGAAGGATCGTTACTTCCAGTGTCAGATCCAGCCGTTTGGATACTTTGTTCTTTCTTTGCTCGTAGCATCATCCTACCAGGTAGGTCGGTTGGGAAACTTGAATTCATATTATATCACGACGTATCATCCATCGTCTGAATTTCTTATCAATGCAAGTGTGCAGAAAGCTTCTTTGTTTTGCGACGTGTTCGCCAGGACATCTTTTCGGGGAACACTTGCTACCACACCGTTCAGAATCTTTGTCTTCCCGGCTGCTGTCTTAAAAAACTTTGATTAAAATATACGAAATTATAATTTTACCGAAAGATGACTGTCTTCTGAGATTTTGCACCGTGTACTCTAGTAGAAGTTTGCCGACTATTTAGAGGTGCTTCCTCTCTCCATCATCGCCCTGATGACGGACGCAGTAGGCACCCCTGAAACGTCGGCAAACTTCTACCAGACTTCGCGTCTCAGCGTCCCAGAAGTATTCTTTATACTCCTCTGTGAGAGCCCTAATCTTACCTATAATTTTACCTCTTGTTTAGTATGTTTCTGTGCTTCGTTTTGCGGTGTGTCGGAGCGTAATCAATAATTCGTGCGTTATGGTTTGCAGGTGATAGTAATGTACCCGCGACCCAACATCTACACGTGCACAGTTCGTGTCTGGCTGAGAGAAATTGGTTTCTCGCTGAAGACATGGAGGTAAGAACTTGAAGGGAAAATCTGTATCGAGCAGCCAAATTTGCCACGGGCGAGTGTTGACGTATATGCAGTCTGTTCCAAAATTTTCACAAACAATCTACAATCTTGCATTGCCTCCCCAGGTTTTGCTACGTGTTTCATATTTTATAATTGTATGGAAAACTAGCCCTTACATGCGGTAATAAAATGGTGATTTCACGCAAGACGCCTGTTTGCTGCGTTTGTATCAGTGCGTCATAAAATATGCTGGCACCTGGCAGAAAGCCCCGAGAAAGTTTCTGGTAACGTGCACTTACAGTACCAGGTTGTTTTGTTTGTGTATGTGTTGTTATCGACTATAGATTTATTATCTTTTACTTTCTTTTGTTAGTTAATACATAAAATTTATATCAGGTAAAGTCAGTAGGACTTAATGAAGTCTGCATCTTATTTTAAGCGGGTATTTCTTAAAAATGAGCTGCAAAATTATGTGAAATTTTATTTGGGATGAATGGGGAACAGGGGCTGCATTAGAGAAATTTATATAAATAATTTTTTGCTATAATACATTTAATAGAAATCTTGTGAGAAAATGTTTAGTTAAATATGCAGATGGACAAACATGGTCTTGCGCATTCATTTTGCACACTTTGCATAGAGAATATCCACATCGTCTTAACGTAAACGTGGTTTTATTCCAGGAAGGATTTCCGTGATTTTCCGAGTGAGGTTAGCCAAAGCTGTGAACATCACAGGTCCGGACCTTCTGAAGAGACTTGGAGTGATCGTCACCATTTTCAGCGTGTTCCTGGTGATACGAACGCTTGTGATCGTGGGGACAACAGCTGACGATCTGAAAGCGTTTCTTTGCCGCACAGACTGGTGGGATCATTCCTTCACCACACGTGAGTATTAGAATTTAGTTGTATACTGTATGAAAACAAATTAACTTTCTTCATTGTTCTGAATCTTGTGACCGGAATCCATGAATGCCTGTTTTGCGACTGATTGCACGTGACACAACCACCCTTTCGGCATATGCATTTTTCCTTTTCAGATGCTTCTCAACACGTGTGTAACTGAGTGTTATTCCTCTTGTTCTAAATATTTGTCAGTGTGAGAAGAAGTTGGTGGTATATTAGGATGAAACTTATTCATAGTATCTTCAGCTTGTGGGAGACCACGCGAGAGATCATTTGACGAATTAAGTAAACATTTTCTACGAAGGTGGTCATAGATCGCTTTTGTACTTTAAAGCCTACCCACAATAACATTGGCGGAGATACGGAAAACCGTGTAGGAAACTACTTAATGTGTAGGATAAAATCGCGTTGTGACGGATAAATTCTGCCCACTAGACGCAATATTTCTCGCGTAGAGTTCATGCGGGATTGTGACTAGTAGATGCGTTCGTGATTCTACCGTTGATATTTCATTGGATACATCCGAGTAATGATGGTGAATCTTATATATATATATATATATATTGAAAACAAATACACTGTTTACTCTTCGTATTTTTATGAAAATATTAATATCCATGCCACCCTTCCTGTCTTTATTTCCGGAAAAATAAAACAATTTTCACAAAGAATATTTTAATAAATTGGAAGAATTGACTTAATAAAGTCATTGTCTCTCGCCTTTTCTTATTTGTTTAATGACTAAAGATTTTCGATATGTGTTTTATAGTCAAGACAGGAGAAAGTGGAATCAAATGGAAGGGATGGGAAGTGTGCATAAAATTATTTTTGTGGAACCTAAAGATGAAGAAATTCGGAATGTGGGCGTTTTTCTTTATTTTTCTATTTTCTTTGAAGCCGAAGCTCTTCCGAGTAATATTTAAACATTCAGTTCCTACCTCAAAGAAGCCACATCCCGTCTTCATGATAAAGATAAGTTGATTAATGCTGTTTAGTAAAAGTAATGAAATAATTGGCTGAGAGAGTAAAATTAAGAGTTATTAATGAAGATTGTAAAAAGTATGATGTAAGGTTTTCATCTTGATTAATCTGGCTTAAGAAAGGATTCGCTGGCGGGCTGTTACTTTTACATTAATGAACAATCTGCTTTCACAAAATGCTGTGTTGTTGTTTTTTTTTTTTAAACTCAACATGTGTTATTGTCTTGAGAGTTCCGTAGTGGTGTTCAAACAATCTTGCTGATGAACTGCACTCCTGAGCAGGTTGAATGCGGTCAGTTTGTTTAATAGGCTAGTAATAAAAATGCTAGCACATCGGGTCACTAATTTAATTTTTCGAGGTCAGATTAGTCTGTGATCGTCCGGGTCTCCGGAGTTCATTAGAAGCTAGACAAGACAGACATATTATAAACGAATAAATCTTCTATTTCTGTAATAGAAATAATTGGTACGTTTTATACAAGTAAGGCGTATTCGATGTTCTAACTCTCCGTGAAATGGTGAAAGTGTTCGCTACGCCAATGCATAAACACCACAAAAACAGATTGAGGGAGGAATTCCGGTAGGACAAACAGGAGCGATTTAGTGGCCTGGTAGGTTTGTCCCCGCAGGACTTCTTCAACTTCAACCGGTCGCAATCGCCTTACCATTATCGGGTGCTATACCAAACTTCCATCGTTCCACGCTCTTTGTGTGCCCCCCATCTCAAGCTTCTTTCTGTTATTACAGAACTTCAACAGTGACTCCGGTGAAAGATAAATTGAACGCGCCTGAAGAACGGGAGGGACCAAGTCCAATCTCACGCACAAAACTAGATTTCTAGAATATTCAAACAACTTCTAGGTTACGGTAACCTAATATTGATCCCGATAGTAAGAAATCTGCGCATCATTATGCTTCACAAACCAGTTCAAGTTATCTCCTGCATCATTATTGATGAAACTTTATATTGATTTTCTTGCGAATTTAGTTTTGGTTTGAACTTGACAACTCCTCCCGCTTTACGCTAAACTAAAATGAAATTCCTCTAAAAGTTTTCAGTGCGCGAATTATTTCTGCAGAATATGACATTAAGATGTCTGACAAGTTCCTTAAACATTTCTCGGTGCGGTGTACGGTTAACGAAATACTCTCAGTGAAGTGCCGTCTCTGCGGCTTCCCGACTAAGGAATCTGTTGGTGCATGTAGTGTGGTCGCCGAAATTTGCAGTAGCATACTTGATTCTGCAGTAATGAATTTGTATTTGCACACAGATTAACATTAAGTTACACGATTTGTGAAGAATCGCAAAGAATACGTTTGTGGGACACGGGCCTTCTGAAGCCTAGTGAGATTGTGCTGCCCAAGTCTTTATTTTTGTGTCCCACCTGCCCCAAACCCGAGGCCTCACACTATTTATTCGTTGCGTTTGGTGTGTGCTGTGTATTTGTACTTATTTTCGTGATATTTTTGCCGATTTTTCTTAATGTAATTTATTTATTTTTGTATCCTAAAAGCTTTAATTTCATTTGTATTGATTCTATTACAATTGTATTGCCTAACAAAATCTCCTTATTTATGACCATAATGAGGAACACAACACAGAACAGGGAGAAGCCAGTCGTCTAGATTTTATTCGGTGTTCTCCACGCTCTAGCGTGGGCCTCTTCAGGTTGTCTTCCTCGTCGGTCGCGTTTCTTTGCAGAGGTACTTAACCTGTATGAGCTGGGATGAAGTTAGAGCAATAATGATCAAATACGTTACAATGATCTCTGATAACACCAACGCAACAGCGACCTACGTGAAGAACATCTCATCGTTGTATTGTCAGTGTGGGTACATAAAGGCTATACCTTTAAATCTTGATTTTTATTTTCAAAAAGTGTCCTGGAATTCACTTTGAGAAGAGCTCTTGTTCTAGCGTTTTGGCTCTTGCTTTCGCCTTGATCACTCTCAGTGTTTGATCTGCTAAGTTTGAAGATACGTACAATCATATCCGGATGTAAGCTTCCGTTGTGACGTTTGAGGTTATCACAGCAATGAAAATTTGAATTTTGGGCGGCTTAGTTTTGACGCCGTGTAGTCTCGTAGGCGGTTACCAATGTTTCGGAGGAAATAATTGCCTCCATCTTCAGATTAGGAGTAATGGATATGGAGGTGATAAGTTCTCCGAAACTTTATTTACCACTTACGCGGCGTCATGATCTTTAAATAGCATGATTCAGAACATTCATACGTAGGGCCGTGTTCCCATTTTGCCAAGGAAGACCCTCAGAAATAGACTGGAATCTCCCATAGCCACTGAACTGCGGTATTCTGTCTCCAGTCCGTCGACTTCCTAGAATGCAACGGACCGACGTCTAGTGTTTTAATATTTGCATTTATTTGCAGGCATTTTTCGTGATGTGGAATAAACGCACGCAGTCTCCGTTCTGATAGGACACATTTAATTTCCAATTCATTCGCCATATGTCTCATCAGTTTCCTCTCCACTATTTATTCGATCAAAAATAAATCTGAGTGGGTGGGAACACACATGACGTGCGTTCAGACGTGTCCCTGCCAATTACGTGCTTCACAGGGTTTTTTAGTAGGAGCCTCGAGCATTTTATAAAGCGTGGGCTGGTTGTTATACAGCCTCTCTACCTGATGGTGGAAATCGGATACCCGCCTTTCGGCGTTTGACGTCTTTTATCAGAATTCGTTTGATTTTCTGTTATTGTTGACTGTGACGGAACTTGACTTTCGAATGAACTGCTGATAATTGAATCGATTTTCAGTAAGGTTACATGCTGGGTCTAGTCCAGAATTAATGTCGAATTGTTAAAATTATTGTGGCGTTTTTTCTCCCATGTGTTTTATATAAATGTTGAGATCAAAACATATAACAAAACAGTTTGCCTCTTATTTTTTTGTAGCGAGGAATGTAAATTCTTAATCTCGTCATTGTGCCTACGTTTCTCGGTCTCTGTACCTACTGTTTGAAAATACATGAAATATTGAACACTTGGAAACCCGTTTTAAATTTAAAATAATATGCTCCATTATTAGTATTGCGTCAGGTAATCAAATGAAAGTTTTTATTTCGCCAAACAAAGTTAATGTTAATTGAATTGCTAATTTGTTAATATTAATTTAAATTCATATATTGAAGTACGTGATGTTACGAAGATTCGGCAGGCCATTCACGAAGATCGACGTCGTACCATCAACGACTTGTGCGACATTGTTGGGATAGGCTATGGGACCTGTCAGCTGATTCTAAAAGAAGAACTCCACATGCGACGCATCATGACAACGCGCCAGCGCACACCGCCCTCAAAGTTCGGCAGTTTTTGGCCTCAAACACCATGGCCGTCATCCCGCACCCTCCTTATTCGCCGTGTGACTTCTTCCTCTTCCCAAAGATGAAAATTCAGCTAAAGGGAAGGAGATTTGAGACGATAGAAGAGATTCAGGCAGAATCGCAGATGGTGCTTGACAGGCTGACAAAGAAAGATTTCCAGGGATGCTTACAGGCTTCGCAGCGGCGCTGGGATCGTTGTGTTCACTCCCAGGGGAACTACTTCGAGGGTGATGGATGAATTTAATACCTGAGATAAGTGTACGGGTTTTTATAGGCGCAGTCTATAAACTTTCTGATCGCACCTCGTAGATGTCTGCTACATATTAAATTGTTTTGTACTTTATTAACATGGTTTGTATATTACGTTGAAGAACCTAATACTTTAATTTTATATATTCAGAATGCATCGTGCATTTGACTGGTGATAGTAATCGGAGCTGTCATTAGCTAGTCCATCAGATTCCCAGAAATTAACCTTTGAAAGGGTTATTTAATCTTCAGGGTTCAGGTTTTATATCTGAGTGACTGTGTTTGGTTGCTTTTTTAATGACTTCACCTAACTGTCTTACCGCTAATTATTAAACGAGCAACCAAATGTAACAAACGTGGAAACAGGTCATCTTCATGTTCACCGCATTGAGAATACGAACTCGAAATTAATATTTTTATTCACTAGGATGACAATAATAATAATAGATAATCGTATGTAGTATTTCCTCTTGTGTTCCGTCCGTTCTAATAACATACGGTATTCGTATTTCATTAACAAGAAAACTTATTCTGAATTAAAATTAATTTCTCTTTGCCGATTTAGTTTCTACACTGATTTAACCCCCTCCCCCACTCTCCCCCAAGGGTTTAACTCCAGTTCACCAATTTGCGAGCACGGCGCTGAAATTAAGGGATGTTTCCAAGGCGCCTGCGACGTTTGACCATGAAATTAAAACGCTTCTCTTCCAAAGCGTCCGAAGAACACTGTACTACCACCGCATTAAATGTTTAATGTTTTGTTGGGCATTTGTGACTGAAGTCAGTGTTTATCGCCCTATTGCACTGTTGCATTATGGCTGCAGTTTTCTGGAGTAACATTCTGAACGTTGTAAATAAATTCTAACTCTATTTTTCGTACACTATCCTACACTGCTTTCTTACGCATGCCAGAGTGAATACGTTTCGTTGTATTAGTTGTTATTAATATGATCATAGGTCTATAAACTGCACTAATAAAAATAGATATTTTATCTGTTCAGGATGTTCAAAAATAATGTGAGCGGTTTAAAATATTTGTTTAATGAAAACTAAACGACGTGCGAAAATGAAACTTCCGCCACCCCTGGAAGGAGAATTTCGAAACGTCTTCTGGGGCTGGGTTATCATTTTATTGTCATGCCAGCAGTTGAGCTCCTAGCGGACATAATTGGAGTTACATCACTTCTTGCGTATGCTACGAACAGTTGCTAATGCTTCCCTTCAGTTCTACGTTTTGTTAAATAAATATTTAAAAGCGCTCAACACCTGTACATTAATGGCATTCTATGTAGTTGTTGTGGACGTGGTTCAGTACCTTCGTCTTGCCTACATCGTCTTTACTTACTGAAAGCCAACCTGAGTTGGTACAGCACTGCCCTGCCCTGCCCTGCAGAGCCCCCACTTAAAAATCGCTCTGACTGTCCGTCTGTACGCAAATATTAACTAGAGAACACTGACATTATTTTCAGTAAATTTTGTACTAAAATCTGTTGACACTTCAATCTCGATTAAAATCGAACAGATGTAACGAGCGTCTTACATGAAGACCTAGTAATTTGAATCTACCAATACTCGTTGTTATTTGTCATTAGCAAGGACAAGATTTTACTTTTGCACCTTTGTGAATATTTCAAGTTGAAGGAAACTAACCCACCTGAAGCTGATATTAAAATTTACACTCTTATTGCTTTAAAGAAACGTAATTTTATTATGTTTATAGAGAAGTAACTACGCGTTATGCCTGTCGGCTGTCTGTTGCATGTGTCCTTGACGTGGAGTCTGTGAAACAAAGCATAATCACGTTGCGTATCGAGCCCGAACAAGGACTGCTTCACTTATTTATTGAAGTCGAGCACTCGTTTCATGAAATGAACACGGTACAGGTTTCACACACAGGACAGTAACAAGTCTGTGTCTCATTATGATAGAACGTAGAAGAATTAAGTGCAATTAATGCAAGTAGTTTGTGTCGAAGTTATAGACTAAGAAGGCGCGCCATTAACGAGTTGCTTGTCTGTTCCCCCGTTCCCTAATTTGGTTACGTATAATGGAGTTATGGACACTAATTGACCTATTTTCGTGAGACCCGGCTTGAACAGCATTCTCGTGGAGGCCACGTGTAACTGTTTGGATTCGAAGTGTGTCAGGTGCGAAGTTCTGCCCCACTCAGTGTAAAGGTCTGATGATTTCTATCATAAAAGGATATTATAAAAATACAAATTAAAATTAACAACGTGCCTTTGCGTGAAATATTTAATTCTGCTTAATTTAACTGCAAATTTAAGTGTTGAGTTTGCGTAAAAGGGTTTTTGTCCAGAAATTAGGCGTGCTGCCTGGTCCTTAGGTCTTCGCGGCGGCGAAGATGGCTCTCCTCTGGAGTGTTGCGCCCTGATGATGGAGACAGTCAGTACTTGTGAAACGCGTCTGTCAGCTTTTACCAGATTACACGGCGCGAAATCCCCTATGACAGTCATCTACTGGATTTAAGATTGCTTCCAGATGTTGTTTCTTACGCTCAATATTTTTAAGCGAAACGTGGTGATGTTTGTGAGCGGATAAGGATGTGGAAGGATGCGGCCAGGTCTGCTTCAAGACGCTGTCCCAGCACTCGTCTGAGCAGAGACAGGAAATACACGAAATTATCGGTTGTCCTACAGTATCGTCGGGTTCGCATTGGACAAGTCTCGAAAGAAATAATGCACGCGAGCTTTTTCGGAGTGCACTATCACTGCTGTTGGTCCATTGAGCCTACTTGGAAGCCCTGATTGCGCCTCGCAAACTGCGATTTTTCGTGCTTTGTCGTCAAATCTGCTATTTGACCATGTGCTCAGTTGGCCTTATTTCCGCTTTTCGTAAAATGTTCGAGCACTTACCTCGACGGATCAGAATCATTCTTGAGAAGCTTTTTGTCCCTCAGATTATCAAGATATGGAACGCGAAGGTCCATAATCTTGTGCACCAGAGCCAATCACTGAACGTATCTTTAACCAGATAAATCCCATCCAAATCCTGGCACCATATTTCTTTAGTATTCGTTTTAATATTATTCTGTCATCATCGCCTGGGTCCCTTAAGATGTTACGTTTCTTCACACACTCCGCTGAAACCTTTCCGTGTACTTCTCGTCTGGCCATTGGGTGCTGCATGTCCAACCTCAGTTTACACTTTAGTCTAATAGCTTAATATAATGACTTTGAGGTAAGTAGTTCTTGTCCTTCGGCCTTCGCACCTGAAGTTCAGACATCGGGGACGGGCGGCATCGAATGTTAAAAGTTATTCAATGTTTCGTCATACATGAAAGTGCCACCCTGAAGATAGCAACTGCGATGTTTGCCGAAACGTTGGAAACTTTTAACATTTGACGCGAAGCATCCCCGAAAACCGTTCCGTTTAAAAGACTTGGTTCTGGCTGTTGAGAGATCCGGCTGAGTTGGTTTAGCTGTGATCACAAACAACGATTAAGACACTGGAGCGATGGTAAATGACGGCGTCGTGTCTAGCTTCAGGACAATAGCTAGCCCCAGCCCGCCCGTCTCTCGCTGTAAGTCATTCGGCGTGAAGCGTGTTCAGTGGACAGTGGCAGGTGCAACATCCTGTATCATGAAATTCCTGCTGTTATCTCTGGAGTCACATTCCGTTTGTATGTTACAGGCTGAGTGTAGTAATTCATGTGTCGAGTACATTTCATACGCATTTCCCTGTCGGTTTCCGATGAAAGTAAACAGCACGACGGCTCTACAGACGAAAAAGAAATTTCGACTTCATGAGGATACGATCCTGCGATCCCAATGCGTATGAGACCGCTACGCTACAACAGAACTTACGCGATTCATGATGTAATGGCATTGATTTGTGTTCCTTCAAGAAGGCATTAAGAATACGCGCCTTGTGTATTTGGAAAACAAAAGTTGACGCAATTCTTTGTTAATAATTCATAATTTCGCAAAGAATGAGTGTGTTTATTCCAGTAAGCATCGCACGTCTTCAGTGTCGTTAAATTTATGCTATGAAAACGACGCGATTTGACATGTAACGTTTTTCAATTTCCTACAGTCCTGGCGCCGTTTAATAATTGTTTACCTATGAAACGGTTGCCTAGTAACAAGAATCTGTAAGCACGGATTAAAATATTGCCTTGGGTACTATAAATCCATGTGTGGTTGCCCAGCATACAGTCGTCGAAGGGGAGACGAGAAAATACGAAATCCCATGGGGTTCTTACGTAATAGATAAATTATTCGTGGTCGTCAATGTTGATATTTTTTAAAACAAAAATTAAATTCTTCCAGTTTGTTTTAGCATGTATTACTATACTAAATTTAATGAAAATTTAAACAACCTGAGCATCGATACTACGTTTTGACGAACTCTACAAACAGATGAACGTGTTTTAGGATATCTGGTTTTACAAACTTCAGCGAATTGATAACAGCGAGATAATGTGTATGTACATATATTAATTACTACCTTCTGGTTTACGGTTGGTGCGCGTGATACCTGAGTTTTACAGCTGAGTGATTCAGTTACGCTCCGTTCGATAAAATGATTACCTTCTTCGCCAGTAACATTTCTGGCCCTCCTTATTATTTTTAAACTCTCAGGAACACAAGATACTCGCTGTGTACAGGTTAGGAATACGATGTTAACATTAACAGCTTTAGGGCAAACTGCTGACGTGGTCGAAGGTTGCAGTCAGGCCCCGTGGCTTCACATTTCACGTTTCTTCAGTTCAGAAGGGTGCCGATCCCAAAGCGTCCCTAAGTCCCGCGTCTCCCGTGAGCCTGTCCCCGTAATGAGTCTGCTCTTAATACAGGTCGTCTGTCTTCCTTATGTCTTCCACTTGACTCCCATTTATATGTACCGCACATAAGATCTCTTGTAATGAAGACGTACACTTCAACTTCGTTATTCAGTCAAAACAATCTGTTCATTTCAAGTAAATCGTGGTTCTTATCTTATTGCTTGTTACTCCGTAGAACAAATGTCTGACACCTGCCTTCGTCTTTAAAATGCTTTTATCTCGGTGTGTGTGGCGGGGCTGTATAAAACTACAAATAACTTGGAAATACACGCATAACAAACAGTTCTGTCGCGTTCCGTACAATTTGACCCCTGAGTTTTAATAAAGAAAGCCATAGTAACTTAACATAACCTAACCTAACCTAACCGTCTGTAACTCTGGATTATTGAATAAATCAGTAAAGCGTGTCTTATAGCCATCAACAATGGAGAAAACGCGATTTATTTTAAGAATATGGACCCTTGTAATATGACAGGGCCCTTTGAATTTCAATGGGTCTTATAGTTTCAGTACATAAGGACGTTCTCATTTGTCAGTTGGTACGTGTAATTATTTTTAGGGTTTAAATGTTGAACCGCAAACCAAATAATCGCCTTTTTGAACTTAACAGTGATATTTCTCTGTATTTTGAAGCTGTCCTGCTATTATTCCGAGTAACATAGATTACGATGTTGGGATGTAAGCGGTTAGATAAATGTCTTCCGCTATTAGAGACAATTTACCAACTGCGTCGGTTAGCCATTCGAGAATTTCGGATTATAAAATAAATTATCACCGATGTGATCATGAAGTGTGGTTGCACACTTTCTAGAGCGGGGTTAAAACAGTGGGTGGAAGTAGGCCTCGTCTGATATAATATGCAAATATGACCCAATCCTGATAGACGGACAGAAATATTTAGTTCAGCAATGGGTTTACAAAGAATGATATTTTTTCATGTTAAACCCAAAACGTATGATACAGGCCTGCTAGATTTCTCCAGTCTTCGTTTGACCTATGCAATGCGTACAGACATTGGATGCGAACGGCGGTCAGACATGAATCTAGAGCGATACGGGGCTCTGGTAGCTGAGCTTACTCATGATGGTTGTCGCTGAGAGTCTTTCGCAGTTTCTTTAACAACTCACCACTTGGTAACATCCGTAATTAAATACCACATTAGCATACCGAGGAAAAAGACTTTTCATTTTCACGTGCTCATCTGGAACCAGTTTCTTGACGTTTGAAAGGAAGCCAACTGTTCTGGTCCTTGTGCCTCCTGTCCTCGTAAAAGTTCCTTTACTCAAATCCAGAGAGTAACAGCGCTCCCTTGAGTGAACCTGCATCGAATACGAGGTGCATTCGGAAAGTTTCCAGACTGCGCCTATAAAAACCCGTACACTTATCTCAGGTATTAAATTCATCCATCACCCTCGAAGTAGTTCCCCTGGGAGTGAACACAACGATCCCAGCGCCGCTGCGAAGCCTGGAAGCATCCCTGGAAATCTTTCTTTGTCAGCCTGTCAAGCACCATCTGCGATTCTGCCTGAATCTCTTCTGTCGTCTCAAATCTCCTTCCCTTTAGCTGAATTTTCATCTTTCGGAAGAGGAAGAAGTCACACGGAGCTAAGGAGGGTGCGGGATGACGGCCGACCTTGGTGTTTGAGGGCAAAAACTGCCGAACTTTGAGGGCGGTGTGCGCTGGCGCGTTGTCATGATGCGTCGCATGTGGAGTTCTTCCTTTAGAATCAGCTGACAGGTCCCATAGCCTATCCCAACAATGTCGCACAAGTCGTTGATGGTACGACGTCGATCTTCGTAACATTTTCGGGCGTTGTGCTCGAAGATGGTCGTCCAGAACGCTCGTCATCATCGACAGAGGTTCGGCCATTTTTAAAACGTGAATGCCACACAAAAGTTTGTGCACGACCCATTGCGGACTCCCCAAATGCTTGCTTTAGCATTTCATAGGTTTCCGTAGCCGTTTTGGCGAGTCTTTGGCAAAATTTGATGCACACGCCATTCCGAAATCGCAGGAGGGTCGGTGTAATGCCCTACCAAAACGCCCGTAACTAAGAAACAAATACTAATTCGATGATGCCGGCTGGCACACTAATTCACTATGAATGTAGGCCGCACCTCCTAAAGGCAGAAGCTCGTACTACATCCGGTTCGCCCGCTATTGACACAGTCTTGAAACTTTCCGATCGCAACTCATATGTGCATAGAATAATGAGAGACGCAAAATCGCAAGCTGTATGCAAATTTACATTCTCTTGACATGTGTCGTAATTGAATGGTCAGTCAGTTAACGCGCGCTCTGCAAGGTGGTCAAAGTGGAGAAGGCGCGGGGGGGGGGGAAGTAACTAAATGAATTGGAATCTGTAATTTTTACTTCGCAACGATTCACATGTTTCATTTCAGTGAATAAGACCTAAATTAATCATTGTAATATTTATTATTTTATTCGCAAGTGGCACAACCGCAGGATTTGACCGCTGTGTGAAATGTATATATATAACAGTTACAAAGATAAATTGATGCAGTGACTTAAGTATTACTTACAGAGATTTATGTTTTAAAGGTATGTGCGTTATGTTACTTATGTCCTTCAAAAACTTGCAACGTGCAATTCACTCATTTCTACAAGATGTCCTAAAAAGATATGTTCACACACATTTTGCGTATGCACAATATATAAAATATTCATTGAACTAAAGACATTTTAGTAAACCAAACCATTACATGCATCAGCATTGGCACTTCAAAATGACCACCTTTAGCCTCGTGACACAATTGACAGCCGTGAGCAAGTGATTTACAAGCGGCCACCAAATTTACAGCTGGGACGGCTGTATATACATTTTTGGGACATCGTCTAGTGTAATAAGTTTCTTACAAGACGGAGGTGTATTTAACGAGTGTATACATAATGTATTTAAGCTGTGTAGGCAAACTTATAACTCACGGTCACTGCTCAGACTTACCCATTCTATACGAGGTGCGATCGGAAAGTTTCGAGACTATGTCAATAGAGGGCGAACCGGATGTAGTACGAGCTTCTGCCGCTAGGAGGTGCCGCCTACACTCATAGTGAATCAGTGTGCCAGCCGGCATCATCGAATTAGCATTTGTTTCTTAGTTACGGGCGTTTTTGGTAGGGCATTACACCGACCCTCCTGCGATTTCGGAATGGCGGATTTTCATGAACAAATCAAATTTTGCCAAAGACTCGCCAAAACGGCTACGGAAACCTATGAAATGCTAAAGCAAGCATTTGGGGAGTCTCCAATGGGTCGTGCACAAACTTTTGTGTGGCATTCACGTTTTAAAAATGGCCGAAACTCTGTCGATGATGACGAGCGTTCTAGACGACCATCTTCGAGCACAACGCCCGAAAATGTTACGAAGATCGACGTCGTACCATCAACGACTTGTGCGACATTGTTGGGATAGGCTATGGGACCTGTCAGCTGATTCTAAAGGAAGAACTCCACATGCGACGCATCATGACAACGCGCCAGCGCACACCGCCCTCAAAGTTAGGCAGTTTTTGGTCTCAAACACCAAGGTCGGCCGTCATCCCGGACCCTCCTTAACTCCGTGTGACTTCTTCCTCTTCCCAAAGATGAAAATTCAGCTAAAGGGAAGGAGATTTGAGACGATAGAAGAGATTCAGGCAGAATCGCAGATGGTGCGGGTTTTTATAGGCGCAGTCTAGAAACTTTCCGATCGCACCTCGTATATTGTAAGTACGTTTTACTAAGGGCCCTCCATTCAAATTTCATAAAAATTCAGAAAAGGGTTTGCGATTAAACAGTAATGAGGCAGGCAGACAACTTGCGGGTCCTAATGCTAATGTCCCGCCACTCTCGAGTGGGACTACGCCCGGAATTTCCCATCGCATGACGACATTTAAATGCAAGCTTAATTGTCTTAAATTTGGTCTCTGTGACTGGACAATGGTGCCGCTGGCCTGAAGTTCGAAGCGGCGTGTAAGATGCTTCGGAGTATAAAACTTATTTCGTGTAAATTAGAATGAAGTTATCTCAAGGATCCGTGAATTCTTTTTGCATTTAGTGGGACGCGATGCATTCTTTCCAATTGACGACGCTTCAGTCGCTTAAGGGCCAATATACTTAAATTCTGAATTAGTAATACTTGAAGACGTCGACACACGGGCTGATTTTCTTATATTTCCTGTCTTCTCTCATCGCCAAGTTAAGAATTCTGCCAATTAAATCTCGTTTCCCCTTTTCTTCAAAGTGTATTTGAATTTTACAAACTCACTTTAGGAATGCGCAAAACACTCCTTACATTTAAATCAAGTTTTAAGTAATACCTTCACATTTTAGCATTTGTTTTATTTCTTCAGAACAGTTGAAGTGAAGTATGTGTCAATGAATATTTCTGTGTATAGTTTTCTTATATACACATGAATACACACACAGTATCTAAAGAAGAGCAAATATTTTAAAATATGGTATGAGAAGGAAACGTGACTGAGAAGACAACAGAATTAATTTCTCATCCTTGGTTTTAATAAAAAGTGGATTAATGTTTTAAATTATTTGAGATTCTTAAATAAATATAATAATAACGTAATTACGTCATTAATAACTTAAGCAGAACGCATATAGATTGCACCGACAGGTATTACGAAACCATTTCTTGAAATGCAAGTTTAAACCAGTATTTTCGCTGGATTAATCTGTCCATTTTACGCTCCGAAGCAAATTATGAAAGGTTATATCTTAATTGCGTCATGTTTGTGTTATATCAATACATATATTTATTTTTCCATTTTGCATTATGCAATTTATATTGTAAATGTTATAAATAATTTTAACAACATTATTTTAAAACAAGTTTTGTGTATAGACTGGAAAAATAAATATATGTATTAAATTATGAAATGTTATACAATATATAAATAAAATAAATTGAAATGAATGAAGCGAAACGAAGTGAAATATAATAATTTGATAAATTAAATAAGGTGAAGCAGCATTAATAACAATACAATAAAAATTATAGTTGTTCTTATGTTACTCAAGCAATGAAAAGGAGTTTAAGAGCGACAGATGTTCAAAGAGATCAATCACGTCGCGATATTTAGGGTTTGAGGATCTCACGGCGATGGGCCCAAAGATGGCTGTCTTCTGGGTTTCACGGATGGATCGCCCAGATGATGGAGGCAGAAGGGACGTCTGAAACATCGGTAAACTTATACCGTACTGCACGGGGCAACAACCCAGAAGACGTCCATCTCCGGATATCAGGATTTGATGGGATGGCACGTACAATGCTTAAGGACTGTCTAATGCATTTGTCGATGGGGTATAGACATGGAGTCACTCGTTTGCAGAAATTTCACTTTGTTCGCTATGGAGAAAGAAACTTACAAAAGGTCACCAAACTGGTCAGCCTGGAGCATGGAATTCAGCTGGGATATGAAGAAGAAATACAAAACAAAGTTGTGATATTCATCAAAGTAGTCTGAAGAAAATGCAAACCCATAGATAAGGTCATTCCTTACAAAGAATTAATTAGTCTTCTATTTTGCGGTGTGCCATGTTTTAGGATTTTATGAATCTTCAGCTCTCTGTTCACATCTAATCACACAGCTGCCTACCTGCCTGCAAACTCTCAAGAACTTCTTCTGCGCGTCACACTGTTTTAACAGCATTTCTTCCTCTCACAGATTAATTAAAACTCAGCTCCGTCGTCTACGAAGTACGACCTCGGCTTTCCGGTTTCAGACGAAGTGGGGAATCGCGTGTTCGTTGTTTACAGCCAAAATACTTACAAAATTACCGATTGTTAATCTTATAAAGAGCGTTATTTCCCTGTGTCTTAAATTCTTTTGCCTTGTCGAAATCAGTAAACAGAGTTATTGGGAATGTTTGTAAACAGACCTATACCTAATCTGAAAATTGCATGGCATTATAGCATCTCTGTTTTTTTTCACACGGAATACTTTCTAAAAAGCATGTGGTAAATTATCTTCGGATTCTTTTGATCTACGAAGTTTCAGATACACCATAGATTGTACTTTAAATTAATCAATTAATTTTCCACTGTGTCCTCTTCATGCACAAGCTCTTAAGAGTCCGGTGGGACACCAAGTGATTCATATTCTGTTTGTTCAAGTTCTTAAACGCAGATTTTTTTCTCGGCAAATTTTTAAATTGGTTGTCCTGCTGAACGTAAATTGTATATGGTTGATGAATTTATAGAAGAGCTGACGTCGTCCCACCCGCGTCCGGTATGTTTGCGGAGAAAGGGGGGGGGAATAGGTTTGTAACCTCGTGAAAAGAGCGTTCTAGACTTATTTGTCTTTCATTAGCGGCTGGAATTTCGATTGCAGTTATCGACTCGAAGATGAGTAGGCGAAGTGGACAACAATATGATGGCACGTAAATAGGACCTGCACGTGTGTAATGGCTTGTTTTCCTTTGACGGACAGTATCTTAACTGCATCGCTGTCTTTAAATTCAGCTCGCTTCCCGTCAGAAGTTTCGCAGCAAACCCAAACGTTCTCCCAGACATTTGAGAATGAGATAAGATTATTCTCAGAAACATAGTGTAGTCGCTGTGTGTTTCCACACGGACCATCCTTGGCGTGGTTTTTGTTTTTCCGGGTCTCGGTTTCGATTCCCGGCGGTGCCCGAATTTATAACTTGTGTTGGGCAAGGCCGTGGTCTAGGCAACACGGAGTTTTCCTCCGTGGCATCCCAACAATTACTCCATTCACACACAGAAGAAGGCAATGGCAAACCACTTCTGGATCATCTGCCAAGAACGTATATGAACAGGTCCCAGTCCGAGAAGAGAAAAGGATGGAAGGATCCTGTTCATATGGACCTGTCGTCAGACAGAACACTAAATAATAATAATAAGTATTTTAGATCTGCCTTGCCATTACACGATTTACAGTTATTTTGGTTCTCAGTCTTATGAATTTGTAGTAGCTCTGTCTTGTGATGTCTCGTCGGTACAGGGCTGTCTCACCAATGTCATCTGTGCACAGATGACATTGTTCTTGTTTCGCGAACATTTTAGTTGGTTGTGTGTTGTTTTATTTACTTCTTCTTTGATACTTCCTTCGTCATCCTCATTCTGACCGTACCTTCTTCGCACTGTTCTGTCGTCTATGAAGGCCCTTCTATTAGCGTTTAAGCTCGTGTTTTTGTCGTGAATGTTGAATTGTTTAGTTGCTGATGTAGTCTACTTGGATGGAATGGTTTTTCATTTTCTAGGTGAATCATAAATTCGCAGGCAGACTAAATGAACACACGACATGTAATCTACTCTGAGGATAACGTGGACGTTTTTCATGAACCACGAGCCCTAAGCGTGTTTACGTTAATTCTGTTTGTTTCAAATTAAATACGATATACTTAGTAACAAAAGTTATTTGTTCCTTAAATGAAATAAACCATACCAGTAATTACATAATACGTAATAATTTCTCATTTAAAATGTATTGTGTGAAAATAAAATTATGTCGATTACATATTCTCTTGGATAAAATCAATACGGGGTACTTCCATATTTCTACACAAAGCACTGTACCATTTTGTAAATTATTCTTTCTAAATATTTGCCAATAAGCTTCGTGTTACACAAGTTTCAATTTCAAATGACATTCCCATGACCAGGTCGTCTTATGTCTAATATAACCTGACTAATACGACGCATCCTGCAACACACGCAGTTCATACCACCCGATGTACTTAATGCACAAGGATCTGGGAATTTGTAGTAAGTCAGATCGCAGACAACAAGGAATTACGCCTTTAGGTTTGATTAGTTTAGCAGTTTAGTCTATTTTCTACTTAGTAAGCACGTGCAGGTGAAAGCCGTAATGACAAAATATAAGTTGAAATAGAAGGCGGTGTACTTAGGCGGGGAGAAATCGGTGTTAATAAACCAGAAGATACTGCCTTGAATTTGTCTTTAATTACTGAGGAAAGCCACTAGTCGACTTAAGGCTTTATTCGAACTCTGTTCTAACCGGATCCTCTTCCGTCGCCATGTCTGAAACGACTGTCTGATAAATGGATAATGATAGGAGTTCAGTGTTTCTTACTAAGATGCTTCTTAGGAATCTCATGATCGGGCTCAAATGGGGATTAGAGAGACAGACTTACTTCACCACAGTTGTAAGGCGCTCTCATACTAATGTACGAGGTGGCGTGGCTAAGAGTTGAGATCTGTTGCCCCAAGACGTAATTAAGGTAACGCCACCCAAGCAGAAACTATTGCCAATTTTAAGTGCCATTTGGACATCCAGTCTGCGCGACATTCCGTGTCTCCAGACCCCATTTTATTTTTGGAACAACGGAGAACGCGGATGAGACTTTTCCGAACTAAAATAAAGTGCACATCCGTACTGCCATAAACAACAGTTCATGAACTTCCTTAGATTGAGAACTAACGAGAAATGTCTATTCTTTTATATTGTAGTGGTGGATTTGTTGTCGTCGTTAATTACATATTCATCCAGCAAAAACAATTAAGGCTAATTAATCAAATTAATTTAATTTAATTGAAAATGAAGGAGGTCTCATATCTTGCTAATCTTAATAAGTGCATTTTCTGTTTCAATAAAAAATCTGCCTTCACGAATAATACGTCACAGTTTGCGAAATTGAACTATGTTCTTGTCGTAGCTACGGAATATCGTGCCTATGGTTTTAGGGCCTCGTGATTGTTTCCACATTCTGCCCTGAGGTCAGCGAATGGCTTATAAATTGTATGCCACATGTTGTGTTTTGTAATTGTTATAGTATGGGTTTTGTGGCTGGGGCCTTTCCCGTCTAGCCCGGCTATCGGGAGGACAGAGTCTTTATTATTCTCATGACTTTACGGCTTTGCGACTACGGGTTTGAAGTGTTACAAACGCGGACTACGCAGAAAATAAAATTGTTTGACGGCGTAGTTAAGTTAGGGAGGTATATGAAGAAAATTTGTGGGCAAAGGATTTCGTGGTTTCTTAGTAAGTTTCAGGCAGACAGTCAGTCGCAGATATTCCTTAGAGAAATAAATTTATGTTTGCTGTGGCATATTTTTGCAAGAATAATGTAATGGCTGTGCTGCTTTTTAAAACTTGTTATGATTTCCTTGATATGATGTCATTAAATACGCCTGTGTTCTGCAGTAAGCTTCAGAAAAAGGAATAGGCTAATGTGAGGGCCGGGAAAAGCAACTTTCCTTCCAGTAAGCAATTGCAGTATTAATCCACATAAAATTTTATTTAATTATAATATAATCTGCCTAAAGGCATTCAGTCACGGGTCATTTATATTTCCACCCGAGATTGCCCTTGTATTTTGTTCCAAGTTACTTTGAAGCGACCATTGCCCACTCTGACTCCAAAAAATTACCCCTTGATCGCACAGCTCGCATTTTAGAAAGCGCTCAGTCGAAGTGCAAAGTTTGAAGAACTCACCTTCTTATAACTCACGCGAGGATCCCAGTCTGGGTCAGTGGCTAATCCAAGTGAGACTCGTACGATTTTCTCAGAAGTAGTCGAGATAATTGGATATTTTTGAAGATATTTCGCCCTCCTTCGTGAATAACTCCAGACAGCATTTCAGTCAATCCTTCAACAATTTTGCAAAGTCACGACGTCTGGCCCACGGTAATATTTTTCAAAACGTGTGATTTATATTATTATTATTATTATTATTATTATTAATTTTAAAACTGAGAGCCCGATGTTATGAACATTACACTATTACATCAGAGAGCCACTGCCTCGAGTGTTTCAGTAAAATATTCGTTTGTTTGTTAAACATAATTTAGTTGTGCAGTTTGTGGCATTTAATTAATATACTTGTTATAGCGCCTTCTTACAGTGAAGCACAAACTATATCCCCACATTTCTTCTTCTGTGCTTTAAGATGAAAGGAAAACTCACAAATTAGAAAGCCTACAGAGCACAAAATATTATTTTACACGAAAAATTAAAACCGAACCGATATTTTGTAAGATCTGTGTATCTTATTCTTTCCACTCTTGAATACTAATTACCTCCATGAGTTCTTCTCACGTCCATATTGTCAAACCCGAGGGAATTAGTTGTGTTGACGTCACAGTATGAGTTAGGAATTATGTTAGGGCGTTACTAGAGGAAGACTGTGAAAAGGGACTGAGTGTGCTGGATATTTGGGGAAAGAATGTTTATTCAAATAGGAATTTTCAGCTGATAATACGTCATTGTGTATGCACGTTTGAACTTTAACCTGAAGATTGAACCTAGTTTCTACTAAACTAAACACGTCGTTTAAGATTATTACGCAGAAAGACAGTCTTTATTGCTATTCTTCTTATATCTGAATGAAATATAAGTTTATCTTCCGTTGTACTGCAAGATTCTCAGTAATCTTGATCGTGAACTGGATTGTACAATTCATTCCCCAGCCTCGACTAATATCAGAAGTCTCACAATGCGATTGGACCTGAGCTGGCCGCGAAACGCAGGTTTTCGCTTCACGGCACCAATATCGGCAGTCAGCTTTATAATAAAGAACAGAATCTCGTTCCGATATCATAATCACATTTTCAGTCGGTCAATTCGTCCTCTGGAGCAGACAGTTAAAAAAGACTTATGTTGCAGTATTTGTTGTCGGTATAGTTGAGGTCGAGGGGTTAAGAGAGTGAACATTTTGTTTTCCGCTTTACAGTTTCCCCGATTATCCAAATAAAGAAGACAAGCAAATGTTTCTGGCTGTACGACTTGCTAGCGAATGGCAAATTTCGTTATTGAAAACATTTTCAGAAATCCTGTTAGCTCCGACGAGAGAACTTCGTTGGGCGAGTCTGATGTTACTCCTGCGCTGGAAGTAGAATTGCATTTTATCTTTGATATTAGCCCTAGGTCTGCTGACGTGTGTCACGAGAAATTTTATCTCATTAATTACGCAGAACAGCGATTCATTTTCTTTCAACAAGTTATCAAGTTTTCAAGTCTTCTTATACAGTTCTCAGTGTGTAGAAATATTTGAGCCCTCGAGAGTTTCAGATTTTGATATTCTTCGTCAATGTAGTGTTTTCTGTTAGCTCTTGAATGAAACGACAAAATTGATCTCAACTACGAAATTTTGGTTTGTCTGCCAATGACTTGTTGAACAATGTAAGAATTTAGAAACAATTAGTCCTACCCCATATCATACTATGTGTCTCCGTATTATCCTGAACAGTAAAGAAAATCCACATATCCTTCATCACGAAAACATAACGAGTACTTAACTGAATTTATAAATTGTTACATTTTCCCACCTTCTGCAATGTTAACCCCGAATTAAACACAGCTTTAAGGAACTGACAAAAACTATTACTGTTGGTTTATAAAGCATATCCGTAAGGATTCAGAATAATATCCAATATATGCAAACAAACCCAAATGTTGACACATGCTCATATTATTAAAATGGTCGGAACGTACCATGTATTTTTCTAGCTCGAAGAAACAGAAAATCAGATAATTTTACCAAGAAAATTCATTACACTAATGCGCTAGTAGTTATAAGTGAGCTCGATCTGCAAAGAAACATTTTAAAAAATTAGTTCATGAAGGGATGTGAGATTTAATGGTGACGAGTTTTAAGATTGTTTTGTCTAAAATGCAACTTCATGTAGTCTGGTGGAAGCTTCCTCCTGCAAAAAGTAAATTATTAATGTTGTAAGTAAACAATTCTTTTTAAAAATACCCCATATGTTTGTGGAGTTCGAGACAAGGCTTTACTACGTGTTACATTATTAAAGCTTAAAATTATGAAGGACTGATATTTAATATCATTCATTAATAACGATTCTAAAATTAATTTATTGGACTCCAAATAAATTTGTCTAGTAGTAAATTCAGGTAGGCACAAAAGCAAAACTAGCAGTAATCATAATTTATGTAAAACACAATGAAGTTGTTTAGAAATGCAACTGTTTTGAGTAAGAATTCCATATGGAAATTGATGTTGTGATGAAATAAGTCCAAAAATAAATTATCCGTATCGGAATGTTTTTATATATTAACTGTTATTCACTCGTATTCGTAAGTACATTTCGAGAAATGAATTCTGTGTTTCAAAATGTGTCTGACTCAATCTTTGAGTTCATCACTCACTGTGACACAGAAACTAAAGTTATGAGAGAGAAAATATTATATTACTATCCTACGGTATGTGAAAACGTTGACATGTTATATCCAGACGTATTGAAAACACTGAAAAAAATTGTATTACATATTTCATGCCGGTGCAAATGCATGCATGTTTACGAATTTAAATGTTTTAACTTCATCTGCTACGTCTTGTGATGAGGCTACATCTCACGGTCCTCCCTAAAATCGAGTAAAACAATGTTCGTTCAGGTATTTTGTCCTATGTAAATTTTTCATTCTTTTTTAAACGCAGCGGATTTGAAACGCCCCTGGTATAACGCAATTTTGGGTGAGCAGTGTGGCTGTTCCTGTAATTCCGGAATTTTTTGCTTAATGTGTGTCTCACTGCACGTCAGAAATGATGAGTGGTTTCTCAGTTGACTCAAGCTCCAAATTCATACTTGACACCAAAAGTTCCCGAAACGTCGTGCTGTTAACCTGTGCTATGTTTGAATTTGAATTTGAATTTGTTTTGTCATCTGAAAATGACGTAGTTACGTATTTTGCTAATTTTGACTGGATGAAAACTGGGGAATTTGTGTGTGGAGCTTGATATCGAAAAGGAGGCACAAAGTTAGAATTTTGAACAGTAGAAGAGGTTAGTGGTCTTTGAAACTCAGGGCCTTAGTGCGACGATAGACCAACCAAGGCAACTGGCTTATCATCGAGATGATGAAGGAAGATCCTTAGCTTTTCGAACAGGATATTGTGGCTAGCTTTGCGCGTCAAAATGACGGCTGGAATAGACGCGCGCATCTGACGTTCAAGAGCTCCGGCAGTTACTTATCTTCGTGTCTTATTTTCCTATCATTCAACACGCAAGAACTCCTTAAGTCTCCTTTTCCCGCTCGACAGTTGCATACAGAATTTGGAAAGCTGATCCCAAGAGTAAATGGCCGAGATATATTTTTATAGATCTAGAACTTTGTACTTTTTTTATTTGAAGTGTTTTACCGAAAATTCACGAAGCAAATACTAAAGTATAGAAAAAAATAACGATGATACATAAGAATTTTTTGGTTAGGAAAAAAAATGTGGTTTGCTGAAGTTGCGAAGGGAAATGCGGTTCTGTGTCAACATTATTCTTACGGCAATGCTAGGGCTACATGCGTACTTCTGAAGAACCATATTTCGGTATACCTGCTTTCTTTAAAATATGGAATATTTACTTAAAAATTGCAACGAATTCAGTTCTTGTGGTCTTGTACCAGCTGTTTCGCATGTAAGTGACATTGGCTTGTACTCACATATGACTTTTAAACACTTAAAAAATTCACTTAGCGAATTCATTGTCACTTCGTCGATTTCCAAAATGTTCACAAATAACTTATATAAAAATCGATCTGTCTTTAAGATTTAATGGTTGTGGGGGAAAAGGTTTCTTGCTCGTTGGATATAGTATAAGTTAAGAATTCTTGAAAATAAAATATAAAATAATATATCATTTTCAAAGAAACGGTATTATTTGCTTACGTATGGGTACTTAATTACAAGGAACATGTTGGCTCGTCCTCGCCTTGTGATTTCGCTGTGTAGTTAGAAATAATGTCTCCTTTCAACAAAGTTTGTGAGAAGCACCTACAAAATTTGCTCACGAAGTCTGAAGAATAGACTTATTCCAAGAATGGTTTTAGATGGTAAGATTTCACTATTAAAGACATCGTATAAAAAAGGGTGTAAGGACGTCAACTGACGTCATCTGGTTCAGATTAGTAACCATTGGTAAGTTTTTTTGATGATGGAAACGGAGGAAAGCTGCTAACCATTTAAATTTCAGTGGTAAATGTATGTGCCATCTACTTTAAAATCAATGCCGTGCGCTGCGTTTCATGTTCATAAGTTCCATACAATTCTCAGTGTAAAGAACGATCACTTTCCTAAACAGTATTAATCATCTGATGTTTGTAATAGTGAAATGTAGTGATTCCATTGCGGTACGGACTGAATTCTCAAGTACTTAAACGAGTTTCGGCTTCAGAATATTAACTAGCTAAGCGCCTATTAATATTTCACGACTCTGTTCGGTGATCTTCTATCTTACACTATAAGATACAAAACGTCTCCTGCTACTGCCAGTGACCTGGATGTCAAGCCTCAGTTCGTTGACCGAACCGATTCTCTTAAAAATGACAAGCGACTGACTTTCGGTAAGGCAATGCTACTCCATGCTTAATTTAGAATCGCACCCTAGAGACGTTCGCTGAAGTGAGGCAAAATTCCACATTTTCAAGTTGAGCTTACGGGTAGCTCAAGGTCATGTCAAGGTCAAGACGAAATCGGCCCAAGGGAATGCAGGATTATTATTTAGTGCTCTGTCTGACGACAGGTCCATATGAACAGGATCCTTCCATCCTTTTCTCGGACTGGGACCTGTTCATATACGTTCTTGGCAGATGATCCAGAAGTGGTTTGCCATTGCCTTCTTCTGTGTGAGTGTGAATGGAGTAATTGTTGGGATGCCACGGAGGAAAACTCCGTGTTGCCTAGACCACGGCCTTCCCCAACACAAGTTATAAATTCGAACCCGAGACCCCAGGATTACAAGGCCAGCGTTCTAACCGCTAGACCACCTCATCTTATTATTATTTAGTGCTCTGTCTGACGACAGGTCCATATGAACAGGATCCTTCCATCCTTTTCTCGGACTGGGACCTGTTCATATACGTTCTTGGCAGATGATCCAGAAGTGGTTTGCCATTGCCTTCTTCTGTGTGTGAATGGAGTAATTGTTGGGATGCCACGGAGGAAAACTCCGTGTTGCCTAGACCACGGCCTTGCCCAACACAAGTTATAAATTCGGGCACCGCCGGGAATCCAACCCGAGACCCCAGAATTACAAGGCCAGCGTTCTAACCGCTAGACCACAGTGGCGGTATTGGAGGCTATAGGACTCTTAAATTTTTCAAGGTTAATTTTTCTCGCGCTTATTTCTGCAGAACTGTAAGTGTCTGAGTGTCCATACTTATATCACTTAGAGGTCATGTCAATGTCTCGGAAATATTAGACCAAGGGTTTGTCGAATAGACGCCCTTAAATTTTCAAGTATTTTCCTTCTCTTGCTTATTTCTGCGCCGGATCCGATAACTGCCGTAATGAACTGTTTTTGTGCTTCTGTAAAAAATGCACGGATTGCGCTGCTGGGTTTCTTCAATTCCACTTGGAAGAACAGAGTTTCGGCATCATGGGAGAAACCTGAAATAATTCCAATGCTCATGCAGCCAACTTATGTAGAGGATTATTTTAAACCGATTAAACGAACAACTTAACAGCAAAAGGTCGTTGCCGACTTCGAGGCTAAATTTCGTAAAAACAGAATCGTTAATGAGCAAGTAATTTACTTTTGTCAACAAATCAAAATGGTTTGAACACGAAACAGTCCACAATGAGATTAAACTGGCCATCGCCATGAAAGTTAGAGGGGACGTGGAAACCTGTGTGAAAGGGAAAAAGTGTCGGAGTGTACGCGAGAAAAACATTCCACCACTCCTCCCAAGAGAGATATTTGTAGCTAATTTTGGAGCCAGGACTGGCCATGATTACCTACAGAATCAACTTCATACAATGGTGAAGAAGGCATCATGGACGCTCACCACATGGCAACGTGTGGGGGCGAAAGCTAACTTAAAACCGGCGTCGGATAAAAACAATTCTTAACCTCGGCACTAAATAGAAGTAAGTTGTCAGCCTCACACTCCGGCAGCTTTACCTCAGGCTGAGTAGCGCAGTTAGAAGGGTTTGGATGCAGTGGCGAAGAGAAAAGTTTATTCATTGGAATGGGGCGGGGGTCGCCCAATCCAAAGCCAGTGGCTATACCGACAGAACTGTTTCGCCTAGTCCAGTGGCGTAAATAAGTAATTATTGACTATAATCGTAGGTAGATTTAAGAATATGCCTTCTTCATGACATCGCTCAACAACTGATAAAGGGCACAATTTCATATTACGACAGGCGTGATAATTGCTTTTCTAAGTAAACAAATTTTTGGCAGTTTTATCCTAAAGCGTATATTCGTTTAGGTTTGCGAATAGCTAAATTTATGATGCTGTCCCTTTCATAGGCAGCGACGAACAATTTCAGCGTGCAGCTGGGAGAAATCTCCAGGTGGATAGCGGCGTCACCGTGTAAATGATCCAGAGAAACACTACTTAGACCCACTGGGGCCAAGACATCCTGCCCATAACAGAAACTCAAACTGACATATATGTCTAACATATCTGGAATTTAAGAAATTAATTTATTTTCGTTTTAAAAATGTCGACTAATTTGGAAACAAAATAAATTTTACCCCTCTTTTGGGAATATAAAAGACGTACCAAAATATTGACCGATTACACAAATCACATTTATGAACTGGACGATAGCTAATATGCCCTTTCCCAAAGCAACAACAGTTGTAGATTGTTTTGGATAAAGAGCATATTCTGCTCTAGAATTTTGCGAAGTGACTTAAAATAATAACCCCCTTTCCCTAAGCTCTCAGGGGGCTTCGCCCACGCTATTCCAATTACAAGAAATTCGTCATGTTTTTGCGGTGGTCGCCCGAACATGGTCCATAGTTCCTGTATTATTTACCTCCTGGTACAATGTTATCTCTTCGGTATCAGTTGTTCCCCTGTTCAAGGAAACTCTATGGGATCGACACCATCACAGCCATACCTTCTGCTTGTCCTCTTACCTGACGAGCCTTAATTTACTTCTCTGAGATCCGTCATAGTAATATTCGTTCCATTCTCTGGAACGGATTTTTGTGTTATATGCCCCTCTCACTAAACTGCTTTCTTAACGTGGGAACTAAAACAAACATTGATTCCTAGAGATATTTCATGTAATCAAATCACTATTAAAATAATAGAAATTAAGGGCCACTATCTTCATAAACTTCTTCCATCCGAAAGACCTACAAATGGATAAGCAGAGTGCAAGCTCCACTGAGACACCTTTCATTTTTACGTAGATAAAATAGAATTATGTCGGTGCAATTTATAATATATAAATGCGTTTTAATACATTATCTATGCTCTTAGGTGTAGAAAATATTCCTTACTTTTTACAATCATTGCAGTTGAGTAAGTCAGAGAGCTCATTCGATGACACCCTTTTACACTTCGGCTACAAATCATGGTCTTTCAGGTACACTGAATATGTATATTTGAATGTGTAATGGCCAGAAATCAGTCGGAAAAGTTGAGACAGAAGAGCTCGTTCGGGCGTATGAGAAATACGAGTTCTGTGCCGTCAATAGACGAGTAAATATTTCATCGTTCTGCAGACGCCGAACAGTCTGCGAGATAAATTACTCAGAGACATTGATCTGAGGTCTCCTCGGACTCAACTGCCGGCAGGTGGCAGAGCAGTTTCAGCAAATAAGAAGAAATTGTCGGCCGACTAGTGGATGCTGTGTTATAATACACGCTCGTGCGCGCATTTTGATTAAAAAAATATGAATTCAGAGCTCGAATCGACTCCAATAATTTTGTACTATACCTCTTCAGTACTTGTTGACTGACTATGGACTGGACGGCCGGGGTTCGATCCCCGACGGGGGCAGAGGATTTTTTTTTCCTCTAGGTTCTGTGTCCAGATCGGCTCTTGGCCCACCCTGCCTCCTAACCAAATGGTACCGGGGTCCTTTCCCGGGAGTAAAGCACGGCCGGGGCGTGATGCTGACCACTCACCCCCATCTAGTGCCGAGGTCAGGAAAGGGAGGAGCTACACCTCCTCTCACCCCAGGCGTCTACATGGCGTGTAGCCTGACAGCTTTACTTTTTTATCTTATATATTGAAATACTTTTACAATTATTTAAAGAAAAACACATTTAACTTCGCTGCGCATCTTGTAAGCGTAACCTGTTAATCTAGACGCCAGAAACATTACTTCGTACGGATTTCTAGACGTATCTGCAGGCGGTCCGGAATCATTTTTTAATAGACGATGATTTTCTTGGTAACTTATGAGTAATTGCACTAACGCAAAGTTATCAAGTTTAAATGATGTTAGTTGCTGGCGTGAAGTTAGGCACGTTCAGGTAACAAGAAAAAGTGTGATGTCTTTGAGAATAAAAACTGTGAATAAGCGCTGTGCTCCCTTTTTAATGTAGTGCGCTGTTAAGTAAAAAATCCACAAAATTCTACTCAAAGGCATGAATGCATTTAGTTCTCGTGAAATGTGTTCAACTTTCTTCAAGCGAATGCAAGTGATGCACCTTAAAACAGACTGTGAACTTACTGATTTGTTAGTTTAAATTATGCCCCATAATTGTATTCTGTAATGGTATGCACGCATGGACGATGCAAGTAATATATATGTTACCAGCAAACTATGAAATCCGGCAATGTATAGAATGCCTAAAATCAGTAGGTAAAGTATGAAATTCATGCATTCTCTATGGAATGCCCAGGCATTTTATAAAATGCCTGGAACTTTTGGGCAATGCATGAAACTAACAGTTTATTTTATACTTTGCCTAGGTATTCTATTGAATGCCTAGGAATTTAATAAAATGCCTCAGATTCTTTAGGCAAATTATAGAACAAAGAAGTTTCTATAATATGATTTATACAGTTTTATTTTATCTTTTACATTTGCAAAAGCTTAATATAAAACAATTTTTTTTAATTCTCAAAACTTTTGTTATGTTCAGATTCAGTAGCTTGGAGCTTTCGCGATTATCTTACACAACCTCCATCTTGAGAGTTTACCCAATCGACTTTGATTAATTTTAATTTAAACAACCAAAAAATTAACATTATGATTTATTTCATACTTTGATTACTGACTTTAGGCATTCTATACATTGTCGGTAACATATGCACTGCTTCTTGTGAAATGTGCACAGACTTTCAAAACGAATACAGAAAATTTCACGGAAGAAATTAAATTAAGTTATTAAATTTAGATTTAATAATGAAACGTTGCAATACGTATAAACTTAATTGTATGAGCAAACCATATTTGTCTTTTTGCATAAAAGTTTAGGATGATATATATTTTGTGGCGTATTTAGTATTAGTATTGATCGGATCTCGTACGGCCACTAGATACAAAAATAAGTTGTACGTACACAAGGTCGAATTTGCTTAATAAATTAAAAACAATTTATCTGATTTTTGACACAACTGAGGCTTTCGCATCTTTTATTTGTACATTGATACGTCTTCTAAATTACGCCAGTGCTTTCCATTGCGTTTAACCGGAAGAGAAGCTGAGGTTTCCGGAGGTTTGTTGATAAATGGAGGCCAACTTGAATAATTTACTGCGAAGGAATGTTCTTCTTATCCAACCGATGCAGGAAGGACGGAAGGTGCATCCAAACAACATTCAACATTACTTTCGTTCGTTTAATCAAGCAGGTTATACAGAATGTGAGGAAATCGCGCGTAACTAGTCCTGAAACGTTCATAGAACTTCAAAACAAAACGAAAAATGCAACGGAAGAAATTATAAAAGTAATTTTTATAGAACCGTAAAATGGGGCAAGGATATTAGTCACGCTATTTGAGGACCAGGCGTCATTGGACGTGACGTATATTATGCTAAATAGGGAGGTACGTACCCGCGGTACCACAGCCAACACTAATAAACGCAGTGCAGAAAGTAGTCTGCAGTTGTCCCGTGGCACTAAGACTATCAGCAAGAAAGGGCAAGTAAAATGTACGAATTGTGTGATATTTTATTGTTCCTTGGTGCTTGCGGACCACAGCGTGCGAAATCTCTGGAATTAAACGCTCCGTACTTTTTCCTTTGCGGACACAGGAACATAAATAAAAAATGTTTACAGAGATTCTGCCGATTGACATGGAAGACTTGACAGCAAAGTTTCATGCTACTGTGACGACCAATGACGTGTGGACGCTAGTATTCCACGACGTTTTGGTTGAATGCCCGCGAATGCATGGTGGACACTTCGGTTATCCAGTAATCGAGAAAAAGCGAGTGTCCAACACCACATATTGTCCGTGGCTACTCCACTTCTCGCAAAACACGAAACAGGACACTAATTATTTTTGATATGAAGTTGTTCCGAAAATATTTCATGAATGGTGTTTTTTTTAAAAAATGGTAACATAGTAACATGCTGTTTTTCAGGTTAGCGTCTTAATGTAGTTCTAATTCGGTGTACATACAACCCTTATTTAACCAACGTCACTGCTCAGATTTATTTTGGTTGTTGAGCTAACACTCATCGCAAACATCGTTTGACTAATTTGTATGGTAGAATTACTCTTGTGCACTGAAATTGACTCAAACCCTTGAGAGTGTGGTTATAGTACTTGTTGTCAAGGCGTGTCAGCGTGATACCCGAACACTGGCGAACATAGCCGAAGCTCGCTGTCGTAGAAGCAGTGCGCAATCTCCTACCGCTAGTAGACGAGAGTTGTTCCTTTGACAAGCTAGGCGCGTCATTGCCGCTCTATCAACTTTGGGACGAGATCTGTCTTCGTGGTCAGTTTGGAACTAGTTTCTCGCACGGCGGATCGTAAAGGAAAGAATAAAAGTTTGTATAAATTAAGTGTCTAGTGCTTGTGTTGGTACTTAATGTGTTTAGAAGCTGAAGAAATTCTCAAAGAGTTGTTTATTGTAATTACATTAAACCAGTGATAGAAGCTGCAGCTTTTTGCCAAAGTTTTTATTCGGCGTTGGCAAGATAGGCGGCCATATTACTGCCCCCCATTAAGAAGCTAACCAGTTGCAGATTCTTTCTCGGACTTGGCCTATTGGCCATCGCGGTTCGTCGGACTCTGGCCAGCGAATTCCCAGGACGGGAAAGTTGCGATCCAGTGTACCCTCTGCTTGCACCTCCTGCGTCGACAACATCCTACCCTTCTGCCGCCACTCCAACGAGACGATCAGGTAAGAAAAGGTTAAAGTGACGCAACGATATATTTTGTTACTTTAAAATTTCTTCACGGAAAATAGAGTCATTCTGTGTCTTCTGTTAACCTGTTTGACTCTGAACGAAATGCAGCAAAGATGTCACCAACTTTTTGTTCTTATAATAGCAGTTTGACGATGTCATGACGTAGTACGTTATTGCAACCCTGACTCCGGTGTTAGACTTTCGCGCGCTCGGCTATGCGTCCGTGAACCGAAAACTTCAGAAGCCTACTTGGAAGTTAATTGGGCAGTGTTGACGGTCAATTTCCAAGAGTCTGTGGACAGGGTTTTGTGTAATAAGAGCAAAAACGTGTAACTTAAGAACAAAATAAAAATTTAAAGGAAGGTTGAATATTTATGCAACAGAGGGAGGAGGGAGAGGGACACGAGAAAATTTTCATGACAGTAATTACTGTTCATTAAATATTATTTTGGATTCCGGTTAATTGGGACACATCGGGACTAGAACACTTTGGCCCAATTAAGCGGCTACCCCAATTACGCCAAGTTCCACGTAAAGAGTTAAAAAAGTTTTGTTCTTTACGATTCGTATCAAATAAACCGCTGCCCCATTTAATCGGAATCTACTGCATTAAATAAGCCGGGCGTGTAGCATGCATGAGAGGCAAGACAGATGCTTGCAAGATTACTGCCTTCTGGGTTGTAGCACCGTATAGTCCAGTAGAGGCGTACCAACGTTTCGGAGGTTTCTGCTGCCTCCATCATCAGGGCGATGTGTCATTACTCATCACCTTCATTGCCGCCGTTAAACCTCAAATCCTACGGATGTATGCAAGTTTAAGGAAAGAAGAAACTTGGAAGACCTGGGCATGAATGGGAGGTGCTATGAAAGCGTATCACAAAGGTATCGATTGAGGGGTGTGAGCTAGATTTATCTAGCTTTAGATAGGGAAGAGTGGCTGAGGCATGTGAATGTTGATGAAACTTGGAGTTCGACATGAGAACGAAACTTTCTTGACTTCCCGAGGCGCAGACTTATTAGCTTCCTGATAAAGGCATTGCTCCACGGAGCTGTAATGACACGCATTTTTCTCGTGAATTACGCTCCGTACTTCTCAGTTTAGTCTGCAGTTCGCTTACGTTCGTCGTGAGATTGTACGTACGTGATGCTGAAGGTGTTTTAGTTGTGCATGAAAAGAATAATTTTTCACTTTAAACTTTCGACCCAGTGGCTGTGCGATCGCCGAGGTTTGGTGGTCACTTTTTACGCTGATGTTGTTTTCCTCGCGTGCGGTCCTGGTTCGTTGGGGCGGGAAAGAGTTCCCACGGACTGCGGACTCCGGCCAAGAAAGACGCGAATGAATTTTTCTTTAGGTCGTAAAATAAAAAGAACGTGGCGTGTTCTTATGTTCGTACTATTTTTAGATGCCGTGTTATTGAATGAACAGTCGAGATATTTTGCGATGATGTGCCCAACTAATTAATCTGCATTAACAGTTTCAATTCTAATGTAGTTTCTATCTGTAATAACTAATTTCCTGTAGTAGAGTACTTTCTCAAAGCTGATAGTTGTTCATTCAATCAAGAATGTTCCTGTGTTTTATGTAATCTGAGATTTATTACAGTCTTTAAAAGAGTACGCCACTGGTGTCTATTCTGACTCCAGAGCACGCCCTTCAGCCGTATTTATCCAAGATCCATTTGAATGTTATCCTCCCATCTACGTCTATGTCTTCCAGTTTCCAGGACCGAAACCCTTGTGTTCACTTTTCAGCTTTCGCTAATTTAAATAAGTCTTCGGAGCAGATGTTAAGACATTGCGGTTATTGAAGTAGTTTCCAGCGGTCATTAATAGATGTCACTGCGTGTACAGAAAATAGATTACGTGTTCGACGCAGCAAAAGTTTTAGAAGGCGGCATTTTTGGATTTGAAAAGCAATTTTCGTGACGGTATTTATAGATCTTAAACATCCTGAATATATTTTGCTCGTCATTGTTACGATAGCCCCGTGACTGATTTGGTACTTAAATCAGAATTTCGCCGTCATTATTTGCAGTGTGGAATTCTTAACAATTGTAACGTGATGGGAAAAGAAGAACTGGATAGTAAGCTGTTCATTGTTGCTAGTTGAAGATATTTTCATGCGGATTTTCGAAGCGATCCGCTCGGTAGTGAAGTTCATAGGTCACGCGTTTTTCCGGAGCCTGTGACAGGCTTGTACTTGACCGTGTTACGTCATTCATAATTTGTCAGTCTGCTCTCTCGTTCCCCATTACAGGGCCGTGTAGGCGCTCACGCAAATAACGCATATGCGTTTAGTGTTCATATTTGTTTTGCAGAAACTTTTCTTTTCGTTACTGAAGAAATGAGCATTGTCGCATGTGTGAAGTCCGAAACTAGTTAATCTAAAAGCTGTGTGTCCTGTTAATTGTTATCAGGAGTAGGTTCGTTCATCGACGCAAATGTAAAATTAAATTGAAATTCTGTATCAATTACAGCATAATTTATTAATTATTCCAGTGTTTAGCAGCAAAATAATTGTAGGCGTAAATATTTGAAAATAATTTGGCGATGGTATTACAATTATGCTTTATTTATTTTTGGGCGTTGTCAGTTTCTGCTGTAAAAACACGGAAGCCGATCCACCCCTCTAAACGACGCGATTATTTTTCAGATCTCGATGAACGCAGTTGACTGGCGATACTTAGAGCCCTCCTCAGTTGGGTCCGGTAGACCGAGTTATTCCCGATCTGACGAATTCTTTTATTTATTTGTTTTAAAGCATTACTACGTTTCGACGATCGGAATAGCTCAGTCTACCGGATACAGTAGTGCAGTGTCTCCCCCTTATAAAAAGGACAGTCGTCCATGGCCTTCTGCCCCCAGATTGCGAAGCAATAATTCGATACCGTGATTGTTTTCAGTGGACATCTTCTCCAACGAGAACTCGCTTTTCATTCTGGCGAGGCGTTTTTCACGTCACGTGCTTACGTGAACAGACGAAGTAACGAACACGAGCACAGAAAATTCGACGTTTTTCCAGAAACAAGTTCTGACGATGTGAGGCGTGTTTGGAAGCAGAGGGTCGTCACTTCGAGCTTCCCGTGGCAGCTACGGGATCCAGTTTAACGATTAGCGGAATTTCTTCCAGAATAAGCAGCTGTTAATTCCTTAAATAACATTAGCCATTTGATTTTTGTAGTGGAGAAGTGTTTTCTTTGCAGTAGGGGCTACAACTTTAAATCTTATTAACACGAACTTCGACTTCAAAGAGTTAAGTCACAGTTTGTGGTGTCTGATTTCCTTATTACGTATCTAAACTGTTACGACTTAATTATTATTAAGTTTAAGTTTAAAAGTATTCTATTCTAATATTGCAAGAGTGTGTGGCGGGAACGCAGGGCGAAAGCAGTTAATTCGTACGTCGTAGTGTTAATTACTGGCGCGAAGTTGTTAATTATTTTGTGTCACGTGAGCAATGAACGATTTTGTGAAAACAGCGGCTGTTCGGAGACGAAATGACCAGGTGTTCGCCGAATGTCGCAAGGTCAGACAAGCAGGTCGCGCTGTTACACGTCGATAGACGAGGATCACCGGTCTTAGTGCGAATCTCGTGTCATCTGATTGATTTCTAGTTTAATTGAGCTAATTTGGCTCTAATGACTATTGCTGTTCAGCCTAGCTTTCATTGCTTCGCGTCATGTATGATTTTAGTGTCTATTATAATGGAATGGTTGCAGGAAGATTTGCGATTTTATTGTATTTTGTCATAGAAATATTCTGCACATGAAAGTTAAAAAAATTATGTTTCTGTTTGATTAGACTGAAGTGTTGAGGCAAAAGTTCTTAAGTTACTCGGTCGCTTGGTTGTGAACAACGTATTTATTATGTCTTAATGAAGGAAGGAATATTTTAACGAAAAACGTGATTTATTGGAAACATAAAGTCGTTAAAATTGTAACAACATAAAATATTAATCAACGGCTTAGATTAATTTTATTGTAATTTCTTCCTGTTTAATCGCCATTTTTGTAACCCAATTTGAAATCAGTCGAGATGTTTCGGAATCGTCTTATTTCCTTTTTCCGCTTAACGTGTGTTAAGACACAGGGATATTTGCAGTGTGAAAGAACATCGGTTCATTAAACATTCAAACAGGAAATTGTGCTAGTTTTTAATGTAAGAAAACATGACATTGCACACGAAAATGTCGGAAAGACATTAATACGTATGATCGATTAATTATAATTAACATTATGTTGAATAGGTAGTTGCAGATTGCACCATCGTTTAACTACGAGTCGTATATCGTGAGTTTTTTCCACCCACTTATTAAGTAGCTGAGCGTTGCCACGTACAGCGCTGATGAGATCGCTTTAGCCCTTATGTCCGGATCCCCTGTTTTCAGTGCACGTGCATCGTGTCTCAAGGTCCCCTCCCCGTCCCCCCCTTAGCCTCATCGTGGGAAATTGCAGGTGTCCGGAGTCGTTTTCTGTTCTTGTTTGTCAACCAAATTATACGCGTTTATGAAACGCACAATGCCCAGTCTGTCTGTACAGCTCCCAGTAACATTGCGACAGCCCTGAAGACTCTACGGATTTTAATTAAATTTGGAACTGGCAGACTTTAATAAAGTTACCCGGACCTGATTCTGGTCCGCGTTGGACCACCGCAATCTACTCGGCCACGTTTCACACGCTAGAGCGTCGCTGCCGATATCACAGAAGGCGTAACGTGTGTGTGGGGGGGGGGGAGATACAATTCATCGTCTCTTTACCAGAAACGCTGATGACAGTTGCAGTTAAAGACCGAGCAATGTGCAGAAGTTCCGATACATAATTCCGGAACTCTGACGCCAGGCAGCTACAGCTATCTAGTACTTCAAAGCGTCGCGATGCGTATTTCGCCAGACCAGGTAAATCCTGTAAGGAGGAACGGCTATAACGGTACACTGCCTTTTTATTACTCAGGAGAATTTCTAGCAAATTCGAATTTTCAAAGATCGTTTAGCGGTGGAGTTCTAGATGGTCACGCAGTAATTTAATATTATTAAAGAAACAAGAAAAGAGCTCATACGTTTGAAAGAATTTGTAGAGCGTAAAGAATAGTGGGTTGAACATGTAGAATGACTCTCCGTTCTTATGATATTCGTAATGCGCAGTTAAACATCAGCACTCGGCTCTCGAATTCGACGATGCACTGGATTAATTCGTCGTTGCCGAAACTGAAATGGAAGGGAATTGACAAAGCTGATCGGTCAAAAGAAGATGAATTCTATTTTGATGACCTTGAAGTTCTGCAGTTTGCTTTCAACAGGAAGGAATTACAAAACAAACAGCAACACATTGGTATGTTAACTTCTTATTCTCATCCTTATTTCAATGCGATTTACAATGTATATACAGAGTGAAACGAAATTTGCGCACAAGCTCCGCCTAGCGTTTCCTTGACAAAATACAAACCGAGAGAATATTATACCTGTTATATCACTACATAAAAAAATTTCAGAATGAGCCCCCTCCCTTCCAAGCACACACACGCAGTCACAAACGCGCTTTTGGAATACACGGATCTTGTGGTGTTTTACCATTCGCCGTATGCCTTTAATTAATTCGATTTTAATTACCAAATTGTTGCTTCACGCATCGTTTACTGATGAGATGGGCGTTGTTGGAACGAGTCAACTTTCAGGTGGAGGAGGGCTTAAAATTTAAATTATGGTTGTTCTGTGTTCGCATTTTATGAAAAATCTAAAATTCTGCCTACTGAACACAATTTTCCGTGTCATGTAATTGTCTCACTTACGTCTGTAAATACAAGTGTAAGATTTTATATATTTCAGTAAAAATGTAACTATTTATAATTATGCCTGAATGATGTCTTCTAATACAGTTTCGGTATAATTAAATTCGTTAAAAAATTCGCACCCCTTCGCGAAATTGTGTTCGCAAAAACATTTTCGGTTTTGACAACCATTTTGCAACTGAAGCACTGATGAACAAATTCTGGATTTTTGTGATTTGTTTCAATTCTTCTTCTTCCTGTTTTTGGAATTCGAATTCGGCATCAAGAAATACAATTTTATTTTCCGCGTTTGATGCTACCCAGATAAAAATACTTTTGCTTCTTTGCCAAGAGCCGATGACTGTGGTAAAATGATTCCCGTTCTGAGGTAAGCCACATACACGGGACAGATTATGGCTTTGAATTGTGTTTATGATTCGGTGTATTCAGAAGCAAAGCCGTTCATTTATTTATTCGTCACGTGAATGAAGAGAGGCCTTTATAATGAACTGAGTTTGAATTTCGATTGCACCGTAAAGCATATTTGTTTGCTGTCACTGTCAGTTTCGTACAAATGCAAGTTCACTTGTCTCATAGACAAACGCTGAGTTGCCTGGAACCGATTGGCGTCGTTCACGAGTCTGTCATGACGTCGAAATAAACTTCGGTTCCGTGCTTCAAAAACGTATTTGCTCCCTTTAAAGTGAAATAATAACTCATAGTGCATAACAATTTAACAAAGATAGTGTACATTTATTAAACATTGAGGTATGTTTGGCAATATGTACTAAGTAAATGCACGATTTTAAAGTAGATTAATTGTTATCTGTTCCCGTCATTCAAAACTATTCAAATATCAATAATAAAAGATAAAGTGCCAAATTATTCTCCCTGTATTTAGACTGTGAAAGCACGCCTCTAGGTTAAGTAGTCTGAAGTATTCTCCGTCTTTATCTTAGATTCAGTCTTGAAATTGACAAAGCGCACACACCTGCCAACCTAACAGAAATCCCGTAATTTATTTTTCAGAGACGAAACAAAAGCATGTTACTACGCGTCAGTTGGGCTTATAATCCATGGGTACTTAAATTGGCAAGAGACGAAAGCACTTTACTTAGAAAGGGGTGCGTATATAAAAATGTTGATTGAGGCAACTGTTCTTGTAAGGCTGCATATTCAATACGAAGAGCACCCAACGGCGTCGGGGTTTATAGGGGATGTTTCTCAGATTCGGGACAGAAAGTCTTGTTCTTCTTGGAAACGAATAGAATTTCTGTGATCGTTTCGCGTGTGAGGAGTTTTGTTTCTTGAACATTCTAAGCAGAGTGACGTTCACTTTGTGCAGAATTCTGATATGCAGAAATCTAACTGCCGCGCGATTCTCGTATAGTCCTGGAACTCATAAATTGCCCACGTAACTTTTATAACGCACTTGACTCCTCCAAGAAAGCTTAATTATGTCATTAAATGCGCTTTGTTTAATTCATCGTCCTTCAATTGATAGTAAGTAAAGTCTTTATAGAGTCACTGGTCAGAGGGACAGTGGTGTCTTCATCGGTCTGTACAAGTGTGTAAAATTATGAAGATTGCCTCTTCGATAACATTTATTGCACATTTGTTGTATTTTCTTGATAATAAACAAATTCTGATGAGTTAGCCAATGGGAATAAGATATCATTCTGACGCTTCGCCGAAGTTCTCTCTCTCAGTCGGCAAAGTAGCGGGCCGTCTTTTGATGTTACGACAGCGAAACATCGGCTCATGACAGTCGTTCTTCATGCCCCAGTCATTAATTCATGCCGATATTTAAACTGGCTTTCTCATTCCAAGACTTAGTTGACAATTCTGCCTGAAAACAGATCCTTTTCATATGTATTTTTCATTTTGAAAACAATGTTGTTTTCATTTCATTTGATATTGTATCGTTGTGTGCATTTTATTGTCAATATTTTACTAAACCATTTACATCAGCTTCCGATCTCGTGGTTGGCTGCTACTACATCGGATGAGGACCACAAATGCCGCTCTCCTGTTCTCGTGCTCGGGGTAATAAAACTGAACATAAGAAAGGCTACTGTGTCTAAGGAAGAAAGAAATACGTCCTTGTATCTTGGTGGGACTTCATAGTACGGTGCTAAATTACATGATCTTCTTCTTCTGCAGTCCTGTTCTATCTGGTACTGTTCGCGAGAACACAGAAAGGTGTCCATGTTCGTGTTTGTAAAATTAAATATTTTACGTGCCACTGACTGCCCGAACGAAGGCTAGTTACGTGATAACTTAATTTGTGTTACGAAAGACGTTGTAGTCAGAGAAAGTTCGCCCACTGACTGCTGCTTCCCATTTCATGCAGTGATTGCAAATGAACGTTTGACTCTGTTGATGTGAGTGAAATTTAAGAAGTTAAGCAACGTAGGTAATACAGGATTAAAATATCATTGAAAGTTTTGAATGCATTCACAGAGAAAATACAGTAGTTCAGTATTCACTCTGTTTCCAGTATTAGCCAACTACAAATGTTGATAAATCTAAATGAGCGCCTAAATTTGGTCTGTTTTTCCTAACGTGACCTGCTGGGTCTAATTACACTAAGTCCTCGTTATCCGCCCACTCTGAACACATTATTGCTCATATCCGTTTCTTACTCTTTAACACCTTTGCTACCACAGCCGTCTTCGGCTTCCACATGACTCGCAGGGCTAGTAGTCCAGCCGCGCGCCACAGTTTGCCGACAGAAATACAGTAATTCTGTAAGCCAGAAGTAGATTGAAGACTTTTTGTGTTCCATCTGTTCACCGTTACAGAATATTTACTTAATGTATATTAAGATCAAACCAGAACATTCGTCAAGGCACATTTATGTTACCCATTTTAATATTATCCTTTGCCTCGAATTGTCAAACTACTCTTTTCAAGAGGCTATTTCGTAATCATTTCTATTGTCACAGTGAACTGTTTGGAACCGATGTTTTCGGTGTCGTAGAACGGAGTCATAGGCCTATCATGCCCTTCCATAACGAAGAGCGAAATGTAGGCTTCTAAATTGATCTCGTAGTTTTTGTGGTTTGCAGAGGCACTAAATAGGCCAGCTGAAAGAAACACGTGTCTGAATAACTTGTATCTAGTTTACCGTGTTCTTCTCTTGATCTCTGTAATTTCCAGTGAATTTTTGAACCTTTGATGATGATGTGGATCTAATGTAGTGAGCGGGAGGGTTTGATGTTCTGCTTACCTTAAACCTCGCTGCAGTGTCAGACGTTAATTAGAGAGAAAAGAAGTACGGATTGGAAACCTGGTAAGTCAACACAGGAGCGGCTGTACCTCTGACGCTCTTAGTTTCAGAATCTCCATGGGACCCAGTGCGATAAATACGCGGATTCAACATTTACGTCAGGTATAGCCGATGTCGGTGGCCTCTTGATGTTGGGATCGCGTTCTCAAATCCCGCTCAGTACATCGATGTTTGTCCTCGACTTTCTGTTTTGTGCTGTCGACTGTAATCGGTGACCTTGCTTGAGACGGGCTCATCACCAGTCCAAAAAGACCTGCATACTGACGAAACTATTTTACAATTTCAGACGTGTTTCTAAAATGAATCGGGCCACGATGCTTTATCTGTAATAATCCATCGCGATGACTTCATTTACCTTAGCCGTAATTGAAAACGAGTATCTGATTATGTAGGATTTTGCCCTGATGATGGAGGCGGCAAAGACCTCTGAAACGTTAGTAAACGTCTACCAGACTACAAGGCGCAACAACCCAGAAGGTAGCCTTCCTGAGTATCTGATTGTCGGTATCGTCACAGTCTTTAGGATATCTTATGAAGATAAACGTTAATCCTGTCCTGAAGTGGCATACCATAAAGGCGTATTGCGACGTGAGGGTGAACTTTCTTAAATTCATAACCTTGAGTGTAAATTATTACAGTGCTAGACTTCGTTCTTTACTTGGTGTTCTGAAATGTATGAGATAGGACGATTTTTATAAATTAGTTTCAACAATAATCGGAAGTCAATACAAAAATGGAAAAATGTCAGCCACCAATTTTTTTATTAAATTAATTCTCAAAACTTTTGTTACGTTGAGATTTAGTAGCTTGGTGTTTTCGCGACTATCTCGCACAACCTCCATCTTGACAGCTTACTCAATCGACTTTGATTAATTTTAATCTACACAACCAAACAATATTAACATTATGATTTATTTCATACTTTGCCAACTGACTTTAGGCATTCTATACATTGCCTATGTATTCTATACTTTGCAGGATTTCATACATTGCCGGTAACATATACACCAAAGATACACCTAATTCATAGAAAAGCAATTACTATTGATCAAAATGTCAATTAGTATACAGTGGTCGGATGACATGGTCTACGGACTATGACTTCAGTAAATGGAACTAAGAAATATAATTTAATTTTTAAAAACCCACAAGCAATAAATACCAGAAGATAATTTATTTAATTTGGAAAACGTAATCCAAGTATGAAATCCCCTGTTTTTAGTGATATTTATTCTATAAAATTTTAATCTCTCAAAATTGCCGTAACAGCAAGTTTCGCTAACAATGTATTTTATGTTTTTTCCCCAGACATTTTATCTGTAATGTATTTACACCCATTCAACAGACTGTCCTTACCTCTACACCTATTTGCCTTTCGAAACAACATTTGGCTGATATCCATTGTCGCAGTAGCTAAGAACTGAAATAATTGACATTTGTTATCTAGCGGGCTGTACTGACCGTGTGAAAACACTGCAGTAACCATGGTAATTATAATCTGAACAAGGAATATGTTTTGACGTAAATACATCTATAAGGAAGGGTCATTCGGCAAAATTGTGTTATGAAAAATTGTTACGAAAAAGTGTTATAAAAAAGTGTTACGAAAAAGGGAAACGAAAAATTGTAACTTCATTCTTATGTTACCTAGGACACCTCATCTGTTTACTCCGCATTGTTGTTGCGTAGGAAACGTCATCTTTGTACTCGGCATTATTGTTACCTAGGAAACGTAATCTGTTTACTTAGTATTGTTGTTACCAACTTGCCCGTCCAGTCGATAAAATCAATCGAATCACAGCGTCGTAGCTGAATCCCTTTAAAAACTGATTTTGCCTCCTGGGAAATCCGAGTGAGGAGGAGCATAACGTGTCTTAATAATAGGAGGGCGGAATGCAATTTAAAAGATGAGGTCCCCGTGACTCATCGGCAACTTCTCCGCCAGCTACGCTCTGTGGGCAAGTCTGCACACTAGGCAATGCTGTTCACTCAGTGATGTAACCAGAGTCAGTGGAACCACGGTTCCGGAGATTTTGACGTAAATACGCCAATAATATACAACGTAACTAACTAACTAGATGGCTTACCGAACACCAAGGTTCATCACCGAATTAACCAAAGCAATCCACCGGACCCTGTCCTGGGCCAACGAAATCCAGTCTCCTTCAACTCCTATCTCCCATAGATCCCGCCTGAGATTATCCTCCCATCTACGTCTAGGTCTCCCCAGCGGTCTCTTCCCTTCAGGTTTCCCAACCAGTACCCGGTGCACACCTCTTGTCCCATCCATGCGCGCTACATGCCCAGACCATCTCACTCTTCTCGACTTAATCACCCTCACAATACTGGGGGAGCAGTACAGATTTTTAAGCTCGTCATTGTTCAGTTTTCTCCACGCCCCATCGTCTTCCCTCTTAGGCCCAAATATCCTCCTCAACACCCGATTCTCAAACACCTGCAATCTGTGTTCCTCCCTCTGAGTGAGAGACCATGTTTCGCACCCATACAAAACAACAGGCAAGATTATTGTTTTGTATACTTTAATTTTCAGGTTCTTAGAAATCAGACGGGAAGACAAAATATTTTGGACTGAGAAGTAGCAAGCATTTCCGGAATTTAGTCTCCTCCTAACTTCCTCACAAGTATCATTTTGATTTGTTATTGTTGTTCCCAAGTATTTTAACTTTGTAACCCTTTCAAAGGACTTATTAGCCACCCTAAGATAATTTTGCCCGCCTGTCTTCTGATGATGAGATACTAACATGTACTTAGTTTTTTCTGAATTTACTTCCAGCCCCACTTGTCTACCAGCCTCTATTAAAACTTCTGCGTTCCTCTTTATTGTATTGATATCGTCCCCCAATAAATTAACATCATCAGCATATGCCAATAGCTGATGTGTTCCATTCAATTGCAAACCCTCCTGGCTATCTTGGACCTTCCTAATAGCATATTCTAGCGCAAAGTTAAAGAACAAGGGAGACAAAGCATCTCCTTGTTTTAGACCGTTCTTGATGAGGAATATCTCAGATACATATTTACCTATTCGAATTTTGTTACAGGTTTCATTTAAGCACATTTTTAATCCGGTCCATACCACCCCAAACCAATTTATCTAAGATCCATTTTAATATTATCATCCTACTTCCTATTTCCTTCCGGCTTCCCCACCAAAACCCTGTATGCATCTCTTTTCTGTCCCATTCGGGCTACATGCCCTGCCCATCTCATTCCCTTGAACTTGATCATTCTAATTTTATTTCGCTCGTCATTATGCAACTTTCTCCAACGTCCAAGTAATTCATCCCTCTTGGGTTAAAATATTCCTCGCCGTATTAAATTCAAAATTTAAGAACATTTACGAGTTGCGGGGGTATTTATAGCGAGATTTCGTTGGTGCGGGCCCTCAAAATTTCTGGTTCTTCAAGTCAAGCAAAGAGTTTCTGCTTGTACCTTTAAATTTCAAGTACAAATACAACAGCCGAATCATCGCGCTGCCTTCCCTATCAGAGTAATTGGCTGTACGATAGTGTGTCTCGAGGCACTAAAAGGGGACATCTCCGAGGTAACTTCGGTGTGGTCTTCAGTTGCTCAACCCCAGAGATTTCACTTCCTTGGCGCAAATGCCGCTCCAACCATCACAGTCCCCGTAAATTCCCTGAGATTCGGAGACTCTTGGTCCCCGACAAAACCTGCACCAAATATCCCTTTATATCCTTCCGCATACCGAAATTTATATCTGAAGCTGTAACCGCGCGCAAACCGGGCACGCTACTGGGTTTGATCCCGTGGCATCCAACGTAAGAAGACAAGTCGTGTGCACAACCGAAGGCAAAAGGTAAAATTAGCAATTGCGAAGGAAGCCGAGGCAACAGGACAAAAATAAGCTACAGTTAAGAACAAAAGGATGACGTCACTAAATGCGTTCTTGAAGACCCACTTAGAAAAAATTACGTTTCAGACACTGTGTCTTCTGTTTTAAAAGTGGCGGGTTTCGCTAAACCTTGTATTATACATGACGTTTGGTCGAAGTTTGAGTACAATTAGCATACAAAGCGCTGTTCTGCATGAAACTGATAGCCTTCACACAAGCTTTAACAAAAATACACGTGAACGTCTGCTACTTTTCTTCTTCTTCTTCTTTACATTGACTCGGTGATATTGGGCCCGTTCAGAATTAATAATATTAAAACTGGTTCTTCCAACCACTCCTTTGTCTTCCTATATTCTTCTTTCCTATTGGTTTATATGTAAATATTTTCTTAGCCAATCTGTCCCCTCTCAGTTTATTAAAACGTTTCTAATTAAATTGATAATTTTGTATGTCATTTACAATATTTTTGGTCTTTAATTGCTGACTTATTTCCTCATTTGATAATCTGTACCTTCGGGTAACTCGAACGAAGGGTCTGGAAAATCTTGGATTCTTCTAATCGTCTCTTGTCTTCGTGTCTTGAGATCCAAGTTTCACTGCCGAAGTGTAGTGAAGATTTGGCTTACGGATTAATTCCTGACAGTGGGTGATATTTCCTTTGTGCTGCACCAAACCTTCTGTCCACTGAGTGCTGGACCAGAAGACGGTCATTTGGCTTCTAGACAACCAAAGAGTGGACTTTTCAGCCACGCCCCTGTTCCCCTTTGGTTCATGGTACTTACAGATACTAGCATCTTTTCATTTCACTCCCAACTATGAGTACGTGGGTTCATGACAGATGGAGTGACATTTCTCCGTTGCCATCTGCAGACAACCGACTGTTTTTTGTTCCAAAAATCTTACTACCTCGAACGACTTTACTCTGTTCTCGCCAATGAATCAGACCCTTCGAGGAACCATGGAGATGTGTCAGTTTTGAGTACCCCCGCCATGATGTACCTGGCTGATTCTAACTTGTTTCCAGTTAACCTTTGTTTTATTGTGAACAAGGCTCCAGACACACGGTCGAGGCGAAGTAATTTTTTATTTATTTGCAAAAAAGCAAACAAAAACATTACTATGAAATCAGGAAACGAGACAAAATGATTGCTGTCTTCTGGTTTGTAACATCATGTACTCTACGTCCTGATGATGGAGGCAGCAAGGACCTGTGAGCGTTGGTAAACGTCTACCAGACTACACGGCAGACTATGACTGCGTGGTATTGCCCACTTATAAATATATTCTTTTTGGATATCTGCATTAGTTCATTCGCATTCTTCTCCATATCGTTTTAATCATTATATTTCCTTTCTCACTATTATTGTTTCGTCACCTCACGTGCTCATTATTTCGCCATTTTGTTTACTTTCGATAATTTTGCTGTTGTTCTCAAATGTTCCACTTCCAATTGAAGTGATTTCATATATTCATCCTCCTCCATATTGGGCACACGACATATTTATAATAAATATTACGTACATTGTTTAACAAACAGCCAAATTCTGAATCAATTGGGCACTGCATCATGCAAAGTGGTCGTGGCCTAATTTAGGTACTGTCCCGTAACTTGTCAGGAGGCTTTGGGGAAAACCGTGGAAACAGAAATTTAGAATAAAATGTCTTCGCGCCTACATTTTAACCCGGGAGTTACTTAATACGAAGTAAAGTACTAACCACTCGATCGCGAAATTCTGTATCACTGATGATGTCATTATGTTTACCGAAACATGTAATATTAAAAAATTGTGTTATTATTAATAATAATGTTAATAGTTTTATGTGGTAATGATATTAAAAGACAACTATAACGTATTATTATCCTCATTAGGAATCGTTAATGGCCATTTATGTCACAAGAACTCGAGGGAAACATTTCCGACATTAGAATCGATTCTTGTCTGCAGTAGACTAAAATGAAGTCCGCGCAGGAAATGGGAATTTACAGGAGACGGATTTTAAAATTGATGTTTTCTCTAAGAGTTTCTGACAGTTTGATCCATTATATGAACATTGTGCTGTAAATTTCCTGAGGTATATTTGATATCTGGTACAAGACATTACTTAGTGAAACGTTATTCATTGTATAATTATATTTATAGTTTATTATTAATGAGGGCTGTTTAAATCGAACACGGGACCTCCTGAATAATATGCTATAAAGCTACCACTAAAAATATACAAGACAGTCATTTCGACATTCCTTAAACTCAGGACGAATTAAGGTATGGCGCTCGAAACGGTAATGGACAATGTCAACTTAACATTGGAAAATCAGAAATTACGTGCGCCTTTCCAGGAGGCAGAGAAAACTGGACATTTCTGTGTCCAGAGGCCAGATAATATCCTCTCGAGCGTCTATAGATCTTCCAAGAGCCAGTGTGGACAGAACTGCGGGAAATTTTGTGGTAATGACAGCTATACAATGCTGTAATATTTTAGCAGAATAGGGGAAAGTCTTGAGACACACGTTTTTGTGTTCTTCCAAGCACAAAACTTATTTCTCGCCAGTGTAGTTGATACTATGAATGCTGCAGACTCTTAGCTTGTTTAATACAGAATCTGTATTACATCTGATAAATTATTTATTTTCGAATGATGCTTGAAACGAAGTACAAATTCCTGAAACAACGCAGGTACAGAATCACATTCGAAAAACCTGAAGATGTTTTCTTTCGAGTCCTGATTCCTTCTGACGTGTTTCGCAGAGTGTGAAAAACGTCTTGAATCTGTAATGGATTTGCCTCCCGTATAAATCACGGGATATTCCGACGTTTTGGAATTAAGTAAAAATTCTCTATTTGTGATCAAATTTCTCTCAGGGTACACGAATGTCCAGTTCTTGTTTTACAGAGCAGAGGGATACAATACGTTAAATTTTAATTCTGATAATATTAACCCCTTTCTGCAATATATTTATTGAGAATATTCAGGTGGACAAAGACTGGCTTGCTTTCTTGAAGCCCAAAAGTTCGTTAGAGTATTAATTAAAGCCAGTTGATTCTAGTTCACCCTCTGACATCCAAAGTATTCAGTGTGTCTCCTAATATTAAGACGACAGAAAATATTTCTGTCGTAGACATCGCCCTGTTGATGGAGGCAGCAAGGACCTCCGAAACAACCCAGAAGTCAGTCAGCCATCTCCTTATTTTGATATGTCTATTTTAACTATGTTTTTGAAACAGGATAAGGAGCAGCCACCGTTAATCTGTATCGAGGTTTTGACTTTTTGTTTCGCCGTGTGATCGCTTGATGACAGTGACAGGACAGTTTAGTTGTGATTAACGCACCGAATAAAGGTGAGTTAACAGAGGAAGCTCGAATTAACAGGAGGATGTAACACAAAATTACACAATGGTGGACGTCATGCATTGTGCTTTTTAACCTGCTGTTATTATCGTGATAGAATAAGGCATGGAATATTATCATGTCACGTGTTATACATGGAAAATTTCGTACGTGATTTTGTTCAGGAAACATGGGCGAAGGAAACCACTCGCGACACGTAGATGCGATGTCTGCTTCCGGGTGCACGCGGTAGTTTTAAGCGGTCCGACACGACCTCTCACAAAATCAACTCAAAATTTCCCTAATCGCTGTAATTTCCGACAGAGGAAGCGGGGAACACTGGCGCTCCGCCGTGCTTATGTTTATAATTAAACTCGGTTAGACTCACTTCATGATACATCCGGTTACTGGGAGAGTCGAAGGAGGGTTCTGATCTGTGCCCTGCTTTCAAGACTGTCCCTTAAATCTGTTCCTGAGATTTTATATGTTTTCACTGTACCCCTGTAGAGCGCCCGACTTTCTACTTACGTAAAATGTCTCGAGAACAGCTAAACGGATTTATATTAAATTTGATATCGACGTAATGCCATTACAGGCAAAGTAAAACTCATACCTTAATTTCCTACAATCGTTAATATTAATGTGTTTCATGATAGGAGGACACACCGCTCTTGAAATAATTATCGTACAGCAGTTACGAAATAAACATTATTAATGTCTTTTGCATAATCTGGAGATTAGTATTTTTGCGTAGATACCGATGTGTTAGTAACGTTCTTTCATGATCTAGACTTACAAAAAAGTAGAAATCGCGCCGAAAGTGCCATAAACGTCATGAAATTATTAGGCATAATAAATTTGATTTTGGCACTAGAATTGCTATGTTAATATTTTGTAAAATCTTATAGAACTGGTAGGGCATTGTTCATTGTACGTTATGAGATACACAGCCTTATAGGAGATACAAAGAACGCCTTACATGCGAGACAGATATGCGATCGTGTGTTCGTGTCTCTGGATTTTTCGAAAATTTTATTTACAGATCCTTATTAAAAATTAATGATGAGATTTACGTATGTTTTGGTTTCATGATTAATTTGAGACATCGTACTCGATTTGAAGACTTACAATGGGAAATTTATTTCAAAGCCAAGAGCAGAGTAACGAAGTTTTGTTGTGAACTTTTTCATGTGATCTGGAAGAAGGAGTTCGGAAAAATTTTGTGTTCCAAACCATTTACTTCGCGTGTATCATATATTTATCTGTTGTTAAATTGACTTAAGTTTAAGTTTTTAAGTTAAGTTGAAAAAATTATTACTGAATCCACTTACGATTTCTATAGTATTATTGATTTTAAAATGTGGGGGGTTTGAAGAAAAAACGCGATAAGAATTTGATTGAAAATGGACGCCAATTCTGCATCTTATTACCAGAAAAATTAACTGACAGACGATGGCAAGGTTTGTCCTTGGTAAAGACTTCTTCCTGAATGCACAGAAGATTTTAATGGTTAGCAACAAACTTGTGACAGATCCCGTTATGTTGCTATAGTTTTTCTACGATCCTGTCTGTAACCAGCTGAGCGTACGTAATTTGTTCAAATTCGAATATAAACTATGTCAGATCTCAGGTTTTTAATGCGATAAAAATTTGGATTCCACGTGAGAAGCGTCTCATTTTACTAGTCCAGAAAGAAGTGTCTTTTTTGACCAAATTTTCCAGCGATTATAAGAAGTGAGAAGGATGGATTCTCGTTTTAACATCTGACATAAATGCACATCGTACAAACATTTGTACAGTACCGTCATTTTTTGCTGCTGCTTTCAAGTTTTATGAATCAAGATGTTGGAAGTTCTTCATTAATTAGGGTAGCAAAGTCATTCAAATGGAACATAGGGAAGCAAATAGAGTAAAATAAAGTGGCCACGCTTAATTTTAAAAAAATAAAAACTCGTATTTAAGCCGTGGCACGTAAATAAATCTATGGATTAATTACAAATGTATCTCCACATATAGACTAATATGCCTATGTAATCGCGCGCAAAAGAAACTTTTCTGTCTTTGGCAGTCTCGCCCAAATAACGTGAAACGAATATATAGAATCAGTCTTATTTATCAGCAACTTCGTTTTCTTAATGTAAATTAGCTGCTATGCAATCTTATTTGAAAACATTGGTCTTTATTCTTAATTACGCTTAATTTTTATTATCGGCCATGACCCCGAGCGTTGGGCGCCATTTACAAACGATCTGCTAATGCAACGCGTTGGACGACGTTTTAATAATATCCTTTTGTCGGCACTGTTTTTAATTCAAGATGTCAAAATCCGATAATGTCTGCTTAGTGATTATTTCTATCGGACTTCGGAATTCGCAGATTCGTCCTGGACTCAGCCGCAAGTCTAGACCGGCTGTGAGGCCCAATAGCGCCACACTCCAGAGGTGCCGGGGTAATGCGGCCGGAGCGTGTAATTGACAACCCAAGTGTTCGCATCTAACGCTGATTTGCCGAATCACCCTTCTGTATGGACGTATTTAAGTCATTAAAGTACACGCTCCTTCTCAACATGGCAACGCTGGAGACTGAAGGCCAAGCAGAGTAGCGAAGCCATTCCCCCCCCCCCCTCCTTCCGGTCAGCTGACTTCGTGATTCATGTGGGCAGAGCAATTTACCTTAACACGTGTTGCTTTGCTCGCCGTGAGATAAAATCTGGTTGAAAAATAAGAAACACGTACACGGCCCAACAAAGCAGAGGACCACCATCTGTAATTTGAACACTTTACGAAAATTATTGTGTAATATATATATACCTCCTGCGCCTGACTGCTGCGACCGTGGGTTCGAGTCCCACTCAAGGCTGATCACTCATGCAAGGGCGGTTGCAGAAGCGACGCGACGGATAATCATGGTGGGAAGTGGTCACGGAATGTGTTGCTGTAATATTTCTGTCACCTGCAGTTTTTTATCCTGAGACCAGAGTTTATTTTTAATTCGTTTAACGTCTATTCAACTACCTTATGTAACAAGGAACGATTTGGTGAGATCTTAAGTTCTCTCGGCGGCGGGTATGAAGTCCTTCGGTTCTGGGTTTTTGTCGTGTATTTTACCGACGTTTCAGAAGTCCTGTTGTCATCATCGTTGCCATGGCGATGGAGGCCCAAAGCAGTTGAGAAAGCAGTCAGTTCGTTTATGATTGCGTAATGGAGTTGTGGAGGGAGGTAATGGCTAGGCGTGTACACCAAGTTATTTCTTTGTTTCCAATTGCACTGGTACATTAAATATAGCCAATTGTAATCTTGTTATTCATTTTTAAACAAGATGTATTGTTAAAGATAACTTAAATTTGCTACTGTGGATGTACAGTTACTCCTTTGTAGAAGTGCTTTTTGCAGTGTTTGTGAATGTATGATTAATTTTAGTATCATCCTAATTGAATAGAATATTTGTTGACCTACCAGTACGCAATGCTGAATTGCAAGGTAATACAACTTGATGTAATCTGTATGGTAATTGGATAATTTATTTGTACGACTAAGGCACTCTTCATTGTGGCATAAATATAAATTTACTTCAAGTCAGTTGGTATATGAATACCAAGATGTTGACTCATTTGAATGTTACATTGTCAGAACAATAGTCTACTTAAAAAACTAAAATTTGTGGTATTTTGAGAAGCATCTCTTTTAGTGAAGTGTTGTTCGCTCTCAGATGGTGAGAGATTTTACATCCGACAAACTGTTCATAAGAACAATGATTTCTGCTATAAACAGGCACAATTAGTTGATTTAAGTTTCAAACAGTTGTATTGGTTGAATCTGTGGCGTTAAATGTATGCGCACATTCCGTTCACTATTGATATTGTTGGTGTTCACTGTAAGATTATATGCATTTAAGTAGTGCCAATTAACGATTTAATTGTTTTAATAAGTTTAATTATTATACTCAAAGTTTAAAACATGGTTTTAATCTTTTTTGTGGAAGGGAGGTGTAACATAGGTTCTCGTTCCACACATTAAGACTGAACATGGACAATGTGAGGCGCGTTCAAGTGTGTGGTCCGTGTAACTTGCAGCTGTGGCTTCAGGGGTAGGTTCTGGTCCCCCGCAGCGAGTCTAAGCAGACGTAATGAGGCGCCTTCAATTGTGCGTCTGACCCATGTAGCTTGCAGCTGGCCTTTAGGGGTGGTACGTTTTTTGTTGCGTTTGAGTAGAATGACATACCTCTTGACCTGACTGTTCACCCATCTCGTTTGATGTATATAAACTTGTGACCCCAAGGCACAGCATCAGAAGGTGGTCAAGAAGTCGTAACGTCAACTTCATGTAACCTGCTGTTCATCTTTTCTGTACACCTTTGTTCTTGTCTTGAGTTTGAATAAAACTCTTCTTATTAGAAAATACGAACTGACTATCTTCTACAATTGAAATACCTAGTTATTTCAACTTATCCGCGAATCCTGAACAATCCCAAACGTATTACACAACATCCAAGGAAGCCGATTAACAACTTTACCTCAGGCACTTCCAAGTGTAGTGTTTTAGAAGTGTCTGCCCAGCTACATTGTTCTGCCGAGCGTTCCAAGTTACATGTTTGGCGTTGAAGTCGCCTGCTAGAATTACTTTGTTTCCGGTTGCCATAACATGGTCCATGTCACTCTCTATAATTCTGCCCTGGGGGGGGGGGTTGTAGATAGATATTAGTATTATTGTTTCTTCGTTGATGTTCACTTGGATAGCTGTCGCTTCCATATGTTGGAGTGGAGGAAGGGGGATTTCCGAATGTTTGAAACCCTGTCGGATTAGAATGGCCGTTCCGCCACCTCTCTGATTTAGCCTGTCACACCGGAAAGTCGTGTAGTTTGGACACTTAAATTTTGTGGCAGATTCCAAATGAGTTTCATTAATGAGTGCTATGGGGATGTTATTTGTTTCTAAGATATTTATTAATTCTGAATTTTTCGACTCGACGCCTCTGGCATTCCAGAACAAGATGTCTGTGTCTGAGGAACCTACCCATGAATTGGGTGACCGAGGAGGGTGGCTAGGGAGTTATTGTATATTATTGGGAGGGCGCTCTCATATGGGTGCTGCATGAATTGCAGGAGTATTCCTGAGATGGAATTCAGAAGATACTGGAATGAGAATTTCGAATTGAAAGTCCGAACAATTTGAACAAATTCTCTTGTCTGCTGCTGGGTGTGAGACAGACAAGTGCTTTTAGGAGCAAGTGTGGAAGATCGCGTTGTGCGGTCCGTGAGAGGTCTCTCTCTCTGTCATGAGGGGGGGGGGGTTGTGTGTGCGCGTGCGTGTGTGTGTGTGTGCGCGTGTGTGCGTGCGCGCGCTTCGCACCAAGCCCGGGACCCTTGCGCCGAGGATATTTAGGTGGGGGCACTCTTGTTTTAAGTCGCGATAGCGAAGGTGCTAGAGACACACAGGAAGCTGTAAATTGTATACAAATAAATAGTAGTGCCTTCCAACTTCAATCTGAATTGTTATTGGGTGGTGTGATCAGGCCGTTAACACGACCTGAGATAAGAGCTACCTACCGACTGGCTAGGCCCTAAAAATCCTACACCCTGAGATATCCACATAGCCCTCGGGAGGAGAGGCAGTCAAACACCAACCCTGATACGGCAGCTGTCACGAGGCCACGATCAGTGGACGGTTACAGGTGTGGGTGTTGATGTGTGTGTCTCTCTGAGACTAGTATTCTTCTTCTCCCTCCCTGAGGTTTTCTGTGTTATGCGCTTTAAGGGTGGTGTTATTCCCCGTGCTTGCGTTGGTCTTGGGGCCTAAAGGCCGAGATTTTCGGCATGTGTGACGTCCTCCGCTACTACAGAGAGAGCGTTAACCGGCGAAGAAATTCCGGTTACAGAATTCGGAGGCTCGCTCGCTGTAGCCTGTGGGGTGGTTTGTGTTGCAGTTAGCACCGTGTGCAAGCCGGGGGTCTGGCCTGGCGTGTTGCTGTATGAAATTTATTTAGAATAAAGGTCAAGTGGTTGACTGAAGCTGTATGGGTGTGGTGGAGGAGGCTGTCTTACTTGCGAGCTGACAAAGTTCAGTAGCCTAGTCCAGGCATTTGCCGCACCCATGGGGGGAAGTCATGGAATGTTTTAGGGGACGGTCGCTGTGGTTGGGCTGTGACCCCAGTTCCAGCACTTCGTTTTGAACTTTCTTGCAGAGGTCTGTTCTTCGTCTCCCTCTCCATGCGGTCACGGAAGAAGGGACACCTCTGTACTTTGAGCCGTGCTCCCCGATCTTGTACAGGGCGCAGGTCGGCACAAAATTTGGGAGAAATCTCTTTTCACATTGCCACGCGAAATGTTCATCCGCGCAGTGGGCACAGGCCGGAGGGGCCTGACAGTTTTTGCCTCCACGTGGTAAAACTGTTGGCTCCGTGCGCACTGAGCGGGCACGGTTCGCACCTTATAAGGTTCCACAGAAATCTTTATGAAGCAGAGATGGGACAGCTGAGAGATCTTTTTGCTCGTGGGGCGTTTAGGTATTGGTTGTTGGTGTGTCCTGTCTTCCCAGAATCACGGGTCTCAAGGGGGGGGGGGGGGAAGCAAGGTAAAGCAGTGTGAATTGCGTCTTCAGTTATTGTGGGCTTAGGAGTTGCTCGTTTTTGTTTCTTTTTTGAGGTAATGACAGTGAAGTCATCTCCCTCCACAATTTCGTCGTGATTCAACAGGTCAGAGAATGCTGTTGTAGATTCGATCGGTTTCTGCGCACTAATCCAGTCACTTTTAGTACCACCCTGGGTGCAGTGAACCTTCTGCCTCTACAACAAAAATTTTTGTGCCACTGGCGAAGTTGCCGAAGCTCTGGATCCTTCTTTGTGTTCTGAGGGGTCAGTGGGTGAAAGGACTTGACCCTGTTGCCAAATAGACGTTATTACTGAGTCTGAAATTCCTGACAACGAACTTTCTAAGTCAGTACTTAATGGGGACCGAAGTGTATGTTTTCCCTACTTTTTCAGTTTCAGACCATTACATGACATGAAGACGAATTTTCTTTGCTAGGAACTGCAAAAAAAGGTACTTGAGAAAATATTTATTCTCCTTTTTACTACGTTCATTATTTTATATACTACGTAATGTGGCAGTATTCGGCGAATGCTTGAGATTTTATTTAAAACGAATGAGTTATACGTATGTGCTTATTAAATTAGGAAAAATAATTATTAAATCCAACACGTATATGAATGCAGATTACTTTTATCCGTACAGAAATCAAATAACCATAGAGCTCGCCTGTACGTCACATCCTGACACGTACTACTACTCACTTCAAAACTATCTAAACTTATTTCGTGTCAATTTTAGTCTTTTTTAGCCTCTAATAGTCTCCTAGTAAGTAAAGATACGTCCTGATGATGGAAGCAGTAAGAACCTCTGAATCGTTAGTCAACTTCTACACGTCACAAATCCCAGAAGGCTTCCGTATTATTATTGCTTTGATAAAATTGTTTATCTCAAACACTGAATTCCTCACACTGCCTAATCTTCTGTTATGACAGCTGAAGACGTTTGAAGAAGATTCGACTCTGTAACCCTTTAAAAGCCAGTGGTAATTTTATATACCAGCTGGTTAATATATATTTTAATTTTGTTTTTTGTTTTATATTATTCTTAGTATAAACAGCGATTATTTTCTGAAAGACCTTTAACGAATTAACCATTTTATTTCTGTAACGGTGAATTTTTGTATTTCCTTTGCGGTACGGACTAAATTCTTAAATATTATTTAGACGACCTTCAACCTTCTGAGGCTAATAACAAAATTGAAAATTGTGCTCGAATCCTGTAGGACCCTGCTCCTTTAATTTCGGTCGCTGTTATAAATTGTTACAGTCTCAACAATAACTGAGACACCACGACAGGGTTATACATTTTTGACAAGGAATCTTCTGTCACCAAAGCACATTTTACTTTCCTTTTTATTCTAACTTGAGAATCATAGGATATTTGATGGAATTGGGTGTTATTTGACGACATTAGAATTAGAGTAATTTCTCTGTCAGTTTAATACTGATCATTCCCACTTCTGTTCGTATTGGTTTATGCAATGCTTTGTATAAACCTGAACATAAGGTATTGTAGATGCGTCATATTGTGAATAGTATTAAAATATATAAATATTTAAAATAACCGTCAATCACAATAAAATTTAAAGATTAAAAGATTTAAAATATCATATTATGTTCCCTATCGAGTACTCGATTTACATATGGAACTTACACAACATGTTTCGGCTAAAAGTAGCCATCTTCTGGTGTATTATATATAAACTTTTTACCGAATTGCTTTTTACAATTTTAATGACTTTTAATGATTTTTCTTCTGATGTTTTGTCCTTTATATTGATTCACTATTCGTTGTAGTATCATTTGTTGTGGTATCCCAGGTCGCAAATATGTTAATTTTGTATTGCGCAATACAAAATTAACATATTTGCGACCTGGGATACCACAACAAATGATACTACAACGAATAGTGAATCAATATAAAGGACAAAACATCAGAAGAAAAATCATTAAAATCGTAAAAATTAATTCAGTAACAAGTTTATATATAATACACCAGAAGATGGCTACATATAGCCGAAACATGTTGTGTAAGTTCCATATGTAAATCGAGTACTCGATAGGGAACATAATATGATATTTTAAATCTTTTAATCTTTAAATTTTATTGTGATTGACGGTTATTTTAAATATTTATTTATTTTAAACCTGAACATGTAATAATTACTAAGATAATGCAGTGGATTATATGATGTCTCATGCAACACTCATATGGTCTAGTATGATTACCTCCTTCACGGGGCTCCATCTAGAGTCCACGTTAATACGTGGGGCTTTGTCCACAGATGAATGCCTTTCATGACTCACGGCTAAGTATAAACTGTGATATAGTTACCAGTGATGAGCTTCAAGATGACAAGTCTGTGTACCAAACAAGGGAATTATGTCAGAAATAGCAATGAATTCTATTATTACCATCATTTTCTATTTGCTTCTTAGATATGGTAAGAAAATTATATTACCAAAACACCAGCATTACTTAACAAGTTTTGGGAAATTATTGACGACACGCAATGACCATTTCTAACATTAATATTTTATGCTTTAAGTATGAAAGTGGCCTGAGACTTTGTTTCGTCTCTTAGCACATTAAACAATCATAATGACTATAACATTAACGCTTCGTGTTGGTATCTGTGATTTCGACTGTGTTCTGTAATAAACGCAGTATTGTCCAATGTTAAGTCTCCCAAATACACGCGGTATTTGATTAGGCAGTGTCAGATCAGTTAAAGCTTTCGACGTGAGCCCATATGGTTTTAATGTCGCCTCTGTGTGGCATCTCACCTAATACAGAATGATTTAAAATTATGAGTGATAAATTAAGAAGAAGGCAGATGACAGACGAAAATGGCGGAAACCGAAAATGTCTTGAGAAACAAGAAGTAGCAAAGAAATTTCAGACGTGGCGGTTTCCAATTTTCTTGCTCAGAACACAAGTCCCTTCGTACACTCTCCACTTTACGTTTCTTTTGCGCTGTGTCTACTTTAGATTCACTTAAGTGTTTCTTTATTATATATTTTCCTTCTCCCACTTCAAAAGAGGGGTAGAAATATATGTTTAAAGGTAAACATGCAAATAACTTGCCTTTTCTTGGAAGAATCTCTTTTCAATATGGCGAGTATCAAACACTCCGTTGAAAGGGTCCATTTGTCTTTAGCTTAGACCAGTTCATTCGTGTTATTAAGAAGGATATAATTCATAGCTGTGTGTATTATAGCCGTTGCCATGACAACGATGTTTCTGACTCGTGATTGTATTACTGGCCGTAGAACCACAGGTTCGTACGTTATCGTAAAATGTTTTTTTTTATACTTTCGTGTTGCCTAATTGGTGTATATTAATAATATCAACCCATTATTAATGTTTAACTAGTTAGAGATTGTGCCAGTCTAGGTCCGCGGTTCAATTCCCGAACGGGCTGAATCTTGGGATGAGGGGTAAACCAGGCTTTGGCATATTAATCTGGTTTATATAAACTAAGGAAGCGTGATTAGATGATATTTAGTGCGTCTTACTTCATCCAAATTTAAGATATTTTATTAATTTTTGGCAATTTTAAATGTATTAAATTAGGAAAGAGTGGCGACGCTCAGTCTTGTGAAAGTATCTCCTCCCGACAGGTATGGGAAAAAGTAAATCAGTAGGGCCTGACAGAGTTTCTGGGGAAATTCTAAAACTGGGTGGGGAAGCCATGATTCCATACCTGGCGCGATTATTGGACGTAACAATTAATAATGCCAACATACCAAGGGACTGGAAAAAAGCCATAGTGGTTCCTATTTACAAAGGAGGTGACCGATCATTGGTCACAAATTACAGACCGGTCAGTTTAACATCTGTGGTCTGCAAACAAATGGAACACGTTATAGCATCGTACCTGAGGAAAATCTGGGAGGAAAAGAATTGGTTATTCGAGGGTCAACATGGGTTCAGGCCGGGATATTCATGTGAAAGTCAAGTAATCACGGTTTGTCAGGACATTGCAGACACACTGGATAACGGAGGAAGGTTAGACGCGATTATAATAGATTTTTCGAAGGCCTTCGATTTACTTCCTCATGATCGGCTGCTTATGAAAATCGCGGCATCGGGCGTGGACTCGAGGATAGTCGCATGGATAAGAGAATTTCTTTTAGGCCGAACGCAGAGAGTTAGAGTAGGAGGGCAATTATCAGAGGAAGTCAGAGTAACGTCAGGTGTACCGCAAGGGAGTGTATTGGGTCCACTTCTATTCCTCGCGTACGTAAATGATATTTAGAGGAACATCGAATCGACTATTAGACTTTTTGCAGATGACTGTATAATATATAGGAAAATTACAAATAGTAAGGATATAGAAAAGATGCAGATGGGTCTGAACAGTCTGGGGGAATGGGCGGTTGAAAATGCGATGAAAATTAACCCAAGTAAAAGTAAGGCAGTTAGTTTCACGAGAAGTCGGGTGAAGGAACCACCAAACTATTTGTTACGGGACCAAATAATTCCGAAAGTGAGCAGTTGTAAATACTTGGGAATTCTCTTAATTAGCGATTTAAGCTGGGCTGATCAAGTAAATTATACGGTGAAGAAAGCCTGGAAGGCACTTTATTTTACAATGCGTGTTCTCAAAAAGGGAAATAGTGACACTAAAAGTCTAGCCTACACGTCACTAGTGCGTCCGATTCTGGAATATGGGGCTGCGTGCTGGGATCCTTACAGGGAGTTAGAACGGGTGCAAAAGAAAGCATGTAAATTTGCATATCACAGGAGCGATTCGAACTGGGAAACCCTGGCACAGCGTAGAAAGATAGCACGTACGCATATGTACTCTCTTCAAAGCGTACACGGGAGAACGGGCATGGAAGGCAAAGGCCATACTATCTGAGCAGGGTCGATCATATTCGGAAAATTAGGAGCAGAAAGCAAAGGACAGATATCGGGAAATATTCCTTTTAAATAGGACCATCCAACTCTGGAACCAGCTACCTGCTGAGGTTTTAGGGACTCTCTCCTGTAAACTTGTACTTTTAGGAAGAAGGTTGGAAAAGTGATAAATGGGGTGCAGTGAAGGGGGGTAAAGTGGAGTGAGGATGAGAAGGCTTCATAAGTGTAGTGAAGTGTAGAGAAGGTCCTGATGAAATGTGAGTGCATCTGTTCATGACGTATGTAATTCATTACTGTTACTATCTTATGTCTAGCTGGTATTAATGTTTAAGTTATGTACTTTAGGTTACAGTAAAACCTCTCTAACTTGGACACTTGCGGTTCCACGATAATGTGTCCAACTTACAGAGGTGTCCAGGATAGAGGGAAAGGGGAAAATCATCCTTTCAAATTGTGGTGTAATGACAATGTGGTAATTGTAGAGTATTATGGAGCCCTTCCCAAAAAGGAAATTACTGATAAGAAAAATCAAAAGAGTAAATTAAATTTTTACAAATTTTGTTTTCACTACATTAAACTTGCATGGATAAGCTCAAAGGGAAGGGCACCAATACTTTACGTTTACCGACAATGTAATCTGTTTACTTACATAATCTAACTACCGTAATTTCTGTTAACACTGTTTAACTCAGTTGCAAGCACAGTACAGTACAACCCCTCTATAACGCGGTTCCGGATATAACGCGGGTACCTCATGTCCCCCCATAGTACAGCAAAAAGGAAAAATGTGCATCAATTATCCTTCATACAGAACTCAAAATTATATTAAAATGCAAGCCAAATTAATTATTTATTACTTTTTCCGTAAAAATCAATCGTAACTTAGTTAAATAAGAATGTATACTCTTAAATGGCGATAGTCTATCAATACAGTACGTCCAGTACTTGTACCGATTTTTCTGATGCACTCCCGTAATAACGCGGGTTTATCCCTATCTCCCGCGACTCGCGTTATAGTGGGGTTGTAATGTACTGACAAAGTTAAAACTGTACCATCAATACGTACTGTAGTCCAGTGAAGGGTTCAACAAAAGAATTACTATACACTTTCAATGCATTCCGATGATGTGTTCAAAGTCTCACATCCTCAACCATAAGCTAATCCTCAGGTAGAAGGCATTCATTAGTCAGAAATTCAAAATAACAAAATACTAACTGTAAATGTTTCCCATAAAACATTGAAGCTAAGTGCATGAACCTGTCCAACTTACAACAAAAGGGGCGAACAAGTTCCAGGATAGATAGTTTTGTCTAACTAGAGGGGTTTTACTGTATATGGTTTTGTAATCGTATGAGTTGTTTTATTTTGAGTGTGGTGTGTTGTTTTGTTGTGTCTTATTGTAGGACTACTGCCACCGGGTAAAAACCCATTTGCAGTCAATAATAAATATATAATATATTTTTTTATTTGTAGTGTTCTGTCTGACGACAGGTCCATATATTATGAACAGAATCCTTCCAACCTCTTCAGGTTGTCAGGGACCTGCTCATACATATATACATTCTTGGCAGAGATGATCAGAAGTGGTTTGCCATTGCCTTCTTCTGTGTGTGAGTAGAGTAATTGTTGGGATGCCACGGAGAAACCGGGGAAGCCCGCGGAGGAAAACTCCGTGATGCCTAGACCACTGCCTTGCCCAACACAAGTTATAAATTTGAGCACCACCGGGAATTGAACCCGGGACCCCAGGCTTACAAGGCTAGTGTTCTGACCGCTAGACCACCGTGGGATATATAATATATGTATATATATATATATATTCCGTCTAAAGGGAATGAGACTTTAAACAAAGCTTTTGCATTGGCAAAGGTTATTTACGCGGGGAAAACCTAAGCCCTTCTAGATGTGGAGTAACCCGACAACCGGTGCCTCACCGCGAAGGGAACCTATGGAAAAGGAATGGGGCATTCCGACGTCATGAGGTGACTGTTGAGGGACGAATCGGATCGTCGTATTAAATTCAAAATTTAATTTTCAGTTACGTTGGGGAGGTATTTATAGCGGGATCGCGTTGGTGCGCGGCTTCTTGCCCTTCTTGCTCTCGCGCGCTCTCAGAAAGTTTGATTCTTCAAATCGCACGTATAAATACAACAGCCGAATCATCACGCTGCCTCCGACCACAGCAATTGCGACATATAAACACAGATGCTCTATACGTGATATACATGTCGCATTACCTTGGATGAATGAGTTGTACTCGATGTACGTAGACCAAAACGTCATACGCAGTAGTACAGAATCTAGCAACGACCACAACGTTTAAGAATGCCCTTTATCATGTAAATACTGCCTTGAAAACAGAAATGAAGTTCAGAGATAAAATAAGTAAACGCACAGTACTCGCAAAGCAGATTGAAGCCATTTGGTACGTAGACAATGCCTACATTTAGCCAGTAATAGTGTTGTATACCTGTAATCTAATTGCGGGAATCATAATAACCACATATAGCACATATATGATTAATTATAAGGTAGAATCAGTAGGTTACTAGATAAAGTGTAATAGTTATATTGTAGACCTTGTGTAGACAGCAAGACTTTCCATTTCCAGCTGTTGTAAGCAGGGGCGACAGAAAGCCATTATGGTGTCTGCTCCAGATACGTTTATTGAAAAGGGTTCCAATTAGTCACAGATAGAGGAGGCCTGCCGAGGTCAAGACGCCCGAACTTTGACAGGGCAAAGGGTCGCGGTCCCCGGGGGTTTATCGTGTCCTCTAATTGGATCCAGAACCACGCCTTGGGACGACGTTACAGCTTGCATGTAAAAAGCCGTCACTGACGTCACAAGGGCGATATGGAGATTTGCTTATATCCAGTGCAATTTCGAAGACACATTAGACATATCATTTTACTCGTCAGGAGGAAACTCTGCTGGTCTACGCATTTATCTATAGTCAACATTCTTTGTCATACGACTGTACTCATCTGAATTATTAAATAAATCATCAATCGTCGAACGTCTTCTCGTCAGACTAGGCAGTCACCTTTTTAAGCTGTGTATTCAAACCTACCATCGCCGACCATCATTCCTAGCCGCTCGGGAATATCGCACTCCTGCGGGACTGGCCAATCCCCCGGGATACAACAATAGGTCTAATACCATTAAATGGAGTTCCAAGGAATCGCCGATAAGAATTTAAGGCTCTGGATTTAAATCGAATTATGAAACGTCATTCCGATTGCAGTGGGAACATTGGCCTGTAGTTTATGCAGAACTACGTCACAGAACAAAAACAAGAAATTGTACATTTATGGGACCATGTCTTTGGACGTAACGAAACAGATGCTGAGTATGTATCCATCCATCTTCACGTTCGTGTTTTGTGGACCATGTTAGACAAATTTACAAATATATATATATGCGAATGTGGATAGTCGTGCTTTGTTTCTATCTTATAATAATTTTGTTTCTATTATCGCGTTTAATTTGCATATATGAGATGTATGTTACATTATCGTATTTTCCTTTCGAGAAGGAAATTGTTAGTGTAGAGGTTTATGTTTATGGTGATGGGTCTTGTGTAGGAGTAGTCTGGAAAGGTTAATAACAGAGAAAGTCTGTCCAAAAATAAATCATTGTACATTTTTCAATGAAGTGTTCTTTGAGTGTTAAAGTTTAAGATTCACTGTCAGAATAATTGCCTTTTTGTACTTTTCAAGCTTTGAGAAAAACTAATGGGGAATGTGCCTTCAAGCTTCTCCGAACTTTAAACCTGATGAAATGTCATTGGATCGTAGAGTTATTAGGCTTTATATCAGTTCTGCGTATGTTGTAGATGTAAAAAATATATTGGCATCCTGACATCCTGACGTGGTTCAAACCGTCCGTTCAATGCTTGCTGTCCAGTGGGGGTATTTAGACGTAATAGACAGCCGGGCAGCCTCGCCATAAATAATTATACACTTAAAAATTTCACGCTGCTCTGAGCCCCATAAGCATTAACACATCTTATTAATCGATGTACCAAACGACAACATATATTACCAGTCAATTCGGACTGATATTGTAATCTTGATTGATGTTCTTTAGGCATTGAGGTATGCACAGTCCGAATTTTGAGTGGACCTACCTCGACCCTGTCTGTGCCAAATTATAGTTGCTATAAATAAATACGTAAATGCACGTCTAAGAGACACAAAAATCTTAATTTACGTCAAAATCTGCATATTTATCTATTCGTTGCTTGATTTACTTGTTATTTTTGTGTTTGAAATTTTTAGGCTAAGTATGGAAAAGCACCAAAATTTGATAGTGAGTGATCCTGGCGCGGGCCGCTTTCGGTCCGCGTGTATTTTTCTGTCGACCATTGCTATAAAGAGAGCTCTGAAATTGATTTGTTCTGGAAAAGTAAATATCAGTATGATGTGGTTATTAATTACTTACTTTCTGTTCATTTAAATATATTATAAAAATCGAAATTAAGAAATTTATGGTAAAAATAAGGCTATGGCATACAAGGGGAGATTATACATGTGTATATAACTGTGCAATTTTAGGTGGAAAGATAACGTATTACATGATAATAAGTAGGCTTTGAGGAAATTTGTAGACGGCATTTACAAGACTCTCAGATGCTGTAATGGTTTTGACATAATTGTTGTCCCTTCATCACTACGTATTTTTTATGATAATTTGTGTCAATGTGCCTTGTGTCTGTCACTTCAGGTAAACTAGCAACTGAGTCCGCAGACCCTCGACGAGGGTAGGATATTTTGGTAACCAGGCCTTACGTTTTCTAGGTCTTATAACCTTTAATACGTTCCGAACTTGACTGATTAGTTCTTGCAGATATGCTAGAGATCCATGATCAGATTCTGTAACTGTGTATTCTTACATATATTTGCCGTTTCTCAGAGATTTTAGGGCGTGTCATAGAATTAATGAATACTATCTTTGTACCTTCCTCTAACACTATGTACCATCCTCCATAGATTTGTCGGAGAGGCGTACGGCATGAGTTATATTTATTCATGCATTCGGTATCATTAACATCTGAGTACAATCGCGCGTCAAAATTTGACAGTAGTGTGTAGAATGTATAATTATATTCTATTGTTTGTAATATCTAATTCTGAAAACATTTTAAACAGATATGAGTAGACTACAAGGGGTAGTCCTCAAGCTGGAGAATGGAACGGTGGCAAACAATTACGACATGTTACGAAAAGTTACACACAGCCTTGATGTTGGTACGACATAAGCAACGAAAAATTGACATGAGATCTGAAACTTGCAATGTCAAGAGTCTATGTTTTACAAAACCTGCAATTGCAGATGAGACTTTACACCAAACTACCTGCAATAATGAAGAGACAGAAGTAAAATGTTCCCACACCATAAAATTTGGTAGAGAACAGAATGCTTAGTGAAATAATTTTATCCAGGATTGATAAAGTGGCAGATACGTGGAGAAAATTACATAATTAGGAGGTCCATAATTAATACTATTCACTAAATATAAACAAGTGTTCCAGTTCAACTTTGTTAAATAAATACGTAAGTCATCTGAACTGAGCAATGAGTCTCTGTGCCGTAAACTGTGATTATTCAGTGTCAGTCCCTGAGTGACCTTACATATTTGCTAGAAGTTGCTTCTGATTGAAGGTGGAGAAACTTTGTCGTCAAAAACATTACTATCTTTTTTCTGAATACATTTTACTAGCCTGTGCACTGAATAGCACAACTTCGTTGTTGCTGTTAAATAAATAAATAAATAAATAAATAAATAAATCGATCCTTTCCCCATTTCTGTGGAGCCCAGTTCACGTATTGTGTTAATCCCCTGTTCATTTCTAAACCGATTCCATTAAGCCAGTTGTTTAATGTGTGTCAGTCGTAAAGCAAGTCTCACTAGGCTGCCCAACTTCACAGTTTCTGTGTGTGGGTTTTTTTTTTTTTTTGGGGGGGGGTCTTGGGAGAGAAAGATCCTTCCCTTGACCGCGTCTCCTGCCCCCGACAAGCAACTCGTAAAAGCGAAGCCATCCCATCCTCTTGTGACTTTCCAGGCCGCATACGTCACAGGGATTTAACACTCGCGAGCAACAGTAGCCGAGGATAAGTAAATTCTTAGGGCTTTTCCGCTACGCGCCATGTAGGCGCTCAGGGGGAGAAAGGTTCATTCTCAGCCTTGCCGCTAGATGGGAGTGAGTATAGTCAGCGTCAGGCTCCGGCCGCCGCCATTTTCTCTCCTCTCTGCCCACGGCCGTAGGTTGCATCTTCCATTACAAAATGATCCCCAAGCAGAGCGATAAACAAGTTTTCTCAGTAATGGTGAAACCTTAGTAGCGACTTCCGGACTGCAAACAAGCCTTGCCATTCTCGGTAAGAAGGAAAAGTTGATAGGGCGTCGTCCTACACGAACAAAGAGACAGTAAAACGTTGGTGATAAGAACGACAATGGAGATAGTGAGGCAGACGGATGAGCGCAGAAGCAACTTTCTAGACGAAAGTGTTGGTGAAGGAAAATTAGTTCACAAAATCTGAAAGAGCATTGGAAGACTGAAAAGAGTACGAATGGACCGTGAAGGTGAGGTGGGTGCGTGGTGTAGTTCAGGAAGAATTCAAATGGTCTCTTGTGACTCGTCAGCGTTTATAGACGTGCCTTTGGGCGTCATGACAACCGGATACCGACAGTTGTCGTTATGAAATTTAGAAGCGGATGTGTATTTCGGGCAGTCACGTGACTTAGGATTAAAGTAACATCGAATCGAATGACAGCTGAGCATCTGCAGTGCGCGGTGCCTGAGGGAACTTGGCCTCTAGTTGTGGAAATCATACCAACTCCTTCAAGCAAAGGACGGTAATATGGGCGGGGCATGTAGCAAGCCTTGGGAAGATGGAAAGTTGATCCACACTAATATTTAGGAAATAAAAAGGGGGAGAGACCGCTTGGAACACCTGGACGTATATCCGAGGATAATATTAAAATTATGTGGATAAATTTGGAGAAGTGAATTGGGTGGGATATGGAAGATGGCGGTTCTGGACCAGTTTGATACACTCGTGGCATTTGCCAGGAGGGAGTGATGAAAACCATCAAACACGTGACTCAGGCTAAGCAGTTTTCGGGCCCGATAATTGAACCAGGGACCATCCGAGTACGAAGCAGGGATGCCAACCATTCGGCTCCGCCGTTCTTTAGTAGCCAGTGCAGTGTGCGTGGAACTGAGAAATTTTCGAAGTTCCCGTTTGACACTTCGCCGTAGTTCGTACTGAAACCGTTGTTCAAAAGCAAAATGAACGACCGGAACATGTGCCTGCTGAATCCCATCCGACCGGATACTGAAACGTTAGCTCGTGTTCGTGGACTTGGCTTGTCCGTCTCATCTGTCGTCAGTCTGTTTGTTAGTAGCTGTAAAGCCGTTCACGTATCTTAAATCTGGTGATATGCCATAGCTTAATCACACTGAGCAAGGGGAACACGTGGGATTGTTGGTTAATTCGCTGCTCCGTGTTGTCGCAGCAGGTAGCGAACAAGGGCCACGAATTTACACTCGTTAAAGAAAACTCCCATCAGATGCCTCGAGGGCTTCCTTCCTCGGGATGCAAAGCGGTGCACGCTTCTGGTAGCTGCCGGTGGCTGCTGCATCAACTGAGCAAGTTCGACAGCGCGATGTGAGGACGTTGGCGTTTGAAGCGTCAAAACGGAGCAGCGAATTAACCAACAATCCCACGTGTTAACCCCCCGAAATGGGGGTTTGTTGCGTTTTAAGCACTTGACTAACCCCTCCTTGGGGGGGTTAGTCAAGTGTTTTAACCCCCATTCGGGGGGGTAGTTTAGTTTCTTACTCAAGATTTTAAAACGCATTTTCAACCTATCCTATTGAGAACAAGGCTTTCCACTTGTTGCTTCCTTATCGTTAAGGAGGTGTGACTGGGCTCCCAGCTCGTGTCTCTCTCTCACTCACTCTCATGACAATGCGTTCTGCGATTAGCTTGCAACCTGCCAGAGCTATCCTTAGAACAGACAAAGCTGATGCCCAAAGCAAGGACCAGGTTTTGCAACTTGATAGGTCGGGATGCTATCTGAGAGAACAGCTTGGCGCTACATTCACTCGCACAGGTTATAAGCGTTCATTACCCACGTCTGCTCTGGCGATAATAAGTTTCGAAACGCTTCGCCCTGGGTTGGATGGATGAGTACATACGTTGTCTCGAAAGAGTGCTCAGTGAAATGTGAAATCTTATGTTGGGAAGACGGAAATGTTTGTGTGCAGAATCTCATTACGAGAGCGGGGAAGAACATTCAGACAGCTGTTAACAAAACAATGCATTTCTTTATTTTCACAAAATTGACGTCTTCGCGTTCCCAACTTCAAGTACACACTACGCCGCTAGCCAGAAGGCCACCGCCGTGACAACCTTACGTCTCACTAAATAAATTAAAAAAATACTATAAAATACAGTCATTACCAGCGTGCAAAATGTTTCCGCACGAGTTCTTTAAACCATGGCATTTTCCATGCTCCTGGCTCTTCAAGAGGCTAGAGTTTCATTAGCAACAAGTGTAAAGGTACAATTTGGCTGCACGCGACTGAGACAAGCGACCGAGGCAGGTGTAATAAGAGAATAAGAGACATGTTTAGTTGAAAGTGTAAATATTATTATGACAACATGGGTGTCTGGATTTATAGTGGCTCGATTCATAGGCGATGACTAATTAAAGGGAACAGAGGCCACTTGATCTAAAATTGCACACGTGCCTGGAACAGTACGTCTTTATTCAACTCTCATGATTCAGCACCACGCGCAGACTGTTGTGGCCCCACTCCTGTTGACCAACGCCTAGGACGAGCATTATAAATACCCATGTTGGAAATAAGGGGGATCTTTTCATTGTAACTTTGAATCGCTTGATGCAGTGAATTCTTGAGAGTGCTACTAGGCTCTACATCTACATCTTTCAATAAATTCTTTCTCAATTGGACTTGTATTTTGGAAGTTGGGAAGATACCTCTAACTCTCCTTGAGCCGGACTTCGCTCCGCTCCGAACCAACGACCATCCCGACGAGATCAACACCCACAGTTGAACAAGCAACTGAAATCGCAAGGCATATCACAGGCGACAGAGTTACGAGACCGAGACTGGTCGCTTGTCTCTGTCTGCTCTCTGTACAATCGTATGAAGTACAATTACGAGCGCGAGACAAAGACAGGCGACAGAGACAAGGCACAGGAGACCGCTCTCGGACCAGTAGTGTCTCGCGACGGGCTCAGGCAGCACGTGTGTTGTTGAGTAAAATAATGGCAGAAATTGAATTTATTGGTGACCAAGATGAGCAATTGGTAGAATTGGTAACAGAAAACCGACCACCGACAGAAAGAACCTTCTTCACGTCTGGTTTTGAATATTGAACTCATAGGTTTTCTTTGTTTCTTTCGCAACACATCATCGTCTTCTTCTTCTTCTTCTTCTTCGAGTAACCTTTTTAGAAGCATTTGTGTACTCATTTTTCACAGAATATGTGCACATATGTCTCAACAAAGCAAAGAAAACAAACACTTTGCCGCATGTCTTGGTCGTCACCTCAGAAGTGTGTGGCGACAACTATCACGTGATGACATGTGATCGCGCGTTCTGCGTTGGAGTCCCGGTGAGGTTCAAATGAATATGGCTTTGAAATAAATGATGAAATTTTACATGTTTCACTTGTACAGCAAATGCTTGCTTACTAGGCCAGTAGTCAAAATGTTGGAAGGTGGTCTGCATCTCACACTTGAGTGGGGGAAAAGAAAACATTCGAAGACCGTAAGGGCAAGAATTATGACGCTAGGGTGGCAGCCATGATTCTTGAAGCTATAATTGGTGCCGTATTGTTTGGAAATGTTGTTGACAATATAGTGGCGAGAGTTATGGACGTGCAGAGGTTAAATGATCGACGTGGAGTAACCTTGAGCCAACAAATCACAGCGTTGTGTCATTGCTGGCCAAGCAGAAGGTATGTTTCTTTGTTTGAATAAAACAAGATGGAAGTCTGGCGACACGGATGCAGAGGGGACAGACTCTCTTGTGGCATTGAGACGAAGAAGCATGTATAGTAGTTCGATTCGGTAAAGTGGCTGTTAATCGCAAAAGAAATAAATTGTGCTTTGCGAAACTACGAACTTCATTCTCCAAACCTTCCTCGCCTGCGTGCAGCTTATACCCCTCCATGTAAAAAAAATCCCGGATTAACCTCATAAACATCATCAAAAGGGCTGCGATCTAGCTGGGACGGAGTAAACAAAGGGACGGTAACAATTTTATCTGCTCGGAATGAAGTTCTTCCATCTTTGCTTTTTTAATTTGTTACCGTATTTCGCAGTTATTTAGGCGCTGTCTTATTGTCCGATAGATTTTTCTATCACGAATGTTCCTGGCATGGCCGAACTGCACTCTAAACTAGTTTCTAAATAATGTTTCAGAATTCAGTCCGTACCGTACCTCAAAGAAAACGCGACACTTGCCCATGATAAAAACCAATACGTGAATGTTGTTTAAGAAAATGATCACTGTTTGCTCTAAGAATTGTAATAAACACATAAATGCATTCTGCGAGCCGATTTTTAAACTAAGTGGTGTATGTAGTTAGCGTTGTATTTTTGATGCCATGAAAACTGAATTATAGAGATAACCTCGCAAGAGGCACGAAGGCGAGTAAAGTACTTTTTAAAATGTCAGTGTGCGAAATTAAATTTAGAAAAGTGGCTTTGGACATGCGTGGATTTCCTTCACTGCAGTGGCCTATTAGAACGGTCGACCCCCTTCCTTCTCCCGTTCTCTGCCTCGTGAGTGCAAGCCTGACAGGTCTAAGGCGATGCGCTAGACCAGGGTGTGCCAGTCCATGTTCGTGGTTCGATCCCCGAAGGGGCTAAACATTGAAATAAAATGTAAACCAGGCTTTGGCGTGTTAACCTGGTTTATATAAAAAAAACGAAGAAGGTGAAATTAGATGATAATGGGAACGCCTTACTTCGTCCAGATTTGATTGTGTATTAAAAATTGTCATCGTTACGCGTATTAAGTTGCAAGAAAGTGTCCACACGCTCCTCGTCCTTCCGTCTCGTGGGAAACCCACGCGTAATGCGAAAGGAGCGAGTGTGACGGCGAAAAAAGCAACGAAGCCTCGTCGGATCAGGATGGACTGTTTGGCACGACCACGGCAATACCCCTCCCCCAGTATTGTCAGGGTGATTAAGTCGAGAAGAATGAGATGGGCCGGGCATGTAGCGCGCATGGATGGGACAAGAGGTGTGCACCGGGAAGCCTGAGGGAAAGAGGCCACTGGGGAGACCTAGACGTAGATCGGAGGATAATCTCAGGCGGGATCTATGGGCGATAGGAGTTGAAGGAGACTACAGGAAGTAATTTTAACAGTGTTGTCTTAATTTAAGGTTTTCTGGTTAATAAAAGTATGTGTATGTTTTTCCACCCCTTGTGCCTACGATGTCACTAACCCCCCCCCCCAAGCCGTTGCGGCCATCAGCCAAAACGGCCCCTCCTCCATCTCTGGGTTCAAACCTCAACCAACCAAATTCTTTGGTTAAGTTGGAGGGGCGATGCTTGCGCTTGCGCAGGACTTCGGTCGGTCCCCTCCCTCCCTCCCTCCCTCCCTCCCTCCCTCCTTCCGATTGCTGTTCAGCTCGCAGTGTCTATGAAGGAGTCTTGTGCGGTGTTCATGGTGAGTAAAATCTGATAGATTTGCGTTCTGAGGTTTCATCACCGTGGCTGGTAAGTGTGAAAAATATTTTATTACATCTGAGGAATATCTGTTGCTGGACTAGTAGACAAAATACTCTGCCATAAAAATCCTGCAAAGTCGCCTTAGAGCAATGCGTTTTACTGCCTTTAAAAGCAAATCGTGCGTTTGAAATTATACCAAAATTTTATTGGGGAGTTGTTAGGCAATAAAATTGTAACAGACAGCTGATTCCGAAAATACTCAAAATATTAAAAATTCGTCAGCGAACGAATGTCGTAATTATTGGCGAGGTCTTTGTCCCCCGATTTACCGACACAAATTAATCACTGACTGAAAAACAGTCAAAGATTTATGATAACGTGTAGGCCAAATAAAGTTCCAGGGTTCGATCCCGTTCTCCACCACGAATGTACTATAAAAAATGTACCGGGATGAGAACAGAGCCATCTGTAGAAACGACTTGCATTTTATGTGAAGTATATTTGAGGCAATTGATTATCCAGCGTAAGATCCAACAATTACCAAGTAAAATTAGCTTTAGCCAATGCGTTTCACATGAGTTAATAAAAGAGCGTACGCCTAAGATGTGGGATAGTTATTTGGCAACGAATCGAACATTAACCTTTAAACAACAAAAATTGTAAAAACTAATGCCGTGTTTGTAAATGCAGTTGTTACCTCAAAGAAAATTCTCCACGCCTTTTGAAGAATTTTTTTATTTTTATTCACAGAACAAAATGAAAGCCATTGAAAGGCAGCCAGCAACATGGGGAAATATTACCATAATGGCAGGTGGTGTACATAGTTAGTTACCACTAGCCTATAAAGGGTTAAAACGTAATTGGTTTTTGTGCAGATTCATTTATTTTTAAGGTTACAATTAATGTACTTTTTCAGCGGGACTCATTAAAGGGGACAAGTTATGTAAAGATCGTTCTTAAAATGTACTTCAAAATGATCGTGATGTCAATTTCGGGCGCTGTGGTTTGTGTCGAAATTATTTCGGGCGGTAGCTTCTGACACGGATTGTGAGATCTCTTCCTGCTAATTCACTCACTAACCCTTTGAAGCTCATGTAAACAATAATTAAGAATTCAGACCGAACCGCGAAGAAAACACAACGCCTCACCATTACGAAGATCTTGTAGTTAACGCCGTTTAAGGAAATAATCGCTGTTTATTCTGCGACATACGAAGCATACAACTGCGAAATGAAGAGTTACTGATTTTTAAGTCAGGTGGTACATATAATTACCACTGAGATTTGTTGGGTTAACACAACGGTCATGGAATTTAGAAAACATCAAACAGAGCTAAACGAAAAGAAATAATGTTCTTCAGATGCTCAGACAGGGGTGGGTGTAGCAGGGAGGGTATCGTGAGAACTAAGGGCACAGTTTGGGTCCTAAAGAATTGGTGGCACTAATCAGCCTTGAGATGTCATTACTACAGGGAATGTCTTGAGCAATTAATGGCTTACCGAACCTGAAGGTTCATCACCGAATTAACCAAAGCCCTCCACCGGACCCTCTCCTGGGCCAACAAAATCCAGTCTCCTTCAACTCCTATCTCCCATAGATCCCGCCTGACATTATCCTCCCATCTACATCTAGGTCTAACCAGTGATTTCCTTCCTTCAGGCTTTCCGACCAATACTTGGTGCACACGTGTTGTCCCATCCATGCAGGCTACATGACCAGCCCATCTCATTCTTCTTGACTTCATCACTGTGCCAGTCAAGGTTCCTAATTCGACTCCCGAACGGGCTGAACCTTGAAATGAATGGCAGACCTGAATTAGGCATATTAATCTGGTTTATATAAACGAAGGAGGCGTGATTTGATATTTGATACGCCTTACTGTATCCAAATTGATTGGCTTTGTTAATTTATTGAATCGGAAGATAGAGGTGACACTCAGTGGCTTGAACGTCTTTCTTCCAGACTTTCCGTGTAGCGACGACGTGACGTAAAAGTTATTTATGAGACGAAATCTTAATTCCTTCCAGATTTGAGACGCATCGGATCGCCGTATTCGATTTAAAATTTGAAAACAATTACAGAATGCCATTGTTATTCTAGCCGTGCTTGTGTTGTTCTGCTTGCAGACCATGTTTCGCACACATCCATACAAAACAACAGGCAGAATTATTGTTTTTGTATATTTTAAGAGATACTAGTGGATATTGCAACGTCGGAATGAGCCGCTGTTGGTACCGCGATGAGGGGTGCACCAGAGGTCAATTTTCCCTAAAAGGGAGAAGTCTTGTGCAGGCTAATTTTTCCTTTAAAGACTTTTCTAAGTCAGCAGCCGTCACGTGACAATAAGGGCCTTGGACCTTTCGCTTTTTGATACAATGGTTAAGGCTTTGACCGGGATGTTCTTTTGTTAAATCTTATGTGGTACCGCGTGTTTCGACTTCTAATGGTTAAGTGAAGTGTTTTCTTCGCGGTACCGTCTTGATTCGTAAATATTATGAAGACGAGCTTAGCATTTGCTCTAGTACTGGCTTTCCTCGGTACTAGAGCAAATGCTGAGTTGGTACCCAAACTCCACGTTGCTCTGCATGCCTCCCATGCAGCCCTCTCAGAGTAATATCAAAATTCCGCTCTATAGTAGCCCCCCCCCCAAAATTAACGTAAATTATTCCTAACGCCACCCCCAAGGCCAATATCAAAATTCAAAATTAACGCAAAGACCCGAATCAACTCCCCCCTACCCTATTTCTTACCCCATCCTGTCTCCTAAATCCCATGTCCTCACTAAACTTATTCATACCAGAAGGACGAGCGGGCACTGCCTGGGAACCTTCGTACCCCACAACCAACTTTATACCCCTCCCCCATTTATAACAGTAGTGCCTATCGCTACTCCCCCCACTTTCTCTCTTCTCTCTCTCTCTTTTTTTCGGCTTCAAAGGGTTAACCAGCTGATTTTCGTAATGGTGAGGTGTAGTGTTTTCTTCGCGGTACGGACTGAATTCATAAATAATATTCAGACGATCTTCGGCTTCAAAGGGTTAAGGAGGCAGAGTTTCTCGCCATTGACTGTTGACCGAGGGGGGCCTAGAAATGGGCTTCTTTTTACAACTTGCTGTTCTGGATGGACGTTTTCAATGTAGCCGACAAGAAGTCTTTTATGTTTTGGATCTCCTGTCACTGTCAGTGGAAGCAGAGGCTTTGTGTGCCATTTCGTTGTAAACTAAGGCACTTGAACCCTGGAAGGATGGTTTCATTGCAGATGCTATCAGAGTAGGTGCACCAGAAGCGACTTAGATCAAATGATACTTGAGATATTCGTTGTCTTTCCGAAGTAGCTGCACATGTAAGATTTGAGGTTTTCACAGCGGCGAGTATGTGTCCAGAAGTGTCGTTGACCTGACTAATCAAAACGAAGACTACACTTTCGATTAAGTAATACGCATGTAGCAGTCTCCACGTCATGTCCTGTAGACGGCGGCGTTTAGGAGAGCCATCTGGATTTGCTCACAGGAATCTTATTTCATTCAATACCAATTACATGATTATTTCTTTTGGTCAGTATGGTGATATTTATATAAATGATCATTCCTTAAAAACATTTTAAAGCTTTCCTATTCAGACACTTTAGGACGTCGTAATTAATTATCTGTCGCGCATGCGTATGCATTTTTGAGCTGCGTTGAAAAATCGCAGAGCGAGCTTTGTTTATTGCCTAGTTTCGTTCTTCTAGAAGAATAGGGGGAAGCCACATGACCCACGTAGTATATGACACAGAATCCGATATGGATTTACAGACTACCTGATCTGAAGTACGAGGTTTTATATACGTGTCTGTTTCTTAGAACCCGCAAGTGTTCTGTTTAGCCTCGGCATCTCAGCCTGCCCCATTCAAGAACAGAACAGAATAGTGTAGTGTAAGATTTCAAATTATGCAAGCCTTTATTTATATCACGAACAGCAACCGAGATAAGCGTTTTTTTAATCTAATTTTAGGTATATTTTGCGGTCTGTGTGTATACAAAATTTCGCGTGTTTCTTTGCAGCGATTTTGGTATAAATTTCGTGATTCTTTGACGTTTCGAGGAATGCTTGCTTACTGCTAGCTTGCACTTCAGAATATTTGGTCTTCCCGTCGATTATATTAAATCTATTTTTGCCTGTTCTTCGTATCGCCGTGTAACGTGATCCCTGACGTGGTGGAAAGAGCTCATATTGAGGGCGCTGAGGGGAAAATGTAGCCCTGAGAGGGCTGGGGAAGCTGCATAATGAGAAGGTCCAAAATTTGAGATCTTCGCCGTATATTATTAGGAGCCGTCACTGTGGCCGCGCGGTCTGAGGCCTGGGCAATGTGCCGCTGGGACCGTGGGTTCGAATCCCACTCAAGCCATGGATGTTGTGCTGTCCTGTGTACAGGAAGAGGACAGGTAGACGGGCCGATCCCTCGTCCAAGGAGTCCTACCTAAATATCCCATAGATCAAGCAAAACCTCCAAAGAGAGGGGAAAAGCAGACCCTGCCAAAGCTGGACAAATACTAAAGAGGAAAAAAGTTGTCAGTGGAACCACGGTTCCGGAGAATTTGACGTAAATACGTCTATACGGAAAGGAAGTTTATATATTGGCTTTATTCTAAATATTTCCTTTATACATGCCTTACAATTGAGTAAAGTTTGATTAAGACTTTGCTTAATCAACTTGAATTAGTTACGCTTAAGATGGATCTGTGGTAGCTGAATGTAATGTAAGGTAATGTAATGAAATGTTTTATAGGTAACGACAATGCCGAGTAAACAGATGACGTTTCCTAGGTAACATAACAATGCAGTTTCACTTTTTCGTGTAACGTATCCTAGGTAACAATAATATTGACTAAACAGGTGACGTTTGCAAGATAACAATAATGCCGAGTAAACAATTGACGTTTCCAAGGTAACATAACAATGCAGTTAGACTTTTTCGTTCCACTTTTTGCCGAATGGCACTGACCCGAAAATATAGACGTATTTACAACATATTATTAGGGTGATCAAATAAAGGAATGTGAGGTTGGTGGTTGGCTGGCAAACAGCATATCATTCACTCTGATAATTACGGTTATGAAGATGTGAGGGCGATATGACATACACTAGTGGTCCCCAACGCGGTGCCCGCGGGCGCCCGTGTTGATACGGAAAGAAGTTTTACTGAATAATGAAGGCCGTTCAACCATTAACATTATTAAATCAAAGCACAGATCTCGACTTACTGACGCCCATCTTGATGATTGTTTGCGAGCAGCAACATCATCCTACACTCCCAAATTTGAAAAAATGGCCGATGAAATGCAGCGCCAAACATCACACTAACTTCCCACTTGAGTAATAATAATTGTACTTTTAGACAGTACGTATTTTTGATTGCACAGTTTCTTGTATCATTTAACGTCGTGTTGTTTTGTGTATTATTTGGCGTCCATATCTTATTTGTCCAGAGAAAAGAAAATTTGGCTTTGTTAATTAGTTGGTGCCCGCCACGATCTCATTAACAGTCAAATGTTCCCATAGGCACAAAGAGGATGGGGAACACTGACTTATGGTCTAAGTGGAAGAAATGTCTCGGTAAGCGCAAGATCTTGATTGAAAGGCCGGACATAATAAACTGGCGAGGGAGGTATTTAGTGAATACTAAGACGCTTCGCAATGAAGGAAGACAAATATTCTACCTAGATGAAGGCGGGGTAGATAGCAATATGGTGCGTGTAACTGCAAGGCTGTCGGTGTGCTTAAAACCCGCGCTGAACGAGTGTGCTCCACACTTTCTAGCTCAGATGGATGTGGGTGGTTAACTTGCCGCTGCCGGGAGCTTCGTACTCCAGTAAAAGAATCTCTTGTAACTTAAAAACTGGAATGCAGAATGACAAATGCATGGATGATGTAGCTAAGAGAGAAATCTCTGTCCATTACGCATGTGCAGTTAGGTCACTGAATGAACTGTCCTTGTACACTGCGAGGTGTAAGCAGTAGCGACCGCGATGTACAGTCATGCACAAAACTACCGCATCCAACCGCTTGTCTGCAGGTTAGCCTGGCTTCAGAGACTACCTAAAGGATGGGCATAAAATATAAGAGAAAAGGAAAACATTGACAGTGGAACGACGGTTCCGGAGAATCTGACGTAAATACGTCTATAAGGAAAGGAAGTTTATATATTGGCTTCATTCTACATATTTCCATTATACACGCTTTACAATTGAGTAAATAGTTTGATTAAGGCTTTGCTTATTTAACTATCCCTCATATGTTCAGCATCGGTTTTTGGTATTTTTGTGGGAACTTCAGGTTCATTATTTAATACTTCTATTCTTTACGTTTTCTGTACTGTCTCGTATATTCTGCATTACGGACTCTTTTATCTTCAATGTCATCCATCTTATCTCTTCATAGTACGACGCAACTACGCAGACGCAGAAGTAGCTTGAAGTGCGATGCGCCTTTGTTCGTATAAACAAATGTTTGTAGAACCTAAACCATTCGAGATATGTAAAATCTGAAAACAGATTTGGAAAGCTCATGACGTAATACGTATTTCGTATGCAATATGTCCAGATCCATCTCTTACGGTTTTCGAGAGGCGGGCGCTTAACGCGACAGATACATCGAAAATTGTACGCATTTGTTCATTAAATTTACAATAAATGTATAAATAATTATAATTACAACAAAATACATTACAGATTCTTAAAGGTCTTTATTTACTGATCATTTTTCATATAAGTTACATTACCCTTACTCTTACCATTCCTGAGGAATTAACGTTTAAATGTGTCTCGGCGCTGGATCTTACGCTGATTTGCCGAATGACCCTTCCGTATAGACGAATTTACGTCATTAAAGTACACGTTCCTTCTCAACATGGCAACGCTGGAGACAGATGGCCCCAAGCAAAATGGCGAAGCGATTTTCCCCCCCCTCCTTCCGGTCAGCTGACTTCGTGATTCATGTGCGCAGAGCAGTTTACCTTAACACGTGTCGCTTTGCCGGCCCTGGGATAAAATCTGGCTGAAAACTAAGTACCATGTACACAGACCCAACAAAGCAGAAGACCACCATCTTCAATTTAGCACGATGTAAATTTGAAAGCAGTAGTGAAATGAAACGGAAAGCAATTGTGAATGAAATGGTTTTAATCTGTGTATGTCTATTCAGACCGCTGCGAAATGAAGTTTGTAGTACAAGCACGTCACCATCATGACTGTATACAGTACTATAAATTGTCATTATACGTATATGTATTTACTGGTGAATCGTCATATGCACTCTAGGCCTAATCCAGCCACGTGTAGAAAGGGTAGTTTGTGGCAAGAGATAAGAAGTTTCTGTCGGTTATGATGGTAGCATTTGCAAGCGAAGAGTTACTGCGCCGACAGTTGCTTGCCGGGTGTCGCAGGTGTAAGCTTTGGTGCATGATTCAAGGTCGGTTTAGTCGTGTGCATGTGTGAAGAGCGAATAGTGTCCGTTGCAGAGATGATAACTGGTCAAATGTTATTGGTGAGTAACCTACTGCTTATATTATTTTGTGTTCTTACAGATTAAAACACTCGATTTTAGCTTGACATACGTTGCTTCGGACGGCATATGAGTATCCACAGGGGCATTTTAGTTTTGCCGGAAAAGCTGAGTGGCAAATTGATACCATTTTGTTTTGCTGAACATTATTCGACAATTTTGTTCCTTTAATGTTAAAGTGAATATTTCATATCATATTCTTTATTTTGTAATGAGATAGGTTGGACTGTAATTATTTTTTATTTCTACTGATACTAAAGATAGATAATTGATTAGAGAGCTGACTTTCTCTCAAGTTATAATACCTACCGCGCATGGATAGAGCTATAGAAAGACGTGGGTTATGAAGTTGCTTCTCTGATAGTGCAGTAACAGTAATACACGTGTCCCGCCCCCATTAGAACAACAACAAATTTGCGACGTTCGTCGAAGAGGCGGGCCGGTTAACTGAGATCTGGACGTTACTTCCCTCAGTCAGTGTAGAGGCAACCGGCCTGTTTAACCAAGCTTAGCGCTCGTTCCAAATTCAAACATCGATCGTCGGTTACTGTAATTAAGTTCTCTTTGTTATCGCGACTCTTAAAACTCTTAATTGAAGCTGATAAAAAAATAAACCACATACATACATTCAGTTATTCTTTTCCGGGTAACTTTTTCCGTACTTCGCCGGCCCTTAGTCCGTCCTGTTTAAACCATAGAACAGGGGTGATCAATCTTTTCCAATCATATAGCAACATTGAATATTTAAAGCTCGAGCGGATCAAATATATTATTATTTAAGCTTCTTTATTAAAAATCATCTTCACGCAATCGAAATAAGAGCCACAAGTTTACGATTGAGGAAAATGAAAATGTATTGGAACTTCGAAGATTTCTGTCTTCTGGGTTGTTGCGCCGTGTAGTATGGTCGATGAATCGCCCTGATGACGGAGGCAGTATGACCTCCGAAACGTTGGTTAACATCAACCAGACTACACAGCGCAGCAACCCAGAAGACAGAAATCTTCACACTCACCGCTGTGAGAACCTCACATCTTACATATTGGAAATTTGTTGTCTTTTTTTTTTCAAGATGCTACTACTGTTCCAGACAGGCTCATATTAATCAGTAGTTTTCTTTACCAAAACCGGTCTGTGCTGATATATTTGGCACTGGATTTGCCTGAGTAATCTTTCATTGTGGGGTTTAATTTCTGTTGTTGCAGTTTTTAATCGTATTTCCCATTAGTGACTTGTGTCCTATTTTTGATTTGACATTGTTAGTGAGTATGTAGAACAATTGCTCACAGTAATAGTCACTGTGAAATACTGCCGATGTTGTTTTCTCGTATTAGGTAACAATATTTTCTGTCAACAGGGTGACACATAATATATATGCACATACATACCAGGGCGCGCCCAAGCGACGGTTTGAGCACCCCTGCCATAGAGTGAGGTGAACTTAATCTGGCTTAGGTCAGGGTTCACCGGGGGATGAACTTTCGAATTCCATAAAAAGCTGGAAATGTCTTGACCAGATGAGCCTCAGTCATGTTCTTACGATATCATCTGAACAGTGGAGTTGTCGAAAGGTAGTTAAAAATGTTTCAAGACTTGAAATGTGTGAAGTTGCTTTGAGATCGCTCCGTGTTTGCATTGCGGAGAATAATGCTTTTCTTTTGTGACTCGTTATTTTTCAGTCGTGTTTAAACACGGGCAGTTCCCAGTCGCTGTAGGACGAGGCGGTTGCCTGTAATCGACCTCCGTTAGTTGCGTCGTAAAATGGGGGTGATGGTTCATTCATTATACGGCGCGAGGAGGCTCAATGTCACCTCATGCAAAATTAAGCTCCGTCTGAACAGCTCCTGGAACTGTATTTATAATCAGAGTTACAGAAAAATAAACCCGCGCCTGCACACTGCACACGTGATAGCGTGTCACGGCTTGGAAACCAGCCCTACCTTTGTGTAAGGTGTACTTGGCGTTCTGTTTCTTGTAGTCTGATGCACTTGCGTTCTGCTCTGTCCGGAGTATTTCTCCTTTCTTTAGTGCCGAGGTTAAGATGTGGGTGGGACATGTAACACGCTGCGAGTCGCGACCTCCGAGGTAGCCAGACACATCAGAACCCTGATGATGGGGACAGAGTTGGTTCCCGAAACGTCGGTTTACTACGGTGACCACTTGACGCGGCTGATTGCCCGAGAAGATTTTATTGATTGTACTCGCCGCGAAAGTCTCAAATCCTATATGAAACCAAACCAGATTTGATGTATTGTTCGTGGACGAATTTGTAGATGCAAGTGGTCGAAAGTACTACCGGATAAACAATTCAGGCTATGTTAAACGTCGTCGTCAGTGAGACGCCGTGTACCGCGCCTCATGCTTCGAATGCATGAGAAGCATCCGTTGGTTGTTAAGTGTTAGGAGCAATAGTTCGTTTCCTTTAATGAATTTGCCTCTCCAAGTGGCCTTCGTTTCAATTAGTATTAATTAACCGAAGGCAATGCGGCATTATTTTAAGACACTGCCTTTGATTCTAATTAGAGTCATTGTGCACCCGCAGTACTAACCACAGACAGTAGGCCTACTTTTGAAATCGGTCGAAATGAGTTTCATTCGAGCAGTGCTATTGGTTCAGCCTCTTTATAGCCTGAACTGCGTGCTGTGGCATTGAACGTTCACTGTCGTTTTCATTCATGGATTGTTATGAAGATGAAAATTGTAAATACTCTTTTTATTAAAACATAAAAATCTGTTTCTGCATTATTCATTGCGAAAGCCGTTTTGTCTGCACTTGTGTAACTGTGGATGGACTCTCATCCGCACTTGTTCCAGAATTCAGCCCAGCACTGCCATGAAACATTCTTGTATTGATAACGTGTGGTATCTAGAGAGAACATTAAGGCCTGTAAGCACTAGGGCACATGTTGCGATACAAGTTGAGCGACTTGTATCGGGGGGCATTTCGCAGCGACATGAGACACCGATACATCCGTCCACATTGTATGTGAAGATGTCGGAAGAGGAGGTGCTGTTGACCTGTGCATTTAGTTGAAAAAAAATCGAAGCTCAAAAAAAGAGTGTGGGTAAGAAAGTTTTTAGAAGAAAGGGTTACACGTTGTGTACTCTCAAACCTACAGATGTCAGACGGATCATTTTGCAACTTCACCAGAATAACGACAACTGATTTCGAGGTACTGTTGCAAATGGTTGGGAGTTCAATTGCGAAGACTAACACAAAATTTCGAGATTCAGTGAAACCAGAGACAAGATTAGCCATAATCTTTAGATTTTGGCTTCTGGGGATTCCTATACAACTCTGATGTATACATTTATTTATTTATATTTATTCCACCCGAACATTGGCTGTGTTGGCTTAAAGTGTCTGATGAATCGCCAGGGTCCACATTATTCAAAATAAATAAATGCAGGTAGGCAAACCAAGCTGGAACATACTTCAACAGCTCCCGCGCCACTCTTCATAGAATTTTGAATTTTCTTTCGCGCATAAACTGTGAGCGAATGTTGTGCATTTTCGCGTCGATGATGTTTCGTGGTGATCCCATTTCTTCCGCGATGCTGTTCCATGCTTCTGTTTTTTTATTCCGATTTTTATAATCGGCATGTTGCCAGTTCCATAGACATTGATTTCCATGGTATAATTCAATCAATTTTAAAACAGGATCGTTCGACCACTACATTCATTGCTGATCCCGCGACACGTCCACACTGCACGCAAGCTATTGCAACACTCGAACGTCCTTTGATGTTCCTTCGTGTTGCCGCCTCTCGACCGATAACCGGGCACATGATTTTTGTTGCGGCACATCAAGCGACTTTGTGCCCTAGTGCGTACAGGCCTTTAGTTGGTGTGTGTCAAAGTGGCATATGTTACTTTCCGAAGGAGGAATGTTTCTGGCGTGTTCTGGTAGTGCCCACTTTGGCATTAAATTGTATAATCATGAACGTTTCAGTCACGTGGATACATGCAAACGCCGGTATTGTTTTGTGAAGATTTAGGTTCGAGTTTGCGTTTGGAGTCCGTGATAAAACAGGTTTAGGCGGTGTTAAAATCACGGGCGTTATCGTGTCTTGCCCCCCCCCCCCCCCCCCCGGCTTTTGATATGTAGACGTGTATGTAACATGGAAGTGTTTCTGATTAGATTCAGCGATCGGTTGTAAGGTAACTCACAGAGGATAGGTCCTACCGACCTCTCTGTATTGTGTGTGAAATGGGTAGTCAGCGAGTGCCTTCGTTGCTTTAATCTTGTTCATCGCCGTGCTGTGTTTGTGTGGCTTTGATTGGTGCGTCCAAAGATGTTATGATGGAGCACCACTTACTTTACGTGTGGAAGTTTCCACAGCAAACGCTAGCTTTGATTTATGCATGATGCATGGAACATATTAGATAATGTGTTAGTTAATTCAGGATATAATAATGCGCTAAGGATTAATTATTATTAGGTATGTGTATAAAGATGAGTATCAGTGCGGGATTGGGGCACTATTTGTATTGTTACGTAGTTCATACTTTTCACATTGAGGACTTTCGCGATTCCAATTTTCACGTGATATTTTATGGGTGAATGAGTCACGGAGTTCCGCACAGGATACATTTTACAGTCTCCTTCGGTGAACACGAAGGGAATAGACCACTTGTGTGACCTGGGCGTATGCTGAATGAGCTTTTCTTTATTCAGGTTAGTAGCCTGCGTGTTATGATAACAGAAGTGCATATTGTTGATGACGTTGGCTTTCTACATCAACACACGAAATCACAAACCAGAAGACAACCATACACATGAAGATTTCTGTCTTCTGGGTTATTGCGCTGTGTATTCTGGTAGTTGTTAACCAACGTTTCGGAGGTCATACTGCCTCCGTCATCAGAGTATGAAGATTTCTGTCTTCTGAGTTGTAGCGCTGTGTAGTCTGGTCGATGTTTACCAACGTTTCAGAGGTCATACTGCCTCCGTCATCAGAGTATGAAGATTTCTGTCTTCTGGGTTGTAGCGCTGTGTAGTCTGGTCGATGTTTACCAACGTTTCAGAGGTCATACTGCCTCCGTCATCAGAGTATGAAGATTTCTGTCTTCTGGGTTGTTGCGCTGTGTAGTCTGGTCGATGTTAACCAACGTGTCGGAGGTAATACTGCCTCCGTCATCAGGGCGTCGTCTTCGCGTGGGTCTCCTAATCTATCCAAACGGTTCTGTTTGCATTTGTGACGTTATTTCGCGAGCAGAAATAGGAAGTTTCGTTTAATGTTAATGCCGTAGTCAAACGGATGTGTAATTAACGATTCATAACGTTACACCAGTTAGGCTGGTGCGTTGATCACATTCCGCCTCTGATTTCTCGCGTTCTTTTCTGCTTTGACAATATGTGCTTCTGGGCAGCGAACGCTGTTAAAATGTGGTGATGGCACTGGGTACATTACTGGGAGTAACCCTGCCGAGTATAGAGAATAATTACAGGTGGCTGCTAATTTTTAGCGAAGCCCGCCCGAGGCATCAGACTCCTGAAGGGCTTCATCAGCGCTAGTAAAGATGGATGTTGTACGAGTCCATAAAACGCCACCGCCCGGGGGTGCGGGGTGTGTGTGTTGAGAATGAGTGAGAGCGCGCACAGACGTACAGTGCACTAACGGACGAGGCCCCTGGAAATGAGGTAATCACATTAGCAGCCATAATTACAAACCCCTTTGAGAACTTGAATGCATCAATATCCTGTGCATCATGGCTGTTTTCTACCCCTCGCTTTTCTCTCTTGTGTGTGTCGTAGCGCTTCGCTCGCCGCTTCGTGCATTTCCGTGTTTCATGTAATTCGATTAATTTATTCCAAATTGCCCTGAATGTGTTGTTTGGCGGGTTGCCGCGAACTGTTGGTAAAATGGCGAAGACCGCCACCGATGAACTACGGAATAGAAACGATGGCGTGGGGGAAGAGGAGGTGCAACCCCGGATCCTTGGGGTGGTTCTTACAAGTCGAAAGTTCAAGAGTCTTGCTGATAGGTTGAAGACACCCTCCGGACTTTCATTTTACAAGGAAAATGATTGGTTGAGATGTGCTGATTGAAGGGAACAACCCCCCACTACAGTTCACGACGGCCAAATTGTAACATTAACCCCGCAACCACTGGTTCAGTGGTAATAACTTAGGGGTGAAGTTGTATTGGAACCATTGGACCGTTCTTCGCCACCACATCCCCATTTGATTATTCGATGCGTGTTTATTCACCGCGTGGGGTATTCTTAGATTTTGCTGATGTTTCAGCAGGGCTAGTGCATGTGTGTGGGGGAGCTTAATATTTTATCCGCTGGGCCATGCTACGGAGAAATATGGCAAACGTTTTAAAATTAAATTATTTCAGTTAGTTTATTTGCATAGTTTACGAGCCTCATTCTCCTTCTTAACACTTGTTGCCGAATGTATGCCCACTGAATTATGTATTTTCGTAAAGAAGTGCTGCTCTTTGGAGTTTGAATATTTGTCGAATTATGACTTGTTGTATTTACCGCGGAATATTTCGATATTATTAATTAAGTTTGTAGATCGGCGTATATTAAGCCCATGAGTCTGATCGTTTCCCTGTTCGCTCGAACGTATTTCATTTTTCTGTCGTATTTTTTTTATCATGCAGCATTTCCTAGTGTCTGGGATTAGAAATGCGCGTTAACTTACAAATATTATGTTCTGTTTCATCAAATAAACACAAGCCAGTTGGGTCTACCTGTAAGGTGAAGAAGATTTGTTTACGCTGTTAAGCAGACACGCGATAGAATCACTTCGTCTTCGCAGAAATAAAAAGAAACGGTGGTCTTAAACAACATCCCGCATTTGGAAGCTGTAGACCTAGTTAACCACCACGGTGGTCTAGCGGTCAGAACACTAGCCTTGTAAGCCTGGGTTCCCGGGTTCAATTCCCGGCGGTGCCCGAATTTATAACTTGTGTTGGGCAAGGCCGTGGTCTAGGCAACACGGAGTTTTCCTCAGTGGCATCCCATTCACACACAGAAGAAGGCAATGGCAAACCACTTCTGGATCATCTGCCAAGAACGTATATGAACAGGTCCCAGTCCGAGAAGAGAAAAGGATGGAAGGATCCTGTTCATATGGACCTGTCGTCAGACACAACACTACAAACAAATAATAAGACCTAGTTAACACTAGTTAATCTAGAAAAGTACGATGAAATTTATCAAACAGGTGTTGAGATTATGAACCCCATCTTTGCCCCGTACTTGTTTTCGTGGTGATTGAGACTGTAGAATATTCTGGTTTTTCTCCTTAGGTCATGTACCGCCCGCATCTCGCGCGGAGAATCCATTTGAATTTCATCGTGTCTGCCTCCTGCGTGTTCTTACTCAAATTACTCGAGTAAACACCAGTCTGAGCGCAATGTTAATTATTTCTGTTTTCATTCGTTGTCTTAACAATTTGGGTAAATAACTCTTCCTACCCTTAACAACTCCGTACTTGGGCGACCGTGGCGGGGTGGAGAGAGTTTGCGGAGATGTGCCAAACAGTTCTGACGCCAGCATCAGCGAAGATGTGTTTCTGGTTGTTCCCAAGGCGCTGCTTGATTTTCTGATACTTTTCGAACACTTTGAAGTGCGAGTTTTACTAGCGTCAGTTTCTAGCCTCATGTTTTATTCAGCCCTTATCATTTATGTTGTAAAGGTTGACTGGGTCCTTGGTCTGCGAATAATCGTTTAAGTTTTTGGAATTTTCCGGTTACCAGTTAAATGTAGAGAACAGTACGTCTCATTTTAAGATCATATTTTTAGGCATGTTCACAAATAACTGTTGCAAAAAATGAGCCTGTTAACGTCGTCCTATCTGCCCGCAAGAAACATACTCGAGAATGGCTGAACGTATTTTCATTAAATTCGATATTCGGCGGCTTTACTGGAGTTTACCGGCACAGACAATGACAAAAGTAGTTTGATATGTGTAAATAAATTAGCCCGCACTGCGTGTAAAATCTTTGCACACGTGTAGTAGTGTTATCTCCCATTTAAATTGCTTTTGAGCATGGAACCACAGTAGCTGAGTTTGCTAACGCGATATGATACACTCTGGATTTGAATGATTCGAGCAACAGAGTCACGGGTTCGGAAAGTTACCTTACTTTACATTTAGCTACCACAGACTCATCTTAAGCGTAACTAATTCAAGTTAAATAAACAATGTCTCCATCAAACTTTACTCCATTGTGAAGCAGGTATGACGTATTTACGTCGAATTCTCCGGAACCGTGGTTCCACTGACAACTTTTTATCGGGTGACAAAATCGAAAGACATGAAGATTCGACTGTCTTCCAGCGCCCAGAACGGAAGTCAGATGCGGTGGCCTCACAAGGTTGGACGAAAGAATCAATGTGCATATCGTAACTTAAATTCAAATTGCTTTAGAAGTGAATTTGTGATAAGTGCAACATAATAAAAATTATTGGGGACATCGGCGTACACGTTAGGATGTGGGCCTGGATTCAGCTGGCTTACGACAGCGCCCAGCAGTGAACTCATGTGAACCCGTTTCCACGAAAGAAAGGATTTCTGTTTTGAGCAGATGAGCCGTGGGCCTGGTGCAGTGTGACGTTAATTAGCAGTTAATTTCTGTCTCTGCGAGCCACACTCCGCCCGCGGTTTAAATGCAATGGCATCTTAATTTGTTACATTTGCAAGCACAACATAAATTGACTACATAAATGCCAGTGTTGAATTGTTGAGGTCAACGCCGCATGTGTCATGAATTGAAATGCAGAAAAATCTTCTTCTTGGTCTAATTCACTGCAGTATTTTTATTTTATTTTCGATGGTGCGGTGTTACTGAATTACAAAAGATTTGCGCGTTAAAGTTGTCACATTCCATCATGCAGTTTTGACAAGCGAACCGCGTTTTGTACGTAATTGTAAGAAACGCCAACGATGGTCCCGTAACCATAAAACTGACGGACAGTTCTAAGTTGCGATCCCGAAACACGTTCGTTTGTGGAGCAGTTGAAAGGACACGGACAAATGAAGACGGCGTCAGAGCAAGTTTATTCTCTAACGAATCTGAGAAACAAGTCTTTCGCTCTTTGATCATTTCAAGTAAAAGAATCTACATTAAACGTCGAAGTGTTTCTTCTTCTTATTATTATTACGCCGTCTTCCTGCGAAGGTTGGCGACCCAAATGGCCAGCGTAATTTCGTCAGCCATTAAGATAATTTGGAATAAGTAGTACAGTAGAAATTCCGTTTCCTTTCTGTACCGCAGTAATCAAATTGTATTGAATTTTCCCGAGTTGACGGTTAGGATCGCTAGTTCGGGTTACATCTGGGGGGGGGGGGAGACTTGTTTGTTCCACCGGGCGACTGCCTGGCGCCAGCTACGTGATCAGATGAATGGGTGATTTTATGATCGGTGGCTCGACTTGGAGGGATGAGTAAGCTCTTCCATATGTGTTTTAGCCGTTAGAAGACTTAGGATAAATCACGCGCCAATGGGTTTAAAATAAGCTATCGGCGGCAAATTTGTAAGGTTATGGTGATGAACCACTCAGCCAATGAGAACACTCTTCTCTTTTATTTGCGGGTCTCTATTTTGTGGCTGTGTAGTTAAATGTACAATTAGTATAGTCGCCCAATAACGTGTCACTTGGGAAGGAGAATTTGTTTAATATTCGGATGTAAAATGGACGGCTTTAGATTGTGCAAATATAAAAATTTTAATCATAGAACGTTGGTCTGGTAAATCTGGCAACCGGACGACTCACCAAGGACGTTGATAATTCGGTTTGTTTAACTCTTTAAAGCCCGAAGTTCATGTGAGTGATATTTAAAAATGCACTTATGCCAACGAAAACAAAGGCATCGTTTGGTTAATGTTGTTTAAGGAGATGCTCGGTATTTATTCTGAGAATCACTTTAAACCTTAAGATATATTGTCAGCGGAATGCGGAGATAGCGAATGGGCGCCTTTGTCCTTTGAAGGGCTAATGTGTTTTGAAAATACAGATCGAAAATCATTTAATAGTTGTGTAATGTGGATCATTTTGTTCGTCTGTCCGTTAGAAATGCAGGATCGATTTGGGTGGATTTATGTTAGATCCACTTCCATGCCATTGCTCTGGCCTCTCACCGCGTAGGCCCGGCTTCGCGTCGATCTCAGTCCCATTGAGATTTGCGGTGGACAAAGCACTGGGCTAGGTTTCCTATAGAATTCTTCAGTCTCTCCCTGTCAGTAACATTCGTCCAATATAACATCTGTAGGTTGCAGTAAGGGCTCGTTAGAGGCCTATTTCCACACAGTCTCGCTTTATTGCCACAATAACAGTGGCACATCGACGCTAAGTTTGGCTCGGCCATTTTTATTTTATTTCTTTTGTTCATTTTAATGGCTACTTTTCTTTGTGGAAAGATACTAACTTCTATTTATATCTCCCGAACTCCTTATATATTTTGGTTTTGTTTGACTCACGCCACTTGTGTTATGCTACTATTAGAATATACGAGTTTAATTTATTTTGGTTTGTGAGATTTTACATTATTACGTCGGCGAGTATGAAGATGATTGTCTTGTGGGATGTTGCGCCATGTTGTCATCGCCCTGGTAATGGAGGCAGCAAGGACCTCTGAAATGTCGGCAAAGTTCTACCAGACTACACGGAGCAACATTCCAGTGCACTGCTATCTTCATGTTTTACTTTTTATTAAGATCTGCGTTACGTAAGTGAATATAAGCAATATGTCGCTGTGTATTAACTTAAGGGAAAATTGTCCTGAATAAACGTTACAGGGATCGATGAAGTAATCGTTATGTTTCAAACGGTATTTGCTTAACGTCTCCTTCTTTCGATGAAGTCGCTTTACTCGCTGTAAGACATACTGTGAGGTTAAAAATATTTCGTTACTACATTAAGAAAATATTTTATAAACTAATTTACGCACAAAGTTAAAGATTTGGCTCCCGTTGTGACGCAGTTGGGTAAGGTCTGGTAACCTTGGTGGACTGACCAGGATAACACATGCTCTAGTCAATCTTCGAGAGAACGTGGTACGTACGCAATGCCATAGAGGTAGCAGTTTATTGTTAAGTGTGCGCGATCAAAGCAATGTCCAGCCTGTGTAACGGTCCAAATTACATCTTCTGCTTAGGTAATTTGATCATACCATTTAGTTTTTTATATTATTTTATTGGGCTGAATTTCTTTTTAATTTTCGTTTCAAAATTCTAACTTGTTGTTGTGTTTCGAGGGTAATACTGCGATGGTTACTTCTAGTTCATGGCATATACCTAACTGTTTAGGAGTCTTGTTTTTTACACCAAGGAGCAATAAATTGTCGTGAATTGGTTGTAATCCCAAGCGTCAGTCATTTATGGCGACAATATGTAGAAAGTCTGTTTGGACTTTATGGTTCATTGTCACTCAGCGGACAATGTTGCTGGACCTTACGGATGAAATAGCATGAGAAGGATACTTTGTGGGGACTCTTCAACAAACTTTCGAGGTAGTCCCACGCAAACCCAATATCAGTCTGAGATCATCATCTTGTGGCTAATCATCTGCACATCTGTATTTATTCTTAAATAATTAAATAGTGTATAAATATAGTATTATATTCAGCGATAAAGGAAGCTTCTAGTTGTCGGGAGTTACACGCCGTTAACACCCCTGAAAAGAGTCGGTGCCTACCAAGGAGCCAAGCTCCTATTACTGAGCGGCTATACCTGATGTTATCACCGCAAACGCAGACCATAGGTGGCATTAATAGAACCCACAATGCAATGCTGCATATAGTAAGGCTGTTTGATATTTTTTCATTACTATTGATACAGCACGAGGTTGAGGAAAACTGAATATTGAAATACTCGTAATTTGCTGTAATATAAGGTTCTCACTTCGGTGAGTATACAGTTGGTGGGTGGTCTTCTGCATTGTTGAAACGTGTAGTCTGGTAGAAGTTTGCCGACGTTTCAGAGGTACTGCTGTGTCTATTATCAGGGCGATCATCGCGATGATGGGGGCAATAAGCATCTATGAAACGTCGGTGAACTTCAACCTAACTACAAGTCGTAACAATGCTGAAGACAGGCGTCTTCATAATTTGTTGGTCTGTGCTTCACGCCAGATTTCATTACTGTAGCTGTTACTAGCAGCACCGAAACTGACTCGCCCGTGACTCACGTGTTAAAGTCCCGCCTACGCCGACGCAATGTAAGCAAGACCGTAAGCTCATAAATTGGAGACCCGGTATAATGTCATTCTCCTCTGGAATGCGACCCCACTCATACACATGAGTGATATATTTAAGGGAACAGCGCCACAAAAAATGTATCACCCCTAAAGACACAGCTACAACTTACATTTGCCACACCCACACATTTGAAGGCCTCTCATTTCGCCTGCTTAGTCTCAATGTGTGGGACAAGAACCTATGTTACACCGGTCAGTAGCAAGGAAAATGAATACCAGTTGCAAAACACAATTTTGAAAACGTATTCAGCGTACGCATTTCAATTCTTACACCATATTTGGATCAGAATAAAAATGTGTTTAATATTTTGGTAGGCAAACTTCAGCAGCAGATATGCTTCAAAGATCTAGGTGTAGAATGGGCGATAATATTAAAAAGGATCTTGAAAAAATAGAATGTGACTGTGGGAATGGATAAAGCTCACTCAATACAGAGACTAATGGCTGACTTTTGTTCGCATGGTGACGAACCTTCGGGCTACGTAAAAGACGAACTTTTTAATAAATTACATTATTGATTATTCAGTGTTTATCATAAAATAATATACATGTCTCTTATTACACACTGGGTAAATACTACATTTCAGTTTCCTTCGCCCCTCTTCTTCGAAGCAAATAAAACACGTGTTACGCCCGCCATTTATTTATAAGATATCAAATGTTGGCAGTCACGGACTGAAAATCTATTGGCATGACAGCGAACGGGACAGAAGTATTACGCCTGTGTCAACTAGTTTTACGTTGAGTGTACGTTTTATGGCTATAGGAAAACCTGTCCTTTTTTGGACCGTAATGCTAGGGTCAAAGTTGTATTTCATTCTTCACCCCGTGTCTGTTACACATTTGTTCGAGGGACAAGCACTTCAGTCTCATCTAGTGTTGTGTCAAGATAGAGGAAGATAAAAGACTTACCACCCCCAATGGGGGTTAAAGCAATTGGTTGCATTTAAAATCTTGAGTAAGACACTAAACTTTCCTTTTGGTGCGCATCGGGGGGGGGGGGGGGGTCAAGTTTGTAAAACGCGATTGAGCTGATGTAGTCAGTTTAGAACATGAAGAAATTTGCCTTTTACCTTCAGACTTACTGGTATCGAGTTGAGGGAAGAGTCCACTTGGGAATCTTGGACATAGAAAAGGATAATATTAAAATTGTTGCTAATATAAGCATATTGTAAGGGTGTTGATATGATACATCTGGCTTTGCGTCGGGCGGTATGAATGGGCTGTTATAAATATGTTAATGTCCCTGCCGGCCCTTTAGACGGCAAAGTAATTATTGTCTATATCTGACCCACTACTTCCCCAAGAAAGAAGGGGCTTTGCTTCATGGAATGAGTCAATTTGATTCGAGTATTGCTGTACTTTTATTATGCAATTCTTAGTAGTGGATCTCAGTCCGCAAAAAGGCTACGTTGACGTTTGTTGTGGGTTTCTTCCTCCAGATTAGCCACTCCGTTTCCTTTCATTTTCTTCCGCGACTCATATCTTATAGTAAGGCTGGCGAATTACAGTCACGGAACGAGGAGATCAAATTCTGGAAATGTTTGCTATCATTCACTTGACAATTCCCATGCTTTCTGTGTGAAATTTATTACGTCGCCTCAAGGGAATAACATGTTTAATGAATTGGAAAAAAGTGTATGGAAGGTGTCGTGGCCTATTAAAATACTATCCTATAATTTGTATTTAGGGCGTTAAGAAATCAATGAAAGTCCTTGTTTAGGACAGCCAGTCTCTGGGCTGAGATTTTAATACAGACCTTCGTAATACGAATCCGGTGTGCTAACCACCAGACCGCATGTGTTTTGACAAGGAAACGGGATGTTGAATTTCTTCCTTTCAATGTGCGTGCGTGTGTGTATGTATTTTGAACTTTAATCTCTTGAGATAATTTAAGTGCTTGATCAGTCTGTAGTTTTTTCCTGTTGACTTGTGTTTCGTTGAACTTTTTGTTTGCTGGAAACATTTAACTGCGTTAATGTAATACTCCTTCTAGTTTCCGTTTGCCATGCCCCATAGGCTCTATATGCACACACTTTCGCTGTCGGGACTTCTCAAATTCTTAGGGGCTCTAGAGCTAGTTCGCTGCTGGACGCATGAAGGTCATAAAAAGGTTTGCAGAGTTAAGGAGATTCTATTACCTGTTCTAAAACAAAAGTAATCCGATTCTCTTTTCTCCTTGAAGTCTCCTTTATTAGACCCTGAAGTAAGACATTTAAGTGAATGTAAATTCGGAGAACAGAAATTCCAAATCACTGCGGTTTTGCCTCTTGAAACTTGGATTCATACAAGAGTTTAATCGTAATTCTTAAGGATTTCTATTTAATTTATGAATTGGTCTGTTGCTGTTATGTACGCATTTGGCAAGGTCAGCCTGAGCTGCCGACCCGGAAACTATAAACTTAATCAGCAATAAACATTGTTATTGTCAAGTGGGTTTGGGCTTCATTTTCAGACCCCCTATTCAAAGCTTCTCACATTCCTCCGCATGATGGGTGAGAATAATGCGTATCCACTGAAGTAGGGGAGACAAATTCTTCTGTGTGGTCATTAGTTCACAATCATGGCTTCTATCATGTCGAATGAGCTTCCAAAGAAGAAAGGAAAGTTGCTAAGGCCAATATTTTAGTAAATCTATAATGGTATCCAGAAAAATTAACATGAAAACCAACAAGGTTTGTAGTTAATTTATTTTTTTAATTTACTCAGTTTTTAATTGTCTTCATGAGACTTTTTAAGCTATAAAAATCCTGCTGACGTTGGCATTTGTCTGTCAACTGTGTCTTTGTGATCTTGATTATATGTAATTAGTCACAAATGAACTCGAAATGTTCGCTTTCACTTTGAGAATGAGTAGACACATCTACTTCAGGCTTGTCAGATTTACTGAATTCCGTTCGAACAGAGTTACACACTCATTGATGTGTTTCCAAGCGACGTACAGTATCGCCGATAGACATAAAAGTTCCCTCGAGTTTGATTTACAGCGCGCTGATTGGGAGAAAAGTATTTCAGTACGTGTGAAACAGGTAATCTAAACGGTGATTTGCAGGCGCTACCTTTTCTTCTCTCAGATGAATGGAGACGTGTGAACGGTTTAGAAAAATGGGCCGGATAGGATAAATACTCCGATTACGAAGATATCTGATTAAAGAACGTGTATTATACTTTCATTAGTTTATTTGCAAGTAAGGAGCCCCAAAAATAAATGTCCTCGTCTGTTCACATGAACCATGACTGATAGCTTGCGTTACTTAAACGAAGCTGAATGGTTCACCTTTTAATTCCGTGGTAACTTTATGTACCAGTTGTTTTAAGAGATATTGACTCTGCACTTTGTATTTAAGTGATTTTTGGGATTCTTAGAATAAACAGCGATTATTTCCTTAAACGAACCAGTTAATCTTCGTAACGGTGAAGTGTAGTGTTTTCTGGGAGGTACGGACTAAATTCTTAAACATTACGTGTAAGAACATCGGGCTCATGGGATTTAGGAGTTTCATCTATTCTCGTATTCAGGTGACTGGACGTCATCATACTGATATTTTTATGTTATTCGTTACAATGATCGTGAACGAACCTAGGACGTTTCGAATGCTACCACCGGAGTGGCCGATAAATTTATATAATTTTAACTTCACTTATTTTACATATCAATTTTCCCTATTTCGTAGTAGAAGGGCTCATTTGGAGCTTATGTCTGGGATTGGTTAACTGAGTGTCCGTTCATATAAAATGGGGAAAGAAAACGTGTCAGTGTAATAACAACGAATCACAGAACTCCGTAGTTAATGTAATCTTATCAACTGCGTCGTATTTCTAAAGGAACTTCAGGATAATTTGAATGTAAACGTACGTGACTTCTTGGATAAGAGATTAAATAAAGTCAGGTGTAACCGTCCCTTTAGTTCTACCACACGTCACAGATGGTGAGGCGGCTTTAACACATGGAGCGAATTCTCTTCTCTTATGTCGCTATGATTTTCGGAGCAAATTTTATTGTCACTCTAGATACAAAGCAACTAATATATTCATAATTACACTTCTAGTAGGCCGCTCGATGATTCGGCTGTTATGTTTGATAAAGAGTGCCAAGAGATTGAGAGAGTGAAAGATTGCGATTCAGAGCTTCCGCAACCACACTAGCTCCTTTTGCATTACGCGTGGGATTTTGTGTTACGCTGGGTTCCCACGAGACGGAAGGACGTGGAGCGTGTGGACACTTTCTTGCAACTTAATACGCGTAACAATGACAATTTTTAATACACAATCAAATCTGGACGAAGTAAGGCGTTCCCATAATCATCTAATTCACCTTCTTCGTTTTTTTATATAAACCAGGTTAACACGCCAAAGCCTGGGTAACATTTCATTTCAAGGTTTAGCCCGTTCGGGGGTCGAACCACGAGCCTGGACTGGCACACAGGTCAGTTACTGGTTGATGCTTGGATAAGAAATAAATACGTCTTCTGTCTTCATTAAGATTCACTAGCATAATGCTGAGTGTCTTAATTTGTGTACATATAACATCATTAAGCGATATAGAATTACGCTCTATTGACGGAAAGCAAACATTTTCTCATGATTATTTTATGCAGCAGTATCAGTGAAACTTGTGTTAGACGTTTCTAAACAATACTGAAGTTGCCTCATGTATAAAAGGAAGCTTGTGGAGTTAGGTTTTGTTCCAGAAACGTTCTCGTCATGTCAGGTGTCATTAAGACGGTGTATTAAGGAAGTCGATCATCGGCTGACGGGGAAAATGAAGGTCTTTGATAATTGGACCTCTTAACCTGATTTGAGTTGGGTGATCAGATCAAGAGGATGAGGCAAGTGACGTCTGTTGCACTCGTGGCACAGCTAAGAAATTTTACACGGAAAACTTGAAGTAAAGGATGAATTTGGAAGACCTAGGCATATATGGGAGGATAATACCAAAATCGATTATAGGATGACAGTGTGGGCTGCATTCATGGAACACAACACAGGAATCAGTGACGTTAAATACTATTTGGATAACGAACGCTTCTCTCATGCTCGAAATTTGGTTAACCAGCCATTTACCACTTCAAGCATCTACTAAAATTAAGAAAAACTCGGAAATCGAGACGTATAAAATGCCATACTACGTCATGCATTGGTCCAGACTTTTGTCTTGCTTTTTTAATGATTGTTGCCTGGAAGTCCTTCCGTCTGCCTCGTCCAGACTTGAACGGAGATGGCGTTACCTGTTTCTGAATTCGTCTGGAGACGCCGCGAATATTACCCCCAGTGCTGTCAGGAACGCGTATGGTGCTCGAGATGCGTTTTCTAGTTCTTTGTTTATTCTTCTTTTACTATTTTCGTCCTTTCTCGATCATAATTTTCTTCCTCTCTTTCCTGTTTGTGTATTTTCTTTGTCGCACGTCCTTACTATATTTTATTGTTTACGCGTATTTCGTGTTTCCTTCCCGCCCTCATTTTTTGATAAATCGCCGACGGAGGTGGAGAGTGCTGATTGGTTTCTGCGTTCTCTTCGAGCGTCGTGCGTCGGGATGTTCCGTGATGTCACGTCCCGTGCGATCGGTTTGCCCCGGTAGTAGTTAAATTCAGGTAATGTCGGACTGGTATCAGGACAGAGAACGCGACCGCGTATTTGGTTTCGCAATTAGCACGTTCCGTTCTGCGTCCGCAGTTACTGAACCGTGCTATGGGGATTCCACAAATGAATACTAATACACAGGCAGAACCGAGTTCTTTTCCCCAGAGCCGGTCTGGACGAATGTTTATCTATTTTCGTAAATTAGTGTACACATGTGTTCTTTGGTATGTTAGGCATATTTAATGAATAATAATCCAAATGTTTTTTCAATTTTTGATAAGATAACGCAGTTTTTCAGACATTCGATTTTACGCAATCTGTCCTAGCCGGGTAGAAAAGATGGTTTTTGGTTTGAATTACTTATTTCGATCAAACTTTATTAGAAATTGTTATTAGAAAATTAATTAGAGACTTTATTATTCCAGAAAATGAATAGATAATTGTATCCGACTGTTTATACTCTAAGGCACACTTATTATTCTTCGTAATTTTAAGAAAGTTAAGTCGGCCTATTGTAAGTATAGAGAAGAAACAAACGTAATGAAACAACAAACGTACTTAATTACTAATATTAACCCTTTGCGGTCCCTTTTAAATACCACTAAGCCGTATAAATTCAACTACCATTATGAACTATTTTGATTTTCTTTTTAACTTGCACAAAACGGAAGAAACTTTGCTAAATACGGCAAAATATATTCCGAGAGGATCGCAGTTCCTCTTATTTGAATTCTGACCGCGTGAAACATTTTTCACGGACTGTACCGCTATCGCTAGTGAGATGCGTAATAAGCCTTTACCTATCTGTTTCCTGTCTTTCTATACAGAACAAAGCAAGTCCTAGTCTGTAGATAACGCTTTGGCGACGTCTAATCATCTCTTATTGCATGCAGATATCCGATGCGTAAGCATTGGCTTGCAAGTTCTCAGGTTAACTAATAGGCGTGTTCCGGATTTGCATCAAATGCCAGTGGCACGGAAGGCAGAAGCTCCGAGTTGAATTTAAAAGTTCGCCGAAATCCTCTCTTGCAATTCTTCCTGTTCCTCGTCGAGCCGTGACCAACTTTCCCGTTGTATATATCCCCGCAACGTAACTGATCTTAAATTTTGAATTTAATACGGCTATCTGATTTGTCCCCCCAAAATTCTGTCCGTACCGCAAAGAAAACCCCACACTTCCACCATTACAATGATCAACTGCTTGATGCTGTTTAAGAAAATAATCGCTGTCTGAACTGAGAATTATGCGAAACCCATAAATATTCTATGTAGGCAAAGTACAGTGTTAACTTATTTTTGCAATAGGTGGTGCATATATTTACCACGGAGATTTGAAGAGTAAGTTGGCGTGTGGTTTAAGCAGATACCGCGAGCACGTGCCGAGTTTGCATACTAGGAAACAAGCTGTTATTCAACTTCCGACCTTAATAAGAACAAACTAAAAGGCGAAGTTCTCTGCGCTTCGTTAGTAATGTGTGAGAATTTATGAAGTGGTAAGCCAAGAGTAACCAAGGCAACCGATTACGACGGGACGCTCTGACAGATTTTCTAAGAACTTGGGAAGGTAATATTAAATCTGGTGATCCGCCTTTTTTTAAAAAAACTACGGAAGCTTCACCAATTTCTTGCAATCCTGAACTTACATTTATACTACGATAAGAATATAACCGATTGTAATGAATGGTGGTAGGAGGTACAAAACCTTCTCGAACCAGTTGATAAGTGAGTGAGGTTTTAAGACATAAAGTTTAAATGACGTTCCTGCGAAATTTTACATGTTTCACTTGTACAGCAAATGCTTGCTTACTAGGCCAGTAGTCAAAATGTTGGAAGGTGGTCTGCATCTCACACTTGAGTGGGGGAAAAGAAAACATTCGAAGACCGTAAGGGCAAGAATTATGACGCTAGGGTGGCAGCCATGATTCTTGAAGCTATAATTGGTGCCGTATTGTTTGGAAATGTTGACAATATAGTGGCCAGAGTTATGGACGTGCAGCTTGAGCCAACAAATCACAGCGTTGTGTCATTGCTGGCCAAGCAGAAGGTATGTTTTTTTGTTTGAATAAAACAAGATGGAAGTCTGGCGACACGGATGCAGAGGGGACAGACTCTCTTGTGGCATTCAGACGAAGAAGCATGTATAGTAGTTCGATTCGGTAAAGTGGCTGTTAATCGCAAAAGAAATAAATTGTGCTTTGCGAAACTACGAAATTCATTCTCCAAACCTTCCTCGCCTGCGTGCAGCTTATACCCCTCCATGTAAAAAAAATCCCGGATTAACCTCATAAAGATAAACATCATCGAAAGGGCTGCGATCTAGCTGGGACGGAGTAAACAAAGGGACGGTAACAATTTTATCTGCTCGGAATGAAGTTCTTCCATCTTTGCTTTTTTAATTTGTTACCGTATTTCACAGTTATTTAGGCGCTGTCTTATTGTCCGATAGATTTTTCTATTACGAATGTTCCTGGCATGGCCGAACTGCACTCTAAACTAGTTTCTAAACAATGTTTCAGAATTCAGTCCGTACCGTACCTCAAAGAAAACGCGACACTTGCCCATGATAAAAACCAATACGTGAATGTTGTTTAAGAAAATGATCACTGTTTGCTCTAAGAATTGTAATAAACACATAAATGCATTCTGCGAGCCGATTTTTAAACTAAGTGGTGTATGTAGTTAGCGTTGTATTTTTGATGCCATGAAAACTAAATTATAGATATAACCTCGCAAGAGGCACGAAGGCGAACAAAGTACTTTTTAAAATGTCAGTGTGCGAAATTAAATTTAGAAAAGTGGCTTTGGACATGCGTGGATTTCCTTCACTGCAGTGGCCTATTAGAACGGTCGACCCCCTTCCTTCTCCCGTTCTCTGCCTCGTGAGTGCAAGCCTGACAGGTCTAAGGCGATGCGCTAGACCAGGGTGTGCCAGTCCATGTTCGTGGTTCGACCCCCGAACGGGCTAAACCTTGAAATGAAATGTTACCCAGGCTTTGGCGTGTTAACCTGGTATATAAAAAAAACGAAGAAGGTGAATTAGATGATTATGGGAACGCCTTACTTCGTCCAGATTTGATTGTGTATTAAAAATTGTCATCGTTACGCGTATTAAGTTGCAAGAAAGTGTCCACACGCTCCTCGTCCTTCCGTCTCGTGGGAAACCCACGCGTAATGCAAAAGGAGCGCGTGTGACGGCGAAAAAAGCAACGAAGCCTCGTCGGATCAGGATGGACTGTTTGGCACGACCACGGCAATACCCCTCCCCCAGTATTGTCAGGGTGATTAAGTCGAGAAGAATGAGATGGGCTGGGCATGTAGCGCGCATGGATGGGACAAGACGTGTGCACCGGGAAGCCTGAGGGAAAGAGGCCACTGGGGAGACCTAGACGTAGATGGGAGGATAATCTCAGGCGGGATCTATGGGAGATAGGAGTTGAAGGAGACTACAGGAAGTAATTTTAACAGTGTTGTCTTAATTTAAGGTTTTCTGGTTAATAAAAGTATGTGTATTCAGTAATATATTCATTTATTTCCGTCAATACACAAACTTAGTTGTTAAAATTGGTGTTATTAAAGTTAAACTTTAAAATTTGGCGCTTATTATCGCTATTACGATGTTACAATTTTAGCGCTCATTATTTTATTTCACAACATGTTTCAATGCAACCGCATCATCTTCAGGTTATTTTCGTCTTTAAAACTAATCTATATCTATTAATGCAACTATCATTGATTTGTTTGTTTTGTAGTTTTAATTTTTTAGGTTGTTTCTTTTTGTTCTTCGTCTTGTTTTGTATTTTTTAGATCAGTCGTTCTGTAGTCAGAGTTGTGATTTGTGGTGTGTTTGCGTCTGTGGTCGGGTGAAGACTATGTAGGACTCTACACAACTCTGACTACAGAACGACTGATCTAAAAAATACAAAACAAGACGAAGAACAAAAAGAAACAAAATTGTAACATCGTAATAGCGATGATAAGCGCCAAATTTTAAAGTTTAACTTTAATAACACTAATTTTAACAACTAAGTTTGTGTATTGACGGAAATAAATAAATATATTACTGAATTAAACACAAACATTACGCATTTAAACTACAAAAGTATGTGTATGTTTGTCCACCGCTTGTGCCTACGCTGTCACTACCCCCCCCCCCCCCCCAAGCTTTTGCGGCCTTCAGCCAAAACGGCCCCTCCTCCATCTCTGGGTTCAAACCTCAACCAACCAAATTCTTTGGTTAAGTTGGAGGGGCTATGCTTGCGCTTGCGCAGGACTGCGGTCGGTCGGTCGGCTCCCTCTTTCTGATTACTGTTCAGCTCGCAGTGTCTATGAAGGAGTCTTGTGCGGTGTTCACGGTGAGTAAAATCTGATAAGTTTGCGTTCTGAGGTTTCATCACCGTGGCTGGTAAGTGTGAAGAATATTTTATTACACCTGAGGAATATCTGTTGCTGGACTAGTAGACAAAATACTCTGCCATAAAAATCCTGCAAACTCGCCTTAGAGCTATGCGGTTTACTGCCTTTAAAAGCAAATAGTGCGTTTGAAATTATACCAAAATTTTATTGGGGAGTTGTTAGGCAATAAAATTGTAACACTGCTGATTCCGAAAATACTCAAAATATTAAAAATTCGTCAGCGAACGAATGTCGTAATTATTGTTGAGGTCTTTGTCCCCCGATTTACCGACACAAATTAATCACTGACTGAAAAACAGTCACAGATTTTTGATAACGTGTAGGCCAAATAAAGTTCCAGGGTTCGATCCCGTTCTCCACCACGAATGTACTATAAAAAATGTACCGGGATGATAACAGAGCCATCTGTAGAAACGACTTGCATATTATGTGAAGTATATTTGAGGCAATTGATTGTATCCAGCGTAAGATCCAACAATCACCAAGTAAAATTAGCTTTAGCCAATGCGTTTCACATGAGTTAATAGAAGAGCGTACGCCTAAGATGTGGGATAGTTATTTGGCAACGAACCGAACATTAACCTTTCAACAACAGAAATTGTAAAAACTAATGCCGTGTTTGTAAATGCAGTTGTTACCTCAAAGAAAATTCTCCACGCCGTTTGAAGATTTTTTTTATTTTTATTCACAGAACAAAATGAAAGCCATTGAAAGGCAGCCAGCAACATGGGGAAATATTACCATAATGGCAGGTGGTGTACATAGTTACCACTAGCCTATAAAGGGTTAAAACGTAATTGGTTTTTGTGCAGATTCATTTATTTTTTAGGTTACAATTAATGTACTTTTTCAGCGGGAGTCATTAAAGGGGACAAGTTATGTAAAGATCGTTCTTAAAATGTACTTCAAAATGATCGTGATGTCAATTTCGGGCGCTGTGGTTTGTGTCGAAATTATTTCGGGCAGGTAGCTTCTGACACGGATTGTGAGATCTCTTCCTGCTAATTCACTCACTAACCCTTTGAAGCTCATGTAAACAATAATTAAGAATTCAGACCGAACCGCGAAGAAAACACAACACCTCACCATTACGAAGATCTAGTAGTTAACGCCGTTTAAGGAAATAATCGCTGTTTATTCTGAGACATACGAAGCATACAACTGCGAAATGAAGAGTTACTGATTTTTAAGTCAGGTGGTACATATAATTACCACTGAGATTTGTTGGGTTAACACAACAGTCATGGAATTTAGAAAACATCAAACAGAGCTAAACGAAAAGAAATAATGTTCTTCAGATGCTCAGACAGGGGAGGGTGTAGCAGGGAGGGTATTGTGAGAACTAAGGACACAGTTTGGGTCCTAAAGAATTGGTGGCACTAATCAGCCTTGAGATTTCATTACTACAGGTAATGTCTTGAGCAGCTAATGGCTTACCGAACCTGAAGGTTCATCACCGAGTTAACCAAAGCCCTCCAACGGACCCTGTCCTGGGCCAACAAAATCCAGTCTCCTTCAACTCCTATCTCCCATAGATCCCGCCTGAGATTATCCTCCCATCTACGTCTAGGTCTCCCCAGCGGTCTCTTCCCCTCAGGCTTCCCAAATAGTGGACCCAACCAACCAGATGGCTTACGGAACCTGAAGGTTCATCACCGAGTTAACCAAAGCCCTCCACCGGACCCTGTCCTGGGCCAACAAAATCCAGTCTCCTTTAACTCCTATCTCCCATAGATCCCGCCTGAGATTATTCTCCCATCTACGTCTAGGTCTCCCCAGGGGTCCCTTCCCCTCAGGCTTCCCAAATAGTGGAGCCAACCAACTAGATGGCTTACCGAACCTGAAGGTTCATCACCGAATTAACCAAAGCCCTCCACCGGACCCTGTCCTGGGCCAACAAAATCCAGTCTCCTTTAACTCCTATCTCCCATAGATCCCGCCTGACATTATCCTCCCATCTACGTCTAGGTCTCGACAGCTGTATCTTCTCCTCAGGCTTCCCAACCAATACCCGGTGCACACCTCTTGCCCTATCCATGCTTGCTACATTTACCGCCCATCTCATTCTTCTTGACTTAATCACCGTGACAATACTGGGGGGGGAGGATAAATTTTTAAGTTCATCATTATGTAGTTTTCTCCAGATCCCATCGTTTTCTCTCCTGGGCCCAAATATCCTCCTCAACACCCTATTCTCAAACACCTGCAATCTGTGATCCACCCTCAGAGTGGAGACCATGTTTTGCACCCATTAAACTAAAATAATAAAATCTTTTGCCATTTGGAACGAGTCTGTTGGTTTTCAGAGATATTTCTCCATACAGGTCATTTTATTTTCAGGAAATAATGGCTTCCAAATCAGCTCAGGAGGGCCATCTGTCAAGCCAAGAGGAAGAAAATTTGATCAATGATACTGTGCGATATATCCTGTCTCACGATAATACCAAGTATGCTATCAAGCGACAGGACATTGTAAAAGATGTTCTCAAAACTTATGGAGGGAGCTCTAAATATATCATTGATGGAGCTACACGAGTGCTCAAGGAGGTAAAGTGTATTTTATTTATTTCAGTGAGTGAATTATATTGAAAACAGCATTTTTGAAATAGTTCAGTTAGTGATTGACTATAAATAGCTGGATAGAACTTGCATGTGCTGACATTTAAGTCATGAAATGAGATGTTTCTTAAGCAAAATTCAGTGGCCATTTCTCTGCCAAGTGTCCTCTGATTCACTAATAGATGGCTCTAGCAGTCAAATTATGATTGAGTAGAAATTTTGCAGAGGCAGTGGGCTGGTCACTCAGTACTCAGAAATGCACTCTTCAAAGACTAGGAAAGCCTCCGAAAAGGAGGTGGTGAAGACCCACAACTAGGTTGTATGCCAAGAAAGAAGAAGGAGAAGTAATATTATCAGTTAAATCTGGCTGTCAGCCCCATTAAGTTAGTGTTTTAGTACTCCATCCCCATATCGAAGTCGCAGAGGCCTTCAGCCGAAGCGGCTCCTCAGTCTCTGGGTTCAAACCCCAGAGAATCAACCAACCAAATTCTTTTGGACAAGTTGCCTGACGGAATAAACCTCCTATCACATCAGCAGCAGCAGATCCTAGTTTGAATGGTCGATGCTCCCGCCACGTCAGAACCCTGTTAGCTTAAGCAATTCCCATTTTAGTTATTAGGTTCTGTGTACCATTTGCAGCAATGCGTTTCGTACGCAGGAATGGTGTTACCTAGCTTGTTGGTTGGTTGTTTGGTTCTAATCCCATGGTGGTTTTATATTTCATCAAATACAGAGAAGAGGCAGTTATGTGAAAAGAGGCTGTGTTCTCCATAGGTTAGACAGTCTTCTTGTCAGGAAATTCCCCATAATTTTGGAATCTAGGTGTTTACTATCTTCACAAGAGCCTGTCACCTGTCCTTGTTCAAATTTTACAGATTTTTGGGATGAAGTTGGTCGCAGTTGAACAGAACTCAAATGTGAAACACTATATGCTTATAAACAATGAAAAGTTTTCAACAGATGCACGTTATATGAAATGGCCAAAGGAAGTGGAGTCTCAACAAGTGCTCCTCATGCTGACTCTATCATTAATCTTCATGAAAGGTGGTGTGGAGAGTGAAGGTATAAGAATTCATAAAGAATGTAAATAGACCTTAATATACACAGACAAAGCAGCAAATGTTAATTTTCTGGCTCTGATAATCACTTTCTCATACACATCTTCATGCAGACAAGGGAACTGTGTGTTGTCATGTTGTAATGTTGTAACTTTATCTGAAAGTTTGCACACGTTAGGTAATCCTTCCATACAAAATTTTAGTTGCCGGTGCCATAAAACATATGTTATATTTCTTGAAGACAATCCCTTTTAAGTGATTTTTTAAATTTTAAGCTTGGAAGCCGTAAATGTTTAAAACTTTAAAAGGATCTGCACACGAATCAGTACTGTCCATGGTGCACTGTGAATTTGCAGTGCTGCATTTTTCACACGGTAAATTGCAAATTGACATGAAAAATTTGTCCGTGTTGCCACCCTGTCACGTATTTTCACATCTGTAAACGGGTGGTATATAAATACTCGTCTGATGCTAGCGTAAAAGAGAGGAATTAATAGAAGGATGGAGAAAACTGCATAATGAGCTGTTCAACAATTTGTCTTCTGGGTTGTTGTGCCGTGTAGTATGGTAGATGTTTACCAATGTTTCAGAGGTCACACTGCCTCCATCAGAACCCTGATGATGGGGACAGAGTTGGTTCCCGAAACGTCGGTTTACTATGGTAACCGGTTTGTGCGGCTGATCGCCCAAGAAGATTTTATTTATTAATTCCTTACTTGAAAGTCTTTAGATTGACAGTTTTGTACATTTACTTCAATAATTAAGTTTTGCCTTCTAATGAATTTCAATAATTGTGGTTAAAATTAACTCACTTGTCTTAATTTAAATATAATTTTTTGCAGTAATCAGAAACATGTTTTTAAAATGGATGATGTAGTCAGAACGAAGAATGTCAAAGGCTTGCTTTATGTGTATATGTAGTTTATATTTAATGTAATTTGTTATTCTTTTACTTTGTCTCTTCTTATTTGAAGTGCAGTGCCATAATTAGTACATTCTATGATGACAATGCTGTACCAAATGAAATCTTCATGTGTATATGGAATAATTTTTTCCTTACTTGATTAGTTTAAGTCTCAGGTGGACTGTTTTAATTGTATAATGAATTATATAAACAAATACAACAACAGATATCTCTTAACGTTTTAAACATTTATGGCTTCCGTGTTTAAAACATGAAAAATCATTTAAAAGGGATTACCTTCACGAAATATAATACATGTATTATGGCAGTTTCTGGTCACAGTGGCCTCTCAGTCTGGAGCGCGGGCTCACTTAGTCACTGGGACCGTGGGTTCGAATCCCACTGAAGGCATGGATGTTTGTCCGCGTCTTTCTGTCATCCAAGGAGTCCTACCAATGTCTAACAATTAAGAAACTTCCCATGTTTGAGGAGGTCACAGTCATTCAAGGAGTGTAGAGCCATGAGAAAAAGTACGGCAGTTAAAATTTTCGAAAATATCAGTGAAATTATTTTAGCACGGGTGTTTGCAGTTTTGAATTTTGTCGCTATTTGATAACACATTTTCATTGAGAATATTGTATATGGCTAGGACAGTTCAGTTATGGTAATTTGAAGCATGCGTTCATTGGTATCCTCGTACAGCGAATACAAAACCGCCTGATAAAAACATCAAGTTGGAACATGTTGTGGTATTGAAGTTAAAAGAAAGCAAAACCTTCAAATACATCATATGTTTTGTAAGATTTGAGGTTTTCACAGCGGTGACTATGAAGATTTCTGTCTTCTGGGTTCTTGCGCTATGTAATCTGTTTACCAACGTTTCAGAGGTCATACTGCCTCTGTCATCAGGGCGATTCATCGCTGGTAAACATCGACCAGACTACACAGTGCAACAACCCAGAAGACAGAAATCTTCATCATACGTTTTATTAATGACTCACTAATCATATGTATTGGTTCATGGAAAAATTCACCAGGATGCATGATATTAGTATATGTGTAGGAAATCTTTCAGGCAGTAATATAGAACTGTGAGAAATGTGTTTCGAATAATTTGTTGATTCACGTTAGTACAGTAAAAAATTGTTACTTTTCAGAGGATATGCTGAGTTTCCTAAGTAATCTTGGTATTATGAGTAAGAACAGATCTCATGAGTACTTCGGTGATGTGTGGAAATTGTTAACAGGGGTGAGTTACATGCATTTGTTTTCTTGTAAAGGTTCATGCTATTGATACTGGTTACAACACCAGATCCATAAAATATGTTGCATTAAAATTTGAGTTTCAGCGGCAGCCGTAATGTGCCATATGAAATACAAAAATTGAATCTCTTTTTTATTTCAGAGATTTGGTAATGTAATTGAATCATTATTTATAATTTTGGAATCACAAAATTAAAATAAATGAGAACTTTGATATCAGTGTAGCAGTGTGTAAACGTACTTTGTCTTAAATAAAAAAATGTTGCTTTGGATGATTATTTTCATGTTCAATGATGTTTCTGTCAAGCCATGTTGTAGCATGAGATTAATTATACCAATATATTTGAGCAGAGGTCGTAGAATAATGATTTTTAGAGTGGCGTGTATGGTGTATTTTTGTAAATCATGGACACCTTTTTAAACCCTGAGTTGCTTGCATTATAATAAATTAACAGATGCCACCTTTGAGGATGACCTTTCAAGGGTTGAAACATATTTGATCATCAGTAAGTTGAAAATTTATCTCTTGTTTTAATTTAGTATTAATGTTAATTTAAAAATTACACTGGCATTACGACAAATGCGAAAACATTGAATGACATTTTAATAACTGATTATTATTTAATTTCATTAGGAATTTGTACGTCAAATGTATCTAGAATATGTTTGTGTACTTGAGCCCGATCCTCCAAAGTTTGAGTTCCGATGGGGACGTCGAGCTGAAGAAGAGGTATCTCGACGTTCACTGCTTGAGTTTGTCAGTTTGGTGAGTCTTTGCTGGGTTCAGTTGTAAGTCCATAGAGCAGCTATTTTGTCTGAAATCTTTGTGGTTTTTACTCCACATAAATTCTGGAAAAATATTATCAGTTCCACATTCTTTATAATTCCAGGTTCACAATCGTCCGCCCATCCTACGTAGTTAAAAGGGTGTCTGATGAAAGAAATGTGTTTATTACAGGTTTATGGGAATGAACCAGAAAATTGGACCACGCAGTACCAGGAGGTGTTACAGACTGAAAAAAATAAACGTGAAAAGGAGAAGTAATTTGTAAGTTTTATGATGTATACTTATGATGTGAGCAAAACACTAGCACTTTTCAATGCATGGTCTTCAAACTCGAATTTGTTAGTGACAGGTTGTCTTACGTAATTTTGGAAGGACGTTGGTGCGACATCGTTGTCCTTAATGTTCATGCCCCAACTGAAGACAAAAGCGATGATATCAAGGATAGCTTTTATGAAGAATTGGAATCAGTATTTGATACATTTGGCAAGTATCACATGAAAATTCTGCTAGGAGATTTCAATGCAAAAATTGGGAGGGAGGATATCTTCAAACCCACAATAGGCAGCGAGAGTCTCCATGCACTTAGTAATGATAACGGTGTTAGAGCAGTAACCTTTGCTACGTCAAAAGATTTAATTATAAAAAGTACAAAATTTCCACACCATGATGTTCATAAATACACTTGGACTTCTCCAGATGGCAGAACACACAATCAAATAGATCATGTTTTAGTAGATAAGAGAAGGGGGAGAGATCATTCAGAGGAGCAGATTGCGACACTGATCATTATCTAGTGGTAGCAAAAGTGAGGGAGCGGCTTTCAGTAAGTAGACGAACTAAACAAAATTTTGACACAGAAAGATTTGATTTGAAAAAATTAAGTGAGGGAGAGGCAAAGGAACAATATCAAGTTGAAATTTCGAATAGGTTTCAAATTTTAGAGACAAATGAGGATAATGAAAGTGTGGACATCAACAGGGAGTGGGAAAATGTCAGAAACTGCATCAACATTTCAGCAAAAGAGAAACTAGGATACTACAGGAGAAAGCAAAATAAGCCATGGTTTGATGAAGAATGTTCAAAATTAATAGATCGAAGGAAGCAAACAAAATTTCAATGGTTGCAGAACCCAAACAAAACAAATGCGAATAATCTATGTAATGTGAGACGTGAGGCTAGTAGAACCTTTAGGACTAAGAAAAGGGAATACCTGAAGGGCAAAATTGCTGAACTTGAGACAAATAATAAGGAAAAAAACATCAGAGACCTGTACAGAGGCATTAAAAACTTTAAGAAAGGATATCAACCCCAAACCAATTTGGTAAATGATGATAGTGGCAATTTGCTTGCAGATCCAATAAAAATTGTGAATAGGTGGAAAATTTTTTTTAGCGAGCTCTTAAATGTTCATGATACTGGTGATATTAGACAGATTAAAATGCATACAGCTGAACTGTTGGTGCCAGAACCTAGCTTAGATGAAGTGGAACTAGCCATTGGGAAGTTGAAAAGTTATAAATCTCCAGGAATTGATCAGATTCCGGCCGAATTAATTAAAGCAGGTGGCAAAGTGTTGCATATGAGGATCCATAAGCTTATTCAGTTAATTTGGGATAAGGAAGAGATGCCACAACAATGGAAGGAATCCATAATTATTCCTATTCATAAGAAGGGGGACAAGACTGAGTGTGGTAATTACCGAGGAATTTCGCTGCTATCAACCTCATACAAAATTCTATCCAACATTCTTTTGGCAAGGTTAACCCCATATGCGAATGAAATTATTGGGGATCATCAGTGTGGGTTCAGACGAAACAGATCAACGATTGATCAGATCTTTTGCATTCGTCAGATACTAGAGAAAAAATGGGAGTTCGGTGGGACCGTACATCAGTTATTTATAGATTTCAAAAAAGCCTATGACTCTGTGAAGAGAGAAGTGCTATATAATATTCTTATTGAATTTGGTATACCAAAGAAGCTAGTGGGTCTAATAAAAATGTGCTTAAATGTAGCAAAATTGGAGCAGGTAAATATGTATCTGAGACATTCTTCATCAAGAACTGGTCTGAAACAAGGAGATGCTTTGTCTATCTTGCTCTTTAACTTTGCGCTAGAATACGCCATCAGGAAGGTCCAAGGTAGGCAGGAGGGTTTGCAATTGAATGGGACACATCAGCTATTGGCATATGCTGATGATGTTAATTTATTGGGGGATGATATAAGTACAATAAAGAGGAACGCAGAAGTTTTACTAGAGGCTGGTAGACACGTGGGGCTGGAAGTAAATTCAGAAAAAACTAAGTACATGTTAGTATCTCGTAATCAGAAGACAGGCGGGCAAAATTATCTTAGGGTGGCTAATAAATCCTTTGAAAGGGTTACAAAGTTCAAATATTTGGGAACAACAATAACAAATCAAAACGATACTTGTGAGGAAGTTAGGAGGAGACTAAATTCCGGAAATGCTTGCTACTTCTCAGTCCAAAATATTTTGTCTTCCCGTCTGATTTCTAAGAACCTGAAAATTAAAGTATACAAAACAATAATCTTGCCTGTTGTTTTGTATGGGTGCGAAACATGGTCTCTCACTCAGAGGGAGGAACACAGATTGCAGGTGTTTGAGAATCGGGTGTTGAGGAGGATATTTGGGCCTAAGAGGGAAGACGATGGGGCGTGGAGAAAACTGCACAATGACGAGCTTAAAAATGTGTACTGCTCCCCCAGTATTGTGAGGGTGATTAAGTCGAGAAGAGTGAGATGGGCGGGACATGTAGCTTGCATGGATGGGACAAGAGGTGTGCACCGGGTACTGGTTGGGAAACCTGAAGGGAAGAGACCGCTGGTGAGACCTAGACGTAGATGGGAGGATAATCTCAGGCGGGATCTATGGGAGATAGGAGTTGAAGGAAACTGGATTTTGTTGGCCCAGGACAGGGTCCGGTGGAGGGCTTTGGTTAACTCGGTGATGAACCTTCGGGTTCGGTAAGCCATCTAGTTAGTTAGGTCTTCAAACTCTGTATGGTGAGAGATCTCTGAAACGTAATTAAACTTGTAGGAATATAACTTATAAACTGGGCAAATTGTTTTCATTTCACAATAACTGACAAGTAACATATGTACATGTGCTACTAACATACCTGCAACGTCTAATACAGTGAAACCTCGATGCATCGTTTTCGGCGGGGGTGGGAAATAAAAACGATAGATGCGGGAAAGCATTAAAAATTAAAAAAAACCATGTTTCTCTTTCAAAGTTACTTCTTTTTACCAAAAAAGTCTTTAATGGACAACTGGTTTGTCGAAACTTTACGTTTTAGACCAAACAGAGCACTTTCCACGTTCAAAATGTTTTCCTCGTCACGTTCACTAATATTAAGCGCATAAAAGAACGACTTCACTTTCGCCAATGCAGCGTGTGCTTCGGCAAAGCTTCGTCGTCTTCCTCTTCCTCACCACTCCAACCCTCTTCGCGAACAATAACAGGAAGAATGGAAATACTATTACTGCCGAACTCAACGAAAGGTAGCTGTAGAAGACCCTGAACCGCTGGAAACTAGATGAACCAGAAGAATGAAAAGTGCTGCCAGCCTTTCCTTTGTACTTATAATAAAAGCATGTGTGAAGAAATTCACACTGCACATGCCATCTGGCATCAGTGGAAGGAAATATGAGTGCACCCTAATTAAAATCGTAAATTTCTGACAATGAGCACTGCCATTCACTCCAACTATCACCCCTGCACTGCTGACCCCTCATTCCAAAAGAATGTGCTGGTTGGGTGATATATGGTTAGTTGGTTAGATATATCTATTGATCATAATCACATGTCTGCATACAGTAACAGCTACAACACAGGCTTAAATCTTTTATGTTTTGCAGTGACACATTTCATGCTTCCAGATCAGCTGTTGGTGCTACTGTTCTACTGCTGCAGCTAGTACTACTTCTACTATTTTGCCCATTTATCTAGAGGATTACAGAAAATCAGGCCTATATTTAGAAGAAGAGATAGGCACAACTAATTTGGTAAATGCTAATGGAAATTTACACTTACCTCCTTCCCCTAGAAGTCTCAGTGGGTCAAAGTCTCTCAGTTTTGTTGCGTAAGGCCGTGAATTATTGGCTGTAACACAGTATTAAAATTACAGGCATGTTCTAAGGTATCCTACCCATACAGCATGATTAAAATAATTTCCGTAGTATGCCACATATTATAATTTGCCCGTTGAATGGACCATCCATCATAATTGAAGAGGAATGTTACCACAGATGGTGGTCACTTTCCTGATGTATTAAATTACTGTCTGTAGGACTTGTGTAGTAGGCAATTGTTTAAATGAGTGGTCTGAAGTTTTGTTGTCTCTAAAATCGGCCTGCAATTTAAATTGAAGTTTATAATATTAGTCTATATTGTGCCATATATATTAGCATTTCCACTTCCTAAGAACTGCTCGGGCAGTCCTAATGATAGTTATTATATCTGATGGTTTCTAAAAATTATATATCGGCTGGCATTAGTCTCAGGAAACAAGGCATTGACAAGATGTCAAATACACATAAGACATGACTGTTTTGTCTTTACTCACAGTTTATTGTGCAATAACAGATTCATATGAAGAACTTATAAAATACAGTTCAGAAATTATTTTTTGGTTGTACAATCAGTTACAACTGAAATACCAAGTATGGTCTGCTGTCAGAATGTAAAGTGTAATTGTGAGGTAAATGATCAGAACTCAGGTCTCATACTGACAGGAGCAATAATTCATGTACTTGCTGAGTTTTCGAACCAGTAAAGAGATGATTTTAATATCATCTTCCTATGTATGTAATGCTGTTTACAGTGCAGTCTGGTCAATAATATTTAGTGTGTATATTCATTTTGTAATTCAGGGACGTTGGGTTTACAACTTCATGGTCGTTGGTATGGTACCATCCAATAATATAATTTTCAGTAGCATAATGTGGTCATGTTCTCCACTGCAGGATATTATGATCATTCTTAAATCAAAAGCCAAGGAGTACAAAAAAATACATTGTGCCCACTTGAAAAATATTTGATATTGTTGCCACTATAAGTAGCAGCATACAGTTGGAAGATTAATCAAGAGTAATAACAATGCCTGCATATGGGAAGTTGTGGTCAGTCATCTCAGAGGTTCAAAACAGATTTCCCTACAATCCATTGTAATGTTGCCATGCCACCTCTCCCACGTAAATGAAGTGGCCAATTACAATAAATATTCTTTCAAACACAGTACATGCATGCCTTGTGCATCAATATTATTGAAATGCCACCTTCCTTCCTTTTATTATCCTACAAGTAACATGAGATGCACATAACCTGAGAAATTTTGTGCTATACGTGTAATAATTGTAGACTGAAATCTTCATTCAACAATATTTTCCTTAGCAGTTTCTTTACCAACAGTTGCAATTAACCATTATTCTGGTAACAGATTAATGCATTGGAAATTAAAGATAACAAATATGAAAACATTACTCCATTCTTCCACACTTTCACAGTTTGTTGATACTTTGTCAGAAGACGGCATTCTAAAATTTCCATGCAAGAAATAGCATGTTCATGAACTTAAAAGCAGGAATATAAATATTGTTTGAGCTTCTGAAACTGCCTTTATATAAACCACAAATTAATAAATAAATAGATGATAAAATCTATTAGCTCAGATATGTACCATTTGCATATGTTCTCTTGGCATCAGGAGCAAAACTGTCCAGTATCAAACATTTTACTGCCTGTCTTTTATGAGCCAAATATCCCCCTTGTTAATAGCAAGCAACACAAAATGATAAGATGTTTGGTTACATACCTGAGGGTCTGTCCTACGTGAAGTCCTTGTCCCAGTTTTCTGTGGCACAGTCCCAGTCTTCCACATTTTTGTCGTACCAGGCATAAAGTTCGTCCCTGTCCCAGTCAGAGATAGGTTTGTTGTTCCAGTTGTGAAAGTCTGTGTCCCAGTATTTGTCATAGTCATCCCCATGGTTGACGGGGCCACTCCATGTCCTGGTCTAATTCAGTGCTTTTACGGTACTGGAAAGAGGATATGACAGGCAAATTAGTCACTGTCTGGTTGTCAAATTAATTCAGACCTGTTTAGGGGCTCCAGTTTTGTAGCGGAGCATTTTACAAGCGACTCTGAGTGAGTGGGTTCAGTATTCTGACTTCGCCATTGGACCTAACACTTAAAATAGGCCTTCTCAAAAATGTTCTGCAAAATAATAACAAAATATAATGTATACGAATACAATCGCCAGCCACAGTGCGTTGGACCTATTTTGCGAACGCTTTCAGGTCAGCCACACCACCGCTGCGCTCTCTGGAGACGGACATACTAACTAACCAACTCCCTGGTAGGAGAACTCGCATGTCCAACGCCGACAACTCCGAAGGCCGTCACCGGCCACGATGCGCCAAACTTCGTCAATTTGCCATCCTCACATCCTACCTCTCTTCGATCCATCTTGATATTATCCTCCCATCTGCTTCCTGGTCTACCCAGTGGTCTTTTTCCAGAAGTATTCCCTGCCAAAATTCCGTATGCACCCCTTGTTTCCCCCCTCCATGCGTGTCTGGAGACCGACAGTGTTGTTAATTCGCAGTAGAACCTGAACATGGCGACGTGGCGTGTTCTTTATTGATAAAAGTATTTTCCTATCGCGGGGCCCCCAAGTTAATGTGCCGTTCCTTACCTATAATAATCACTGATGTAGCATTTCGTTCCATTGACTGTCACCGCCTGTTCATGTGGGGTCATGGCGAAAAATCTCCTTGCCAAGCAATGGCAAAGGTCAATTAGCTTTGCCCCAGAGATGGAATAATCGAGTTTGAATTTCTCTGTTTTTTCCGTGAAGAGGTTAATGAATTTCGAGCACTGAGCAGACAGTTTGAAGACTGCGTTTCCCCTAGTTTTGTCAAGCATGATTAAGCCCAAGAGGGTCGGCGAATGGTGGGCCACTCGCAGCAACCTGAGGAACTCGTCTAGCAAAGTACCAGCGTAGAAGCACGCCGGATGTCCAGAACCAGAGTAAGGGCTGTAAATGTTGTCTCCAGGTGACAGCTCTCACCGCGCGGTACTGCAAACAAACAAGGCAACTGTCAGACGGGCAGCTGACCACTGACCACATCGGCTGCAGCTGTTTACAAACCCTGCAGTTGGTATGTTGTTTAAATTATTGACGAATAAACAGTCGATGTTGCCTTGGGTGATTTTGCTGTTCATGGTATTTGTAACAGATTCTACTTTACAAGAAAAAGCAAGGAGAACGGAGACCGGTGAAAGGCTTTGGTTAATTCTTACATCGCTGATTTTGAATAAAAATTATAAATACAGTAACCTCTGCACTCATTGCTAAGTAGTTGCGAGATAATCTCCTAAAAATCCGCCAACATTGCGCTACAGTCACGTGAGCATTGGTCTCACTTCACGGTGAGTCATTTGCGTTGCGCCTGGTAAGGGAGTATGGAAAAATGCGCTCAGTTCAGTTCTTGTTGACACATTGAATGTGCTGAAAACTGTGCACTAAACGTGTTTGTGTTGTTGTTCGACCACTATTCTGCAGTAGCAACTGTTTTATATTTATAAATTGTAGAAGAGCCACCATGTCTGGTAAGAGAAGTGAATGTGTTGCTAAAATGTTACGTATGTCTATTGCGTTAGAAGATAAGATGGACGTAATTCGTAGAATAGAAGGTGGTGATACCCGTCGTAATGTGTGCAGAAGTATGAATTTGCCTCCTTCCACTGTGACTACCATAATGAAAAATTCATACAAAATAAAACAGTCGATGCAACAGGCTGAGAGAGTAAGTGAAACGCAAGTGAGTTATAGCAGAAGTAAACTTTTAGAAAGAATGGAGAAATTACTGTTGCTATGGGTGGATGACATGAATCGAAAAAACATTCCCTTGACTGAAATTGCTATCACGGAGAAGGTGAAGTCAATTTTTGAGGAACTTAAGCCGTCAATGTTTCGGGGCCGGGACCGCATGTCATTGACTTCCCATTGATTTACACTATAAAAAGAGTTTCAATTTACGCCGGTTCTTCCACGAACGCATCCCCGGCGTAAATCGAGGGTTACCTGTACATAAACTAAGCACATAAAAAAATGTGCAACACAGTCATAATTATGTTCAATATCTTTAATATTAACCATTTTATGCATCCTTTCGATAACCTGCATAACAGGACAGTCATGTCTGTCCACTTATTAACACCAGATATCTGGCAAATTTGTTTTAAATTTTTATCATATGATGTAACTTCTGTTTTCCATGAATATCATATCAAATGCTATACCAGTTTTCCAAAAATAGCTCACCGTACAAAAATAATGATACAGAACATAAAATATAGATCTCATTCAGATCTTCTGTTTTAATTTGAAACATTTTTCAATACAGTAAATATTTAATTAAATACAAGGTAAAACAAATTATGACTCTATAATGTGACATCTGTGGTGTGAAATTTTCTGCAATAGATCTCCAATGAATGAACATCTAGATTAATGAGGTACTAAGAATAATCAGCCCCATGAAACAAAGTCTTTCTTGATAAGCTAATAGTTGCTTAGCCAGTTAAGAAATTCCCTGCCATTTATGGAACACTGTATTTTTCATTGATTAATTTATTTTAAGTCCCATATTATCATCATCATCATCAGTCTGGCTTTTAATGTTGAAAGTTGATGACCCATCATTAGACACGTTCCACAATCTGTCTCCATCGGTCCCGATCTTCTACCTCTCTGAGTAGGAGGCCAAGTGGCAGATTCAATTTCTCTTCCAGCTGGTCCACCATCGCCTTGGGGATCTTCCGCTCCATCTTTACCCTTCAACCTTTCCCTGGACAATAATTTTTTCCAGGCTATCATCCTGTCGCCTTACAATATGCTCAAAGAACTGTAGTATTCGCTGATAGCATATGGAGGACAGTCTCTTCTGTACATTGAGTTCGTTGAGTATCCAGTTATTGGTTTTTTCTCCATCCACGATACTTTCAGCATCCTCCTGTATGCCCACATCTCAAAAGAATTGATTTTTCTTCTGTCTTCTGCCTTAATTGTCCATGTTTCTGCACCAGACAGAAAAATTGGGAACACCAGTCTTCAACAGTCTCATTTTAGTGCTGTTATGCTCTACAGGTCAAACCCTCTCTCTGTCTCTTTCTCTTTTTAGCCATCGGATAAGGACTTTGATAAAGGAGCAGTAAATATGACATACTAAATAAAACTCCAATTACAAAAGCTACATTAATAATATTTAATTATAAAATACATTTCCCTGACCCATTAACTAGCTCGAACCAGACCAAGTATCTCGCCTACAGTCACAGTAGAACAAACAAGTACTCACCCAGACCACACACCAATGCGAGCAACAGCAACATGGCGAGCACGAGCGACACAGATTCCAGTAGCAACCTTTCTTATTAGCGAGAGCCCCTTTTTAGTACCAATCCTTCAATTTTATACAGATCAAAAGACGCGCAGTTATGACGTGGTTCACGGGAACCGCCCTGGAATCGGCGTTTCTCGGATTCGTAATTCCCCTAACCACACCATGGAAGTCACGTATGCATTATTTCCCAAGAAAACACAGAACTTGGATGCTCACTTCTGCGGTAGGACGAGTGGTTGGTTTAATCCGACTTCTCCGGACTTCCCACCAGTCATCCTGTATATTGCGTAACTCTGTGAAATCCCAAGACTTCTGAAACAAGTGCTACCCTGGGGTACAAATACACGGCAAGGGGCCGCTGGCACAACAGTGCGTCTACTGATATTGCGATCCTTCCAAATGACAATCAGCTTTGATGCAGCATCTCTAGCTAGTACTGTTTGTTAGGGCCACCCAAGAGTACAGCTTAACCAATTGGTGATTACTAAACTTCTTATGTCTTTATTAACAGGCTTGTGTTTGAGAACACACCAAGAGGAATCTTAACATCATATGACTGCAAGATAGTGAAGCTACATCAACTTGTGACCTCATATGACTACTTTGTCGCAGTCTGTGAAGTCATGTTCGTAACGTTCATATTTTTCTACACCGTAAAAAAGAGAGTGGATGTTGTGGTCTTCAAACGCAAATACGTGGATTCTGTATGGAATGGTTTTGGTCTGGCTATTCTTATGGTAAGATTCTCTACTCTGACTTGAGATAATATAGATTAAATAAAAGTAGTATTGCCTTGAACCATTTCATATTGACATTAATAGATACAAGAAGTATATTTCTAATAATATTGTCAGGGTGATTAAGTCGAGAAGAATGAGATGGGCGGGGCACGTAGCGCGCATGGATGGACAAGAGGTGTGCACCGGGTATTGGTTGGGAAGCCTGAAGGGAAGAGACCGCTGGGGAGACCTAGACGTAGATGGGAGGATAATCTCAGGCGGGATCTATGGGAGATAGGAGTTGAAGGAGACTGGATTTTGTTGGCCCAGGACAGGGTCCGGTGGAGGGCTTTGGTTAATTCGGTGATGAACCTTAGGGTTCTGTAAGCCATCTAGTTAGTTAGTTTATTTTTAAACTTAAAATAAATAGGCTTGTGCTGCTTCCTATCCACTTTATTTTCATCCTATTCATTGTTCAACATTTGGATAAGTTAAATAACAATTAAATAACCTACAGAGTATTTTTTTCAATGGGCAATTCTGCTTGAATGAAGTCTAATGCACTTAATTCTTTCAGTGATTGTAATTTTATTCTTGTGTTCTTTCTTCCCCAGCTTGGCTATGGTATTATATGCTTCAGAATCTATAGCTATGTGGTTATTGAACCATAAATAATGCAACATATTTTTGGGAAGAAGTTTTCAAACTTTGACTCATTTGCTTTATATCAAGAAATTTACAACTTTGGAGCTGTTATTCTGTTCACTTTCACATGGCCCATAATTTTCAAATATGGCGGTTTAAGCGACTTCATGTTCAAATTCGTCGGGTTGCTTGTCAAGGTAAGTGCATATCTAATTTTTTTTTCTACAGTTTCGGTCCGATTTCTAATTGATGCTGATTTATAAAGTTGTTACCAGATTCTAATGAGATGATACTGATATAACGTCATAAACATAATGCTGTTTTATGCCTTTCCTTTTTTTTACAGCAATGCATAGAGATTTTTAAAATTCTATTTATCTTCTTCATTATTATTGCCACATACAATCGGACGATATCCCTACTGTAATGAACACAGGTATGTTTCTATGTATATATACATGGGCATGTACATATGTGTGCATGTGTATATAAATGTGTATAATGGTAAGATGTTATGTAGGATTTGAGGTTTTCAGAGCGGTGACTAAAAAGCCTGCTGTCTTCTGGGTTGTTGCGCCATCATCAGGGCGATTCATCGTCCTGATGACGGAGACAGCATGACCTCTGAAACGTTGGTTAACATCGACCATACTACACGGCGCAACAACCCAGAAATCTTCATAGGATAGTTTGTTTAAACTACGTATCCAGAAATGTTCAACTTCCTCAGTTTACACTAGTGTGAAGGTGTGTATGAATCACATGTATCCCGGGCGTTGGTTAGAGATCGGAGGGCCGGTTGAATGGCCAGCCCGCTCCCCAGACTCGACACCTCTCGATTACTACTTTTGGGGGCATGTCAAGAGCATCGTTTACGTGACACCGTTGGACGACACAGAACAACTTTTGGCCAGAATACTGGCTGCATCTGACGTGGTCCGTTAGGCTCCTGGGCTATTTGAAAGGGTGCGCCAGAGTTTCGTTCGCCTGCATTGAATTTGGAGGACGCCACATTGAACACCTGTTGTAAATTTGGTTTGTAAGATTGCTAATGTAATCCTTATACTTTAATGAAAAACAAAATTAAGCTAGTAGGCGAATAGCAAAGTACGATTATTTCAGCGATATATTATCAGACTTCCCTGTCTTCAATGGTTTCGACTGACTCAGGAAAACTTCGGAGGACATGGATTCCTATTCGAAAGTTGTTCTCTCTGAGTCGCTCTATATGCTCCTTCAGTTTGGCCCTAACCTTTTGAATCACCCTGTATATTTTCGTTGTTTTCCTTCATGTTATAAATTAGTGTTTATTTATTGTAAATTTTTCCCCTAGGCAATGGCTGGGCCACATTCAAAGTTAGGTGTGTGTACATTGTTTTACAAAAACTGTTGTAGTTCATTATCAGTTAACAGTACAGTCACCAAACTTACATAAAATTATGCAGAAATAAATGTTCTTTCTTGCAGGATGAGTGGTGAAGAAGGAAGATAAAAATCAATTTGTTTCTACATCCTGAGAATGAATTTTTTTTTCAGTATCTCAAAAATTTTCCCAAGTTAAGTAAAAAATTAGAATTTACGAGATATTTTTTATTCTAATCTGCAGTATTTAGTGTATAAGTGTGTTTTATTTTTTTCATGAGTATGTGTGTATAATTCTGTTTTTGGTGAATTTTTATATTTTAAGCTTTAAATATGAGAAAATTTGCCTGGGTGAGTAGACCAAAACGGTGGAAATAGGCCTTGGAACTGAAAGGGTAAAAACAGCAAGAAAAGTTTATATTTTGAATATATAAAATCATGCATACAAACAAAATTGTTTACACATTAAATAACACTTTGTGCCAAACGCGTTTTGACCTAAAGAGGTCACCATCAGTGGCAAAACTTTAATTCATTAGTCTGTCTATTAAAATCATACAATTCATGAAACCATGGTTTATTATAAAGCACTGAGCACTTTATAAAACCATACTTCATGTAATGCCACACTGAAACTTTAATTGCACATGAGTTGGTGTATTATCTAAATTCATTTCAGCTTAATGTCCACTGGCCCAAGTTTTACTTGAGGTTTCCGCAAGGCCCTTCACACTGCTCCATGCTGAAGACTGGAAGACCTCCTTTAATTTCTGTAACATCCCCTCAACAGGAGTAATTTATAATTTTATGTGTTTGTTATATGTTCAGTAAAGACTTTATGTTCTTAAATTAACAATGTTTTTGCACTTTTATAAATTTATATAAAAGTTTGATGTTTCAGAGGTTTTAAAAGTGAGTTAAAGATGACAGCCTTACTTCCTCATCAGTCGATTTATTGTCCTGATTTTCCTTTCTCCTGGAAGTGCTGAAAAGTTTTGAACAGAAATGAGACTAGCGCTCATGTTTGTTTCTTATTAGTAAGAGTTAAAATGTTAAGCAATTCTTGATTTACCATCAGCGTGAGAAATTGTTATACCAGAAGACTACACCATCCTTGTTAATTTGCGTCTGTCAGTGCCTTGCAGTAGGAATGAAATTGCGGAGCGCATGAGTAAATGATGAAGTCTGATAATGCAGTGAGTGTGAAGGCGGCTGTCTTCTGGGTTGTAGCTGCGGTACTCATCTCTGAAACACTTGACATGGATGGCCTGCTGTAATTATGTCTTTATCCCTACTACTATACTCTGTTGTATCCTCCTCGGTACACTTTACCTTCCAATATTACTGCTACTCTTGAAGTTAAATCTTGGTACCATATGTAACTATAAGTGTGGAGGTAATTTTTAGCTGATCGCCCCATACTGACAGCTCACAAGATGTTGGCACCAAGTTCCAATGAAATATTGGGAAACTTTTACCAGACTACATGGAGTAAACAAATGTTTGTTTGAAGACGTCATTTTTTGGCTACAAATTGGGAGAGGATTGCAAATTTTTAAGCTCATCATTATGGAGTTTTCTCCATGCCCCTTCTTATTCTCTCCTAGGCCCAAATATCATCCTCAACCCTGCTCTCAAACACCTGCATTCTATGTTTTGTACCAATACAAAACAACAGGTAAACTTATTGTTTTGCATATTTTAATCTTTAGGTTCTTAGAAATCAGAAGGGAAGACAGAATATTTTGAACTGAGAAGTAGCAAACATTTCCAGAATTTATTCTCCTAATTTGCTTGTGAATATTATTTTAATTTGTTATTGTTGTTCCCAAATATTTGAACTTTACATACATACATACATCTTTATTACATTCCATGGATCCATAAGTTAGTCAGATGACAATAGGATGTCATAATAATACAATACATGTTATACAAACACAAGTCATATAAATGTCACAAAAATACAAACGAAGGATAAATTACGACTTACTTGTAGACATTTGGAATTCATCGACAGAGTAAAAGGAGTGTGTAATTAAGTATCGTTTCAATGCTGTTTTAAATTGTGCCTTTTTATTTACAAGACTTGAGAGATTAGATGGTAGACTGTTGAAAATTTTGATCCCTGCATAATATGCACTCTTCTGAAAACATGAGAGGTTGGCAGTTGGTCTATGAAGCTGATTTTTATTCCTTGTGTTGACATGGTGTATAGTTTGAAAGAGTTCTTGGTTATTTACAATAAAGTTCATTAATGAGAATATGTATTCACATGGAAGAGGTAAGATTTCTAATCTCTTAAATAGACTTCTACATGAATTCCTAGGTTTTACACCAGCCAATAACCTAACAATTTTCTTTTGTAAAGTGAATATCTTTTTGATGTTTGATGAATTTCCCCCAAAAAATTATTCCAAATTTCATTAAATAGTGAAAATATGCAAAATATACTGATCTGAGTGTGTCAGTGTTGCTGACGTGGAACAGAGATCTAACTGCGTAACATGCGCCACTTAACTTAGGTATCAGTTCATCAATATGATTAGTCCAATTTAGGTGATTATCAATTTTCAAACCCAATAATTTTGTGTTTATCGACTCTTGTATATACTTCGCATCATAACCAATACTTGAAGCACATTGTGGTGAGTTATTTGTTATAAATTTTATTAGATTTAGGGTCAGCTTGTTAGCAGTAAACCATTTACTCATATGAGACAGAACTATGTTTGATGTTGAACAGAAATCATCAAAATTTTTATTTGAAATTATGACGCTTGTGTCATCAGCAAATATTATGGGTTCTGTTGAAGTATTTATTGTTTTTATTATTGGAGGAAGGTCATTTATGTATATTATAAAAAGCAAGGGACCTAAAATTGACCCTTGGGGGACTCCATGTTTTATTGTTCCCCAGTTTGAGAAAAAATTTCGTTTGTTTTTAGGTGCTTTTACTTCGATCTGTTAAATAGGATCTGAACCATTGCGCTGCTATTCCTTGAATGCCATAAAAATGCAATTTATCCAACAAAATTTCATGATTTACACAGTCAAAAGCTTTTGCTAAATCACAGAAAATTCCTCCAACATGCATTTTTTGGTTAACAGATTTTAGAACATTGTCTGTTAGTTTGAAAGTAGCATCTTCAGTGGATACACATTTCCTGAAGCCAAATTGTTCCTGGACTAATATGTTGTTAGCATGCATATGATGACTTAATCTATTGTACATAATCTTCTCAAGCACTTTAGAAAAAGTAGTTAAAAGTGAAATTGGTCTGTAATTTGTCATATTGGTTTTGTCCCCTTTCTTGTACAGTGGTCGTACTACTGATATTTTAAGGCGGTCAGGGAAAATGCCTGTGTATAATGAGTGATTACAAATGTGGGTTAATGGACGACTAATTAGAGCTGAACAAGCCTTCAAAATTTTACTTATTTCATCATAACCTGATGAGTTTTTTGATTTGAGGGAATTTATTACACTTTTCACCTCAGTTTCGGTGGTTGGAATGATATTAGAGCCAGAAAAGTTAACAGGAAATGCAGCTTTTAAAGTGGAAACAGCATCTTCTGTCCCTGTTTGATTTAAATTTAAGCTTTCAGTAATTGTTAGAAAAAACTTATTGAAGGCATTAGCCACTGTTCCAGGATCATTTACTTTTTCATTGTTTATTAGAAGAGATGGCATTTGTTCTGATAAATATATTTTTCCTGTCCCCCTTTTTATTATGTTCCATGTTGTTTTTATTTTATTGTCTGATTTTGCTATAAGTCTACTGTAATGCTGCTTTTTAGCCTCTTTTATATGTGTATGTGTTTAACTGATTAAAAGTAAAACTCCATTAAAAGATATAAGTATGGATGTGAGTGAAATTACTGAAAAGGCATTCTGAGATTTTCAGTTTGTATAAATAAGGATAATGTCTTTACAGTAAATTTTACAAGTTATGTAATTCCATTTCATAATATAAGAGGAAATCTACCACCTTGGGTTGACAAGAGCATCAGAGACCCGTTTAAGAGTATGATTATGCTCTGAAACTGCAATTAACTTGTTTGAGTCATGCGCCTGATCAGCATGCTTACCCTTCTACGTATTGAACACTGTGCAGCTTTGTGAGATCTGACATTTTCACTATGGTAAAGATGACAATATGATGATAGTCATCTGGGTTATGACACCGTGTAAGGCTGAAGGTAGAAACAGTAGTTTTCTCTGAAATCTTGGATTCTACCTATAAATCTACAAGGCATCACAACCCACAACAACATAATCAATGTACAGGTCATACTGAATCATCCTCCTTTATACTTTTCACTTCATCCAGTGTAATTATTATGTTATTTAATGCTGTATAAGTAATACATTGATTTGTTCCATAAAATGATTAATAAAAAGTAATCCCAGTTAAGCCAGAGGTGGCAGTATGATCATCAGCTCATCAAGAAACTTTGGGTAAACTAAATGATTTTTTGTTAGAATATATATTTTGGTAGAAAGCGTATGTGGAATCTGTTTCAGGGATTGATGGTGGAAAATCCAGTTGTGATCTACATTGCAGCCCAGAACTATGATTGGCTGCCGCAAATGCAGACTGTCATCCAAAGCAACACTAAGCATCGCATTATCCTTGTAGCTCAGGATACACCACTCAATGGCATTTTGGGTCTCATGAACTGTATCTGCAAGGAGCCAGAGACCAACTTTGTAAGGTTAGAGACTCCTACTTGAACCTTTTTACTGCCAGTGAACAAAGTACCACATGTTAACAAGTTTTCACCTGATTTCTAAGATTTGAACATTTGTGCAATATTTAATCTCTTTGACTTATAAATATTATTTTATGTTTTAAAATAAAATTTCCATCTGAGATGGTGATTTATTTAATTTATTGTTCTTATTTATAAATTCTTGGAACATATGCCAGTTTCACTATTACAATAAAGTCCACAATCAGAATTTTTGTTGAAATAAAACCTGTCTTAAATTTGCATAATTGTTCATGTTTAGATAAAATGTTATAATGTACATTTTTGTCTTGAAGATTAGCTGATTTGAGTTGGTTCACTCTTTTCTTATTCATTTTCAAATATTGCATGTTTGATTGTTTGTCATGTTAAGGGTATAGAGCTATGACTCTGTTATTGTATATCCTGTTCTTGCTGTAGCACCTAAAGTGTGGATTTTTCATTCATAAGTTTTCTGTAGATGAATGTAACTTAGTTTTGTCTGAATCAAAAAGAGAGAATTTTTAATATGTGCTGATTTTTGTCGTTCCCCAGTTGCATAAGAGCTTACTTGCTTTTCTGAGAGTGATAGCTGATTTTCTGGCATGAAATTAAAACAAGAGACTTTGTGAATTGGCACTGAAATTATGTAATGAATTTAATGTTATAATTGGTTAGTTTAATTTTGTTTAATTCTTTAGATAGGTCAAAATAAATGTTTGTTTGGAAGTGAGTTTAGTGTTTACATACTATGTGGTCCAGCTTTTACAGCATTGTGGTTGAGAGGATGACCTGTAGATTAGCATCCTGAATCAGTAATTGTAAGGATCACAAATGGAAACAGGCACTTCATTGTTATTCATTTAAACTTATCCAGATAAAAAAATTTAATCAGTCAGACCACATGGGAGATGGAGGCTTAGTTGAAATGATAATATTAAAGTTCATCTTATTGGAATAGGATAGGAAGCTGTGAACTGTATTCTTGTGGCTCACAATAAGGACCAGTTGGCAACAAACCTTTGTGTTCCTTGAAAGGCGGGACTTACTTTACTAGCTGAGTGACCATCAGCTTGGAAGAAAGACTCTGTTTCATGGAGTTTCAAAAGGTTGAATTAAATACATGTTCCTTTTGTGTGAAGACAATGAACTTTAATGTTTATTAAACTTATTTAGTAACATTATGATGATAATAAGGAGCCTTAGAATAATTCATATTAGATTCATCAGTTCGAATGACTGCATTATTCATGTCTCAATAAAAGGATATAATTTAAATATATAAGTGAACAAGCAGAAGGTCTACGCCCTCCTGCAAATTTAGTTGTGAGAAATTATCGAGCAGGGAATGTCCGTATTAGGTGTTGAGTGCTGCAAGTGCCATAATGAAGTCTGACGAAGGGAAGTTCGTGTTCGTAAGTACGGTTACCAGTGGGCTTAGTCAGTCGGTGTGCTAAAGAGAGTCGTGCAGTACAATCCCGTGGCGACATATGGAATAATCGTTTAAGAATGCTTCGCGCTAAGTTCATTGTGCAGTATTTTACGAAATCCTACCTGTTTTCATAAATGATGGAAGATTTTTAGGTTATGGAAATGTTTGGTAGTTGGTTTTCTATATGTGATGTTGGTTGGCCTGATTAATTGACGCAGCCCGCGTTTCATCTTATTAGTTTCTGCAAATTTAGTTCCAAGAATTGAATAAACAGGGAAGATGTCGCTGCTGAATCCGCGTGAGGTGTTGAGTGTCTACATGCCAACATGAAGTCTGACGAGTGGAAGTTCGTGTCCGAGACTACGGTTAGCAGTGGACGCTTTCACTCGGTGTCTTGTGTTATAGATAGTCGTGTAGGTATTAAAGATTTGTGTCTGGTTTTGATCTAAGCAGGGTGTGAAACGTCGCTGGGTTCAGTAACAATTCGGGTGACCGAGAGGCAATGTGTGCCAGAATGTAGGCGATCTAGTTACGAAATGTGTGTTATTTGTTTCATAGTGCTTCGTGCTAAGTTGATTGAGCTGTATTTTACGATCCTAGGTGTTGTTCCGTGTGGTTGGTTTCATAAATGATTTTAGGTTATGATTATGTTTGGTAGTTGGTTTCTTATAGGTGACGGTAGGCGTGTTTCGCCTTCATTTGTTTGTAGTTCCTGTCATTTTTAAGGGCTAAGATGTAACTAATGGCGGTTACGGAAGTACTTTCCAGCAACCCCGTTTCTGCTTATGATTTTACAATTTGTGGAGTGGTATTTCAGGCAGCATTTCGTTCGGCAGTGCAGTGGAGTGTGCTAGGTAGGACATCTACTTCAGCCCTTTTGTCGTTAGATGGCAGAGGAGTTCGTCAGGGTGGGCATATAACGATCATCGAATATCGCTAGTTCAGCGGTGGCGGGATGTGTTCGCTGTTTTTTTCGACGTTGCCGTCCCTGCGTATGAGGAGAATGGCGAATTCTGAGGTCGGCGTGATCGTGGGCTGCATTACGAGTCTAGTGCAGATTCACTGTCATATATTTATATATATATATATATATATATATATATATATATATATATATATTGCCATGGCGTGGAAGTTAATTTGATTTTATTAGAATTGATGTGTGTCATCTTTGTGTGAAGGACGTAAAGTGAGAAATATTTTGGTTGCATGGAAGGTCGGTTTAGTTGGCCAGTTGATCATTAATGTGGTGTAGAGTGCCTTCGTAGTAAGAATTAATACTGGTCTCTCAATGCGGATGTTTATTTCGGTACATGGTTTTGTTTCAGGTAGGCGTGCCTGCAAGCATATGGGATACTATAGACGTTACGCATTTACGAGTCCATCATTACTACAGAGGTAGCAAGACTTTGCACCGGGAGCTGACATGATCATTGTGCATGATGGACACAATTCATCAGGCGATGCGGTTGGGATGATCCACAGACACGTGTTGGCAGCCTCAGTTTTAGTGACTTGCTTGTGGAAATTCAGTAGCTGTTTATTTAAGTTTGTGTAAGAGCCTATCGCAGTGGACAAGGTAGAAGTAATCAGCTAGGGTTACAGGTTGTAATGTTGGTTATGTGGCCACCACACCACGGTCGCACACTTTAGATTCCTAGTGACCAAGTATCACGAGTTAGTAGCATGCCTCACAATGCCACAAGGAAGACCTCAGGCCCTCGTGTGATCTCCTTGCTTTCGGAGGAGGTGTACGGTTATAGATTCAGTGTGAGTGCCTTGTCTGTCTGAAAGAGGAGTTTGAGATCAGGGGATGTGCTTAGTGGCAACTTTCTCGTGAACTGTATCTGTAGTGTGTGGAGTAATATTACCAAGAGATGGCAGACAAAGTTATCTGAATGTCAGTGTTTCAGAAGATCAGTTGTGTGTGTGATGGGGAAGCAGCTTATTTGGAGTTGGAGATGTGAAGAACCAGACAGAATGAGGCACCTGGAGTGTTTGTGACTTGGATAGGAAAGTGCAGTATTCAGGTATGTTAGAGCGTAGAGTTTATTTACATTCCATAGATCCTTCTTAGGACTCAATCAAAGGATGGAGAACAAGTCATTTTCTGCAATATACATAAACCTCAGGACTTCATTCAATATACATAAACTTCTGTATTTTCGACACAATAACAAGTACGTGTTTCACATATCAATGTACATATACTGAGAATTTTAAATAGAAATACAAAAGTGACTTTACATATAGATTATAGATATACATAAAGCTTACGGATTTTCAGCAGAGATGAAAGCGTCTACAGAATAGTAAGAGTGAGTGAAGAGGTAACCTTTCAATGCAGGCTTGAATACCTTTATATCATAATTTAGACTTTTAATTGTTGGTGGAAGATTATTAAACAACTTGATACCTGTATAGTACACCCCTTTCTGATATTTAGTAAAGTTAGCATTTGGCACACATAGGTCATGTTTACGTCTTGTATTTAAATTATGTACATCTGTATTTCTTTTAAGATTATCCAATTTTTCCACCACAAATTATAGCAAGCAGAGTATGAATTCACTTGCAAGTGGAAGTATATTAAATTTACGAAATAATTTTCTACAGGATATCCTGCTTTTGACACCGGCCATTATTCTAATTATTTTCTTTTGCATGTAAAAAACTTTATTACTGTCTGTTGAATTCCCCCAAAAGATTAATCCATAAGACACCACAGAGTGGAAATAAGCAAAGTAAACTAGCTTTAAAGTATCTATTGTCATGGGTGGTATGACTGTTCTCATGGCAAGGCACGCAGAGCTTAATTTGGGAATAATAATATACTCAATGTGTTTCTTCCAATCTGAGGTATTGTGAACTCGTAAGCCAAGGAAACTTAAATATATAAGTGAACAAGCAGAAGGTATATTTCAGTATGAGATCTCTGAAACATTTTGTATATATTTTCAGGTGTTATTTTATTCTGGATACATCAGCACGCCCATTAAAGATCTTGTTATGAATGTATACAGTGATGGAAAGTGGGGGTCATACCGACACCTGCCACTAGACAGCTGTGCCACTGTTACTGTGCCACATGCCTATGTCAGCATAATGACCCGAGGAGATTTCTCCAGCTTCAGGTGGCTGGAGGGAAATCTGGACCCTGACAGGTGCTGATCAACTCTTGTACACAGTAATGTGATTACTTTAAAGTTCCATTATAGTGATGAGGGACCAGAATAAATGTACTTAAAATTTAATGCCAAGTGAGCTTGCTTGATTGTTCAACTTCATGAACAAGAAGTATATCAGAGAGTAAATGAAAGTTAGGTTGTCGAATTAACTAACTTCATAGCGTATAAGCTATCTTAAGAATTTGAAAACTGCTAATGTGGCCAAGAATTTACCCTGTATATAAGGAACCTTAAGGTTGGTTATTGTGTTCATAAGAACCACCCACTTTCACGTATTCTGATCCAGTTGGATAGCAAAAAAAAAGGGCGTGTAGGTTTAAATTTGTTAATTCTGAAGATGAATTATAGTTGATTACAAATACTAGGAAATTTCCCATCAAGAATGGCAAAAAAATTTAAAGTCATACTTAAAAACACATTTTCTTTATTCTTTTACAAATCACTGTATGAAAATTTAAATTTAATGTTTTTTTAACAAAAAAATCACTATGTATCTTTGCTTAACTAAGATTGTAGTATGATTTAATGTAGTACAGTCTTAAACATGATTTTATATCTAAGTTGTAACAACTGTGCTACACTGTGTACATGCACATAGTAGGACGCCCTTAACAACATATCCATGGCTATAATATTATCTCATAGAGCCCAAAATCTCTTAACAGGAAATGATCACCAACCAACCAATAGTGTGCATCCCTTCCAGATGCGGGGTGATGACTGCATTACGACCATCGCATCATTGCGATGGACCAATTGACTTTGAGCTCAGCTTAAGGCGCGTTCCCGCCGTTGTGGGGGAACGAATCAGGTCGCAGCTTTTAAGCCAAATTCAATGACAAATTACGTAATGCAGGGGTATTTAAGCGCGATCGTGGTTGCGGGGCGCTCTCTAAAGTTTTGGTCCTTCGGTTGAGCGGGGGTGTTTTTCTTAACAAACGTACGACAGAACAAAGGAACAGCCGAGCCATCCAGCTGCCTCCGTGAATAGTGCTTAAAAGATATATATGTTCCTGCGCGTATTAAGGAAAAATAAAGTGTCGTCGATCAGTGCAACACAGAAAGACTTTGTTGTCCATTTGTGTAGAAACCTGCTCCACCTTCTAATTCCCGTATATTCCCAGGGAGTCGGAAACTCGTGCTCACCGACAACCTCTCACCATCATCAACAATCCCTTTCTGTATCTTTACATATCCCACGTCAAGAAGCTGTAATCATATGAGCAAACCAGGCTACGACTACGAGTATACTAAACAAGCAGTGTGACGTGTGGTGGACGGAAAGGGACGGTTACAAGTCACCAGGGAAAGGTACCTACTAACCTAACGTAATTAGGATACGACAGATATTAGAAAGTTTGAAATGTATGAACTGTGTTTGAATCATGAAAAAGTTTGTACTCTCAAAGACTAGACCAGCAAACGAAAGACAGAAGTAAGGGGGGGGGGGAAACAACAACAACAACAGCATTCGCAGTAAATGTGAAACATGACTGTCGGAAGTAACGTTCTTATAAAGAATCCATTATTATCACAGACGTTTAGGGAATCAAAAATACAAGCTGTATCATACTTAACTTCATCATAAATGTTTTTTTCAAACCTGAGGTCCTAAGGCATTCTTCTCCCAACAGGCGCGCTACCTTCAGGACCACAGAGTCCCTCAAGTCCCCTTGACTTGGGTGCGGGGCATGCAGTTATATCAGTTCTACCTGCCTGATGAACTGCCAGAATTTGATTCCTACCGTGTCACTAGCATCACCGCTGATGTTGAATGTCTGCTGAAAAGGATTGCCTCTCTGATACCTCCTCATTATAATCCAGGTGATATATATACTATTACTCTGATTTTTAAAAAGAAAAGCAATTTTGTAGGACAATATCTGCTGTCTGTGATAGCCACTTTAATGACGTGGTTGACTTCGTGAAATGCAGAAGGAATATCTTCATGTTGGGTCGTACTGTAAGGCCATATACGAAGGATTGTAAGGCAAACTGTAAACGGAACTCCAGTTTGCCTCCGGCCGTCTTCACCATCTGAGAACGATCAGCGTGCGCAGCCCCCTGCTGTGTGTTTAAATATTTCACAAATGGTCCCGACCCCGCGGCGACACTCAAAGTGTCTCTGATCGGGATGCCGTCTGTTCACCATACAATATCGCAGCATCTGCAGAATTCTGTGCCCACATCTGCCAAGAGCTGGCTAGCCCACCGTGCATGGTATTCCATTCTGACACTTCGGTACCGGTAACAGCTGTTAGTCGTAACAGCGACCACACGCAAGGGGCTCCACAATGTTGACGTACCTGCTTCTGCCCCATCTATATCGGCTACTGCGAGCACGTACAGAACTGATATGAATTTGTGTTGCTTTCAGCACATCTGGTGGAAAAAGTGATGGCATATATCGATGGGACGAGCCCGTCTTTTCCCGTGTTGGGAGATGCTCGTAGTCAGTTGCCTCGCTCCATGTCAGCGATCTTCTACCTCTTGGCTGACTATTATTTCAAAGTTAATGAATGGGTAAGTAGTTGATAAGATATGTGAATTGTGCTTCCTTTAATCTTAATTTCTTTGGATTCTCTTTTTGAATATTCTACCTTCCTTAATGCCCTCGCTTCACTTCTGTACTGTAACACCAAGACAGACATTTCATTACAAAACTTTGTTAGCATTTCTTCCTTGATTTTGTCTTCAGTGTCCTTGTAAGTATGAAGCTTGTAATTTAGTCCTGTCAGTAACTGCTTCAGGTCGTGTGGGGTAATTCCTGTAAAACCCATATCTTACTTTTCTGTACTGAAATTTTAAAATTGTGCCATGCACATGAAATGTTCGACTCGAACACGAACCTTTGAAGTTCCTCTCCAGAATTATTAATGGACATACATAAGTGTTTGTGGAAGAGTCCTTAGTGTTATCTGAATGATTTTGACACCGATTATTGCCGTGCAGTGTGGAAACAGTGAACACAAGGTTAAAGTGCGGAGTGTCTGTTGCAGGGGAAGGCAATTAGGCACTACCTGCTGGATGTTTGTGTCAATCCTGTACGCATCGACTCCTGGGCAGGAATGGCGCTTGCTCGTGGGAGTCAACTGGAAACTAAACTTAATTCTGTAAGTAAAATATTTACAGTGCGTTCCACTTAATGTAATCACTTTTGCAGGATGTGCATGAAGTGAATGCATGTGTGTGGCTGGTCATATCTGTCTGCGTGATTGAACTTGAGACCCACTGGATGGATTTTGATGAAATTTGGTATGGACTTATGCCATTGGAGTGTACTCTGACTTGCCAACTGCATGGGGCAGAGTCCTGAGACCAGTGGAGTGCCACATGGGAAAAGCGGATCCGCCACTGGGAGCAGACTCCTATGTGTATAATTTTGCTAGTAGCAATCAGTATTTTGTAAATAGGTAAGGTTCAACACAATTTTATGTCGCAGTGTGAACCATTGAAGAGCGAGATGGACTTTTTGCGTCAAGCGTCTGCTGCTCAGCGTTGCTTTCAGCGTGCTCTGGATATTGAGGCGAATCATTCATTGATGTGGATCGAGTACGGCTCCTTTGTCTATATGGTGCATTCCTTCTGTTCCCGCCTGCTTAAACAGGTAAGATAAAAGAGCGTTTCTTGTAGCTGTAAACTCGCTTTTGAGCTTCACTGAGAGCAAGAGTCGTATAACAAGTAACTGAAAATGCTGTCCACTGTTTGATGCTGATGACGGAGGATGTACGCAATAGAATATTCTCAGGTGATTGGTCTATCAGTTTGAAGCAGAGGTACGATTTATAATCTCCACCATCAGGGAATGGTGTTTATTGACACACACACACACACACACATTTACAGATTCACTGGGGCCTACATTTGTGACAACCATTGACCTTTGAAGGTTAGGTTACTTATGCAGAGTAAAGTATAAACTCATGTCGTCACCATTAAGCTCACTGATTCAAAACTTGCAAAAACAAGTTAGAGTGACGCACTTATATGATATTTTTCTGACCTTCTGACATGCATAGTTTTTTCTTCAGAAGCAAGATGGCCTTTCTGAATGTTATTCAACATTCTTGTGAACCTAACCTAACCCTGCTGTGGTTTCTTGGAGTATGTTGGTGAGCTCTTCAAAGTCAGTCCTTGCACCTCCCAGATCATCTTTCAGTTGTCCCAGTATGTTAATACTCTTCTTGTTCAGCCACTGCATTGTCTTGATGTTATTTGTGGTGAGAAACTTGCTGATATCTCCAGAGGAGGAATGCGTATGAGATATTGTGACCATGCCAGTCTTTTGCTTCTCTCTCTCTCTCTGGTTTATCTGTGATGTGCTATAGCCATCTTGTTGGAATGATTTCCATCGATGTTTTATTTACCATTCAGACTTGGCCCAGACGCATTTGCTGTAGCAGAACACAGTACAGAAAGGCAATTCAGAGTGAAGTAGGAGAAGAGTCAATGAGAAACATTTTAGGAACCATGTGAGTAGGAAAGTAGGTGGAAGAGTTTTAGTGACCCAGTGGTTGAAAGTGCGTTAGTTCTGCTGAGTCAGTCACTGCTGGTGAGGCTTAGCAGTTGCTTGATGAAGGTGTCTGAGTGGTAGGTCTGGTTAGAAAGGTGATAAGAGTCTTTACTCGGTCTGTACACATCTTTACAGTTGAAGTTTTGAAGGTGCTCTCTTATTTCAGTGGTTTCCCTGATGGTGCAGGTGTGACTGATCCTGTTGTACATGCCCAGTTCTTGATTTTGGAGTTGTCTGTCCTCTGTGGAACCGAAGCAGACGACTCCAGACTCAAAGATTGGCGTGCACAAGATCCTCTGCTAATGCAGTAAGGTTTACTTGACCAAATGGGTCTTCATATCTCCACCAGGAGTTGGGAACACATTAGAGACTCCAGACTGGAGATTGGCTGTAACAAAACTCTCCACAGAGATGAAACACTGCGTCATCTTTGACAGACAGAACAGAAGACATAGCCATTATCTGCACCTACAATTTCACATCATCAGGGAAGCCATTTAATTAACAAAACATTCTCATTATTGCATTGTAATTTTTGTAAACCATTGAACACTGTGTGTCTGCAGGAAACAGACAGCCTCAGCCTGGAGATGTTTGAGATATTGGAGAATCGAAAGGAGAAGATGTTGGACACGGCAGAGAAGTGTTTCACCACTGCCAGCAAGGTCAGCGGTCAAGTGAATCTTTGTTTGTTGTTTCGCTGTTCTGAGTGTTTTTATTTTTAAAATTGCAGATGTAGGCCATTTATCTCATATGACTAACTCCATGGAGCAGAGTTTATCGTAAGAAGCTCGTAGTCTCTCGGGTAATGAAGAAATTCCCCATCTTGCGTGCGATCGGAAGGTTCATTATCGTGATGACCAAGTATGTACGACTGGCCCCTGACCAGTCCATTCCTAAGGAACTATTAAAAATCTATTTTAATATTATCCCTTATCCAAGCCTTTGTCTTCCATGTGGTCTGTTCCTTTCAAGTTTTCTGACTAAAATTTTGTATCTATTTCTTATCTCTCCACGTGTTTACCCATTTGATAATTCCCTTTGATTTGTCATCAAAATACAGAAAGGCAGCTCAAAGACTAGGTATGCTTCGCCCTGTCTTTAATAGGAGAAATCGCATGTCCATCGGAAATGGCGTGCTGTTTTGTTAGACGGTCATATGTCCTATGATAGATTATACTTCAGCTATAATTTTTGTGGCTAAAATATCAGGACTGGTGTATGTTGACAGATATGGTATGCTGCAGGAGAGGATTGTGGAATACAAGATGAGCGCTGGGTAAAGTGGCAGAGAAGAGAGACCACAATCCAAGAGTTTTCCTTAGCCATTTTGCAAAGGTAAGAGCAGTAGGCTTCCTTGGTGTTTTTATAAATGGATTATAATTATTCTTGGTGTTGTGAAATAAGAGCCCGGTTAGAGTCAGAGGTAAAATGATCAAGAGAATGGGGTTTGTGAGTGGGATCCTGGGAGGGCTGGCAGAGATGGCTTTGAAACTCCTCCACAGACGACGCGAAGTGGGAAATGCCCTCAGGCAATTTGTCTAGGGAGGCAGGATTGGACTGGTCTGAAACTTTCCTGTCGGCAAGGTCACGAGTCCCGTAGGTCAGCTGGCATAGGCGCATCATAATCCTGGTGTACTGATTAGGAAAAATGTTGTCAGCCCAAATGTAAGTTTCTATTTCCTGGATCTGATTAAATTTATTGCACAAGGTTAACAACTCACCAGAGGTTTGATGGAGTCCGAGGCGGACGCGTGAATCTCGCTGCCTGCTAATCACCTAAATATTCTTGGAGGCCGGTGACCTTCCGTATGTTGATCTCATATTCCAGCTCATCCTTCCTGAGGTAGTCCAAATTCGGAAGTGCACGATCCATTGTAAAGATGATAAACAGCTGACAGATTAACAACAATTCACAATAATCAGTACAAAAGAAAAAAATGTGAGTGCAATAACAGAAGACCTTGAGTTAGATAGAATCACAAAACCACGCTCTGTGCTACCACTTGATATGCACAAAGGCCCAGAACCCTTGATAAGAAAATGGTTTATTAACAAACTATGAACTGAACAAGAGTATGCCTGTTGAATATAGACGCGACGTTTATTGCAGGCTTGCGAACACCTTCATCAGACGCAGGCTAGTTATGCCCGTAGGATAAGCTACAGTAATCCACAGAACTTGGCAGTTGAAGCCTTAGAAGTCTACTATAGGATCCACGCTTGCATACTTAAATATTTGGAGCAGAATGAAGGCAGAAAGCTCGATGACAATTTGAAGACGCTGTTTGAAAAAATGCTCAAGGATGCTGCCGCAGGACCATTCATGGCTTCTAATTTGAGAGAAATAGAAGGGTAAGCGTGTTTCTGTGTCATAAGCTACCGTATTGCTTATTAAAGTAACTTGCAGCAGGTGTGTTGTATGACAGCCTTGTGAATTAGTTTTGTTAGAGTACCCGAAACTGTTGTCAAGTCTTTTAAATTATAGATTCCAACAGAAAGTGAGTGAGCGAAAGAGTGATTCATTTGTGGAAATTTGCTTGTGTTTATTGATTGTAGCTGCTAATTTTAACATGTCTTTATCTGAAATAAACATGATTTTCAATTTTTTTTATTTTTGTTGTAATACTATGTGGGGGCTTTTTAAATGTTTGTGGAACTAGGAAGTTGTTTGTAATAAACTGAGAATTTTCTTTAGTTCCATATTTGTAAGTATTCTCTTAAAATGTCTCTGTTGTTTCAACAGGTTTATAATTTTCTTTCGTATTCCGTATTTACTTGCTTTAGGAAAGCCGAGAGTGACGAAGAAACGACCGCCCGTGTCTTTGGATATTTTCGAAGAGGTCCCATTTACAAAGAAAGCACGTCTGGATTTGCCTCTGGTTAGATTATTATTAAATATAAAGCACTATATATAGTAACAACTGTGAGCACATATTTAAGAATGCCTCATTGCAACTTCTTTAACAATTTGTAACCCAGTGTCAGCTGGCAATTGACGTGACGGCGTTACGCCACTGCAGCGCAAAAGGTTGTAATATTTTACTTCTTAATACAACGTTTGCAAGTTACTGACAACAACAGTTACGTGTGTTCTTATTGGTGGTCAAGTGTAGGAATTGAGGCAGTGGGACACAGGAATAAACAGAATATGGGAATAGCTGAGGAGAAGAAGATTAATTGATCCTTGGGATTTTACTCGGGGGAAAGCTGTCTGCCACCTGTCCAGCCTACTGCTTGCCAGGAAATCAGTGGATTATGTTCAGTACACTTGGCAGGCTCACTTCATATCTCAACAGAAAATTGGCTGAGATCATGAAGGGCACTCCTGTCTTCTACAGATGTATCTGTCTCAATTTGACGTGCATTGTGTAAGTACACTAGCAATATGATGTATTAGATGTGCTTGTCATGTGATAGAGTTAAGTCTGTCCAAGAATATGTGGCACTGTTTATCATTACAATGCCCTTTGTAACTTGGTTGTTGTATTTCTTGTGGTATAGCTCTTTTGCAAGATGTTTGTTAAAATATTAGAGTGTTCGAGCTGTCTGTTAGTAAAGATTCCTTTGCATATGAATCTTTATCAGAAAAGCTATCAGACTGGTAAACATTTATTGACATATATTGAGGTTGACACTGCATCAGCACAAATTTTTTTTAAGTTGAATGGTTTATTGAGGACCACTACATGCTTAAACCTTAATTTTTAATCTTCACTATTGTCTCTTTAAGTGCTTGAATGTAAGAGACAAGACTGCTAAGTCGTGTACATGTTTGAAGCAGATAACTTTCGCATGGACCCATTGCAAATGCTTTACGATTATTCATATGAGTTATTTACCAGGAAGCATGGGATGTCTGAGCTAGAGTAGAAACACAGTTTTTTCACCAGGTTTAGAAGCACATGCTGAAATGGAAGGGAGAGGAATTTAAGTGGTGTAGCTCTTTTGCAGGATGTTTGTGTTCGAGCCATCTGTGAGTGAAGATTCCTTTCCGTATGAATCTTGGAGGTAGAAGGTACCTTATTGATCTTGATATTGGGTAGTCAATCAGCATATGATTATCATGTTGAAGGGGTCCCGGGATCTTAATAAACATTGTGACCACAATCCGAAATTGTTGTGTAGACACGCTGTCAATTCAGTAATCAGCGTGCACTAAAACGCATATCGTAAAACTGTTTATTGACGTAATGTCAGATATAAAGGTATTGTTTTGTGGAATGGCCTCTGTGGTAAGTTGCATTCTTTATTCTGTTCTGTTTCTGCTTGTTAAAGTTGTTTCATAGAGATTGCTGCTGGTGTGTCATGGAGAGATGTTTCCTCAAGGTAAGGCATTTTGGTGCGCTCTCCTTTACTTAGTGGGGAATCCCCACGTCCACAGTACAGAGTGTCTAAGTATTTGTGACCAGGTTGGTGGCCTCAGCACTCTGCCAGTTTCTCATAGTAACTAGCTCCTTAGCACCTACAGTCATCATTCCATCACTTCTGCATGATGTTCTGGCAGATGCATTTCTCTCCTAATCTTCTGTGAGCGTGGAAATGAGCCTTTGTAAAAACAAATTTCTTGACTAGCTGAATATCAAAGTATTCAGAGAAGGTTTTGCGTCATGGACGTGTTTAATTCGCCATTTTGCAAGCAGGACGTGATCAAGATATTTCCTCATCAGCACAAATCTAAGGTTGCCAAGGAGACAAATATTACCAATTTAATGACTCAAGCCTCAACTTCGGCGCTTGTTTCCACACATTTGCTCGACATTTTTTAGAGCGGGTTACCTTGGCATCTCACTAATTGTTGAATACCTATGTACGCGCATCTAATTATAGGGCTGATACTAACCAAATGTAACACAGACGTAATTAGCTATAAGAAGATGAAAGGGGTTTGGTAAGCATTTTGTAGTTATTGCAAACCTTTTTATACATTTTCAAGATTTCCATCACCAACTGTTTTGATATGGGCGACAGGAAGTCTTTATCTTGTCCACTGAAGACAAGTTTATTGTTTCGTCTTCAATTACATGCACAGCTGCAAATGGCCCGCTGAGGTCAGCACGCCCGGACTTTGAAGGGTCAGAGAAGGTTGTCAACACTGCATCTTTCAAATTACACGACATATTATTTGCAAATGATATCTTATGAAGCCAACTAATTGACTATATGGCTTACCGAACCCGAAGGTTCATCACCGAATTAACCAAAGCCCTGTCCTGGGCCAACAAAATCCAGGCTCCTTCAACTTCTGTCTCCCATAGATCCCGCCTGACATTATCCTCCCATCTACGTCTAGGTCTACCCAGCGGTCTCTTCCCTTCGGGTATCCCAACCAGTACCCGGTGCACACCTCTTGTCTCATCCATGTGCGCTACATGCCCCGCCCATCTCATTCTTCTCGACTTAATCACCCTGACAATATTGGGGGAGGAATATAAATTTTGAAGTTCATTATGCAGTTTTCTCCAGACCCCATCGTCTGCTCTCCTAGGCCCAAATATCCTCCCTTAGAGTGAGAGACCACGTTTTGAACCGATGCAAGACAACTGGCAGAATTATTGTTTCGTATATTATAATCTTCAGGTTCTTAGAAATCAGTCGTGAAGACAAAATATTTTGAACTGAGCAGTAGCAGGCATTTTCGGAATTTAGCCTCCCCCTAATTCCGTCGTGAATAAATTTTGATTTGTTATTGTTGTTTCATTGTTCCGTAAACCCGCGTACTATATAGTAACAGTATCAGAACTTTAACCTGATTTTCGACCACTTTCAAGGTCACTGACAATTTATTCTGGCCGATTAAACGCACGACGTCGCTTTCATTGCTATCGTAAACCACGTGCACTCTTAGCTTCGTGTTGTTGATGATGTGTCCGTGCTATGAATGCTTTTACGAAATCTTGTGACGTATTCGAGTATGGTGACCAAAGAACGTAGAAGCGAAAATCAAGGTAATGCATCGTGGAGATGTACTTTGTATGTCGACTGTTGAACGTTTGAATACAGTCTCGCGAATAATGGTATACGTTGTAAGTGTGCGCGTAGATGTGGAAATGGAGTGCTGACAAGAGTAGGTTTTCTCTCTGCGTTTCTGATAATGTCATCTCTGGTCGCGACGACGATGGCGCCATCATTCTACTTCGTGTGTTTGGGATTGTTTGACTAAGATATTTTGTTGTGACTTCTGCTTCTGTTTTGTAGCGTGATTATTAATCTTTTCTGTATTTGTTAAGAAATATTGAAATAATTTGCTAAGAGCTTAATATGTTTTATTACATTATCATTTATCTTTATTAATGAGGTCAATATTTCTGTAGAATGTTTCCCTGATTTATTTCTTTCATGTTTTCCAGACTGCTTTTATTTTGTTTTTTTGCTCGAGGCTGTTTAGTCTGGTTGTCACATTTAATCTGATTTAGACCTCGAGAAAGTAAGTATCTTATAATATTTCGTGCAGTGAATTTTCATTACTTGGTTGTTCCACTATTGACAAATTAGGTAATCTTTTTTTATCTTTGTGATCCAGTCATTCTTTTCAGATATTTTATCACTGTTTTGGTGGTGAAACTTGCTTATACATTTTTAAGAGATTATTTAGGAATGTGTTGAATTTTGAATCTACATCAAGGCTGTTTAATACTGAGTGCCAATTTTCATTCGATGTGTTATACATTCTTTAATAGTGTCTTCATTTCTGAGTCTGATTGATATTCTGTACTTATGATAACTGGAGATCGACTTTTTTATTATTAATATTACTAGAAGTCATACATCGTGATCAGATGGAGTAATTTTGGATTCTTATGGGGAAATTAACTATTGCCATGACATTGGAAGATGCTAGTCGATCATTTTACACATTTTTATGGTGACTTTCAATAAGATAATTTGTATTGATGATAATGGGACCACAGTTGACGATGTTGTGCTGTAGGTTTAAAAAGATAATTTATAATGCTTTGTAACTTGTTTAGGAAAGTCAGCATTGCCAGTGGGGGCTCTATGTATAGCTAGGACATATATGTTGGAATGTTTAGATTCCAATTGCACAATGCAGCATCTATTTCTTGTTATTTTAGTGACACAATACATTTATCTAATTAAATTTTAGGTTCTTTTTGGCAATAATACTTGCACCTTCTTTTACCATATTTCATCTAGAGTAAGTACCTCCAAAAGTAACATTTTCAAGTTTACCTGTGGTGTTGTGTTAAACACAGATTAGGGTGTGTACTTATTATTAATGGACACTGATAGTTGATCAGTTTTGTTTGAAAGTCCTCTTATGTTATGATGGTGCATGACAGAATTGTTATCTTGATTGTATTCTGAATTTAGAACTGGTTTATTAGCATTGATGTAGACATCTTTCAGGTATTTGGTGACAGATTTGGGCTTAAGCCTAAAAGAAGGGTTAGATCTTACATCAGTGATTACAGGTATCGAGTTTGCACCTAATCTAATTAGCAGTGAGTTGCACAAGCTTCTCCTTGCCCTTTGAGTTACGTTGTAATCCATGTCTGGTATGATCATTCCTATTTCAGGATGAATTGTCAGTTAATCCAATATGTGATTTGTCTGCATTGCAAAGGGCACACTCAAGTAGAATATTTCCACTCCCCACCAACTTGTCTATATTGGGCTTGTCATGGTTGCAAAAGGAAAGTACTAGAAATCTGGTGACTTTGTAGGTTATGATTGCGTAATGTCATGAAAGAGAAATTTATGGGTTTTTACTTGTTCAATAAGCTCCTGATTATGAGTGTTTGGAATATTCATGCATTACTTCTTTTTTAAATAAGCACAGGTGAAATAGGCCTTCAACATCTTACTTGCCTGTGGGGTGGGGCTGGGGGTTCTAAAGAAGATGGATGAAAATCATAATAAAATTCAAGTGACAGTAAAACAAAGGCTTCGTGTACTTAGGAAATTTGAGAACAAAGAATGGGCAACAGAATTTATAATAAAAGTATGTGATAGGGATTGAGTGATTCCATCCTTGAAAGAACACCATATACCAGGCTGACCTACTGATGGCGTATTTTGGGCATAGTTTTCTGGGAGTCCAGTAACACTGGTTTGATTAAGGGGTAAACTTTCTCCAGAGCTAGTAAGAAATCAGGAAATCAGAAGTTCATGTCATGGTGTGTGCTATGAGAAGTTTTGAAAAGATTGACAGTGAACTGAAAAATGGCTTCAGAGTGGTGCGTGTGAAGTGGACTTCCGGCACATGACAGACGGACATTGTAAGAGCTGCCGTGAGACAAATGACAGTGAAGTTCATGCTGTCATGAGGGAGAGTCTAAAGAGATTTCAGAACAAGTGAGCATTACAAACTGTTTCGTAAAAAAGGTCTGTTGTGTAAGAAACGTTAAGCAGTTTGTGAAGTTCTGTGAATGCACCAAACAAAATAGTTTGGATTAACTCTCTTTTTTTATTATCTATGCATCTTCTACCCTTCATTAGCCCTGATAATCAATACAACAGGTGGGAAAGGGAAATTCTTGAAATCTCTTAACTTTTTTGGTTATGGTTGTAAAAGAAAAGTTGTTTAACTGTGATGTCTTCGTTATTATTGTATAAAATATGAAAGACATTTTCTTGAAATCAGTTTGGCTATTATTCTGTAATTCATACTCATGTAATTCGTATTTGTTTCAACGTAAATAATTACACGTTTCCCCAGCGCGTGGGGTTTTATCTAATTTTTTTTCTACATTATTTAGCTTATTTAAAAACTCTGGTTTCCCTACAATAGGCATAAATCTTTTGCCTTTTACTAAAGTTTTCTGTTGAGGGGAACATATGATTCATACTGTTTCATTCTTACATTTGAATTACTGGTTGATTTTTTTAACTTTGTTGTATTGAGAATGTCAGAACAAAAATGTCTACTCTGCAGTTATGAGATCTAACGTAATATTAATCTCAAACACTACCGTGTACTTATCAATTCACTGTTACAAATTCCATTGCTCATCTTAAATCCTAGATGAAAACTTCTTGTATGTTCTTTCTACATGCTGTATGTTCACAGGTGTGGGGTATGGAGGGTCATCGGAGGAAGCAAAAGAAGCAGCTGCTAGATCAGTTTTGGACAGGATCTTAGTTGCTTCCGAAGAGTAAGTGCTCATCATTACTTCTCTCTGATGTACAGAGAATATTTCTTTCAGCACAGGGAACCTGTAAAAGTATGAAAGTAAACCACCAGGTGTATCTGAAGTCTTGACCTGATAACCGTCTGTCCTTTTGTTTGCTAGGAATTCTGACATCCCGCTCGACCCCAATTATATCACTAGATACTTTGTGTCTCTCTCGAAATTGGCCGTCTCCTTCTTATAAAGGAGGACTCGCTGAGCAAGGCTCATACACCTGTTCGTGTATTGTTACCAAACAAGAAGAAGAAGAAGAATATTTGAAGCTTGAGGAAACTGGTTAGTTGAGTCATAGCACTGGGTATACGAAGAGTGGTATGTTTGTGAATGTGTATGCTATGATGTGGTTAGGAATACCAATAGGTGATGATTTTGTGTCGTCATAGTAATCTATAATTTCCCTAGAAAATTTTGAAATTATTTTTAATATTTATATGAACCTTACTGTTTCATTCTTACATTTGGATTACTGATTGATTTCTTAACTTTGTTGTATTGAGAATGTCAGACAAAAATGACTACTCTGCAGTTATGGGATCTAACGTAATATTAATCTCAAACGTTACCGCGTCCTTATCAATTCACTGTTACAAATTCCATTGCTCATCTTAAATCCTAAATGAAAACTGCTTGATTTTTCTTTATAGATGCTGTATGTTCACAGGTGTGGGGTATGGAGGGTCATTGGAGGAAGCAACAGAAGCAGCTGCTAGATCAGTTTTGGACAGGATCTTAGTTGCTTCCGAAGAGTAAGTGCTCATCATTACTTCTCTCTGATGTACAGAGAATATTTCTTTCAGCACAGGGAACCTGTAAAAGTAAGAAAGTAAACCACCAGGTGTATCTGAAGTCTTGATCTGATAACCGTCTGTCCTTTTGTTTGCTAGGAATTTTGACATCCCGCTCGACCCCAATTATATCACTAGATACTTTGTGTCTCTCTCGAAATTGGCCGTCTCCTTCTTATGAAGGAGGACTCGCTGAGCAAGGCTCATACACCTGTTCGTGTATTGTTACCAAGCAAGAAGAAGAAGAAGAATATTTGAAGCTTGAGGAAACTGGTTAGTTGAGTCATAGCACTGGGTATTCAATGAGTGCTATGTTTGTGAATGTGTATGCTATGATGTGGTTAGGAATACCAATAGGTGATGATATTGTGTCGTCATAGTAATCTATAATTTCCCTAGAAAATTTTGAAATTATTTTTAATATTTATATGAACCATACTGTTTCATTCTTACATTTGGATTACTGATTGATTTTTAACTTTGTTGTATTGAGAATGTCAGACAAAAATGACTACTCTGCAGTTTTGGGATCTAACGTAATATTAATCTCAAACGCTACCGCGTCCTTATCAATTCACTGTTACAAATTCCATTGCTCATCTTAAATCCTAGATGAAAACTGCTTGTATTTTCTTTCTACATGCTGTATGTTCACAGGTGTGGGGTATGGAGGGTCATCGGAGGAAGCAACAGAAGCAGCTGCTAGATCAGTTTCGGACAGGATCTTAGTTGCTTCCGAAGAGTAAGTGTTCATCATTACTTCACTCTGATGTACAGAGAATATTTCTTTCAGCACAGGGAACCTGTAAAAGTATGAAAGTAAACCACCAGGTGTATCTGAAGTCTTGACCTGATAACCGTCTGTCCTTTTGTTTGCTAGGAATTCTGACATCCCGCTCGACCCCAATTATATCACTAGATACTTTGTGTCTCTCTCGAAATTGGCCGTCTCCTTCTTATGAAGGAGGACTCGCTGAGCAAGGCTCATACACCTGTTCGTGTATTGTTACCAAGCAAGAAGAAGAAGAAGAATATTTGAAGCTTGAGGAAACTGGTTAGTTGAGTCATAGCACTGGGTATTCAATGAGTGCTATGTTTGTGAATGTGTATGCTATGATGTGGTTAGGAATACCAATAGGTGATGATATTGTGTCGTCATAGTAATCTATAATTTCCCTAGAAAATTTTGAAATTATTTTTAATATTTATATGAACCATACTGTTTCATTCTTACATTTGGATTACTGATTGATTTTTAACTTTGTTGTATTGAGAATGTCAGACAAAAATGACTACTCTGCAGTTTTGGGATCTAACGTAATATTAATCTCAAACGCTACCGCGTCCTTATCAATTCACTGTTACAAATTCCATTGCTCATCTTAAATCCTAGATGAAAACTGCTTGTATTTTCTTTCTACATGCTGTATGTTCACAGGTGTGGGGTATGGAGGGTCATCGGAGGAAGCAACAGAAGCAGCTGCTAGATCAGTTTTGGACAGGATCTTAGTTGCTTCCGAAGAGTAAGTGTTCATCATTACTTCTCTCTGATGTACAGAGAATATTTCTTTCAGCACAGGGAACCTGTAAAAGTATGAAAGTAAACCACCAGGTGTATCTGAAGTCTTGACCTGATAACCGTCTGTCGTTTTGTTTGCTAGGAACTCTGACATCACACTCGACCCCATTACGTCATTGGAGACAATGTGTCTCTCCAGGAATTGGCCGGCTCCTTCCTATGTAGGAGGTGTTGCTGTGGGAGGCCTATACACCTACACGTGTATTGTGATCAAGCGACAAGAAGAAGAATATTTGAAGCTTGAGGAAACAGGTTAGTTGAGTCATAGCACTGGGTATACGAAGAGTGGTATGTTTGTGAATGTGTATGCTATGATGAGGTTAGAAATGCCAATAGGTGATGCTGTATGTTCTCAGGTGTGGGGTATGGATCTACTGAAGATGGAGCCAAAAGTGAAGCAGCAAAAGTTATTATTGACAAGTTGTTTATTGGTTCATAATAAGATTCAGATAATTGTACCTACAAGATGTCCGAAGTTGTGTTCATCATTTTTGTTTATAATCGTTGCAGCGCACTTATTGCATGTGCTGTAAATTTAATTTAATTTCTGGTACATTTTGTCTACATACAGTGAAACGTCTATCCATCGTTCCCGGATGCATCGTCTGTTTTGTTCGGTCCCGGATACATCCCATATAAAATAATGTTATATTTTCCCGCTTCTATCGTTTTATGGCATCGATCGTCTAAAAATCTTAGTCCCGGCCCACAATTTTCCCGCAATGATCGTTTCTGAGAATTTAAAATGCTGGGTTTTGAGATAAATTAATACCGAAAGACGCACAATGTTTTTGGAATACGCAGTAGCGGTAACATGTTATGTTGCCCAACCAGCACAGATTCTTTTGGAATGAGTGGTCAGCGGTGCAGGGGTGATAGTTGGAGTGAATGTCGGTGCTCATTGTCAGAAATTTTATGAGTTTAATCAGGGTGCACTCATATTTCGTTCCAGCGATGCCAGATGGCATGTGCAGTGTGAATTTCTTCACAAATGCTTTTATTATAAGTACAAAGGAAAGGCCGGCGACACTTTTCATTCTTCTGGTTCATCTCGTTTCCAGTGGTTCAGTGTCTTCTACAGCTACGTTTCGTTGAGTTCGGCAGTAACAGTACTTCCATTCTTACTGTTATTGTTCCAGTCTATACTTTTGTAGTTGTTCCCGTAAATATTTTGTTATTCCTGTTACTACTGTTAATTATTTTGTTATTATTCCTGTACCATCTCTCGCCCAGTAAAACAAGTCAGAATTCTTCTAGAAAGATTAAAAATCATAGAAGAAGTGGAGAAAAATGCATTTGAAAAAAGAATCGACTTTGCTAAACGCCTTGGATTAGCACCATCTACTTTAAATTCAATGATTGCAAAGAAGAAATAAATCCGAAAACAAACTGACAAGTGCGGTAATTCATGCAAAAAAAGGAAAACCGGAAGGAAATCAACTTTCAGTGAGCTAGAAAGTGTCCTCTTCACTTGGTACCAGCAATCGCGGGCCTCAGGAATTCCTGTTGATGGCAACATCTTGCGGGAAAAAGCCAAGACGATAGCCGCAAGACTGAATATTGAAAATTTTGCAGCGTCGAATGGCTGGATTAGTAGATTTAAAGAACGACATGGTATGGTCTACAAGAAGTTAGCCGGCGAAAGTGCTGCTGTGGATGTGGAAAGAACGGAGCTGTGGCTCGAGAGTCTGCTGGAGGGACATTTATAATGCGGATGAGACAGGACTTTTCTACAACGCCCTCCCGGATAGGACGCTGGCATTGAAAGGTGAATCTTGCCACGGGGGAAAACGTGCAAAACACCGAATTACTGTTCTTCTGTGTGTTAACAGTGACGGTAGTGACAAACGGGTTCCGATTGTAGTTGGAAAATCACTAAAACCGCGTTGTTTCAAAAACATGAAAAAACGTCCGGTGAAATATCACGCCAACAAAAAGGCTTGGATGACCACAGACATCTTTACGGCGTTCTTAAGTTCTCTGGATGCCTCCATGGGCACACAAGGCAGAAAGATTTTGCTGTTTGTAGATAATTGTGCCGCTCATCCGAAGGACACGACATTTCTACGAAATGTGAAAGTCGTGCAGTATCCAGCAAATTGCACGAGCGTTTACATACGCTTGATTTAGTCTTTCTTTTATGCGCATAATATTATTGAACGTGACGAGGAAAACATTTTGAATGTGGAAAGGTCTCTGTTTGGCTTAAAACGTAAAGTTTTGACAAACCATTTGTCCATTAAAGACTTTTTTGGTAAAAAGAAGTAACTTTGAAAGAGAAACATTGCTTTTTTTAAATTTTTAATGCTTTCCCGTATTCATCGTTTTTATTTCCCACCCCCGCCGAAACGATGCATCGAGGTTTCACTGTATATGCTTGAAAATGTCTGTTACGCACAGGCACAAAAATGAACACACAAATGGTACAATTATCAGTTCTGGGAAAACACCAATAATAACTTTAGTTTGCTTACTTTAGGTGAGTGCCACTAAGAAATCTGTGAATCATCTCTTCATATAATCCTGTCATCAGCTTGCTGAAATAAGCTTAACATTTCTTCTTTATGTTTTCAAGGTTATGCCTGCAAGCCTTGTTCACTAAAATGTGTGCGATGTTTACCAGTGTCTCTGAATGGATTTTAGCATTAAAAATGGCTGTCTTCAGCATTGTAGCGTCGTGTATTCTGGTGAAAGTTTACCAGCACGGCACTACAACCTGGATGACAGCCATCTTCATACTCGCCAATTTGAGAATCTCAAATCTTGCAGTTTATGTTTTATCTGTTTGTTAATAATAAGATTGTCATTCATTATTGTTGTGAGGTTTAAGTAAGCAGTAAATAATACTTAAAATGCAGTTTATACCTCAAAGGCAATTTAACGTGTGTCTGTTACGAATATCAGTTAGCTGTGCATTTGAGGGAAATTATCACTGTTTATTCCAAGAAAAATTAATGGAAAACAGGTGCACAGTATCCGGTTTGCAGATTACGAGGTGCGATCAGAAAGTTTCCAGACTGTGTCAATAGAGGGCGAACCGGATGTAGTACGAGCTTCTGCCGCTAGGGGGTGCGGCCTACAATCATAGTGAATCAGTGTGCCAGCCGGCATCATCGAATTAGCATTTGTTTCTTAGTTACGGGCGTTTTGGTAGTGCATTACACCGACCCTCCTGCAATTTCGGAATGGCGTGTGCATCACATTTTGCCAAAGACTCGCCAAAACGGCTACGGAAACCTATGAAATTCTAAAGCAAGCATTTGGGGAGTCCGCAAACTTTTGTGTGGCATTCACGTTTTAAAAATGGCCGAACCTCTGTCGATGATGACGAGCATTCTGGACGACCATCTTCGAGCACAACGCCCGAAAATGTTACGAAGATCGACGTCGTACCATCAACGACTTGTGCGACATTGTTGGGATAGGCTATGGGACCTGTCAGCTGATTCTAAAGGAAGAACTCCACATGCGACGCATCATGACAACGCGCCAGCACACACCGCCCTCAAAGTTCGGCAGTTTTTGGCCTCAAACACCATGGCTGTCATCCCGCACCCTCCTTATTCGCCGTGTGACTTCTTCCTCTTGCCAAAGATGAAAATTCAGCTAAAGGGAAGGAGATTTGAGACGATAGAAGAGATTCAGGCAGAATCGCAGATGGTGCTTGACAGGCTGACAAAGAAAGATTTCCAGGGATGCTTCCAGGCTTGGCAGCGGCACTGGGATCGTTGTGTTCACTCCCAGGGGAACTACTCCGAGGGTGATGGATGAATTTAATACCTGAGATAAGTGTACAGGTTTTTATAGGCGCAGTCTGTAAACTTTCTGATCGCACCTCGTACATTGCAATAATAGCAAATTGATAAGGTGAAATGAACAGGATGTTTGGAATGTTTAACAAAAAACTAGAGAAGTTCCAGCTAAAAGTAATGAACTTGACAGTGACTGTCTTGTGGATATGGATATGGCATGATCTTACGTGTTTGACAGCTGTTGAGGCATCTGCAAATTAGCTGATGACAATAGGGAGGGCTTCTTGAGCCCATAGCACAGTATGGAGTCAGCATTTGTTTAGTAGCCTCGTTTCTGTGAAACAAGTGATTACTGACTGAAATGCTTCAAGCGCTCGTATTCACGCTGATTTTGATGAGGCGTTGTATATTTTACGTGCAGAAGTTTGGAAATTGCATGATCTGTGAAATAATCCTACAAAATAGACGATGCGGTACTTTTGACTGATTTGTGGATTTTAGACGATACTGATCAGGTCTTTCTGACACAAAGATCCAGATGCATTCATTGGTCTGGCTGCATTGATTATGTATTTAACAAGAAACAGCAGCGACATGTCGCATCATTCCCTGTAGGTTTCTGAAATGCTGGACTTTGCTCCAGATTGATGCTGCTGGTTGCCTGAGAAGATTTTATCACATTTAGTCACTGTGAAAGCTTCAAGTCATTTCTGACTGATGTTCAGTTTTGAAAAGTTTATCATTATCATACTTTTGACTATGTTATGTTACAAGTTATGTGATTATGTTTGATTTTCAAGAATGGTGATATAGGAAGTCACATTTTCAAATAGTTTATATGTATATATATATATATATATTATTATTATAAAATTATGTTTGCTAAGAAAGCAAAGCATTACTGAAAGAGGGAACTTATTTCATATGTACATTGTTTTCAACAGTAACTAGCCAGTTAATGTGTTTAAAGCAAATATATATAATTACAAAATTATATGAGATATTTAGTAATATTACTATTTTCATGTATTACATGCAATTGATATGTATATGTGTCTTCCATGAATGAAAACTGATGGAGCAGCATTTTGCATTTATGTATACATGCATATACGTCTTTATATATGTACACCTAATAAGTGCATACATGCTTATACAGTGTACATGAAATGTGACCATTAAAAGTTTTGGAACCCGTATTTACAAATTTCATGGAGAATTGATTTTTGTATGTGAAGAATCTCTTATGTATGGGTGAAACCATGTGGATGGACGTCTGTTGAGTAGAAGTGAATGTTGCAGTTTGAATATCATAGAGTCGAGTTCTTTTAAGTATATATCAGGTTGCGTGCCAGAGACAAAGTTTTCTTAGTAATTAAAAGTTTGATCTCGTTTGCTTGACACAGAAGAAGAGGATAGTGCAGGCATCTGCAGTCACTGTCGTGATGTTGAATGCCTGATGATAATACACAAGATTTATATAGGAATTTGCTATTCTTGTATTTATATGCAGTCCTGTATGTCAAAAACAATACTGAATAGTTTTCATAGTTTCCATAGGGCCATGCTCTTGGATACCTATATTTATGTTAGTTTTTTTAATGACAGATCAGAGTTATTGCTTTGCTGTTCTGTTTGCCTTATTGACATGAATTGTTCGTTATATGTTCATGAGTAGGTATTGATGAAACGAGTTGTGATTGTGTCTTTTCACTATACACTTATTGTATAATAAAATGAAAAAGCATAGTTAAAGACTAGTGATAATTCACTATATGATATGAATGAGCAAATAAGGATATATTTGCTTTTAGAGACAATTGGGCATTAAAATATCAACATGTGACTTGTGCGTAACTGAAAAGTTGTTCAGATTTGAAAGGATTCATGAATGTTCAATTGACAGTGCCTGTATCTTTCACCCTTATTGTGCATTTACAACCTATTTGTAATTTTAATTTAGTCCTTATAACCCCTAGTGATTACTGGCTTTAAGATACTTAGAGTAAAGGTGTATTACTGTAAACCTCATTTGCTATACCTTGTGTTCAAAGAAGGATGCATTAAAGAATAATCAAGTTTAGTGTGGATAAAATATCCAGTAACTTCTCTGTTATGGCATCTGACTATGATGAATGGCACAAGCACATTATTGAACCACAGTTCATTATCGAGGTGTCTTACAGGGATTTGGGGAAGTTTTTCCCAGTTTTGGCAAGTGGCCTTGAAAGAATGTGATCGTGGATTTAAAATAACTGGCTGTGATAAAATATTGCATACTGTTTTTACTCTGTATAGCAGCTAAATGTTTTTGAGAAGATCATATTACTCTGCTTGAATTTCAGAAGTATGGATGGAGGATGTCTGAGGACTGGTAAAATACAAGTATCATTGCTTATCTTGTGTCACTTGAAACACTGCGTGCCTCTACACGCCTTTACTGGTAATTGTTTTTCAATTCTCCTGCATGAAATGCATGACATTGCAATATTTTACATTGGCCAAGCTTGCCTCTTTGTGAAATTGCCATTTCTTTTGTAAGTCACAAACCCTCAAGGTAGACATGCTTGAAGAAAGGTGAAAGTACTCACACTGGGACAAATAGTTATTGGGGATTGTCTTTACAAATAAACCAATCTACATCACATACCTTGTGCAGTGATAGTTACACAATTCATCTCTTGGTTTCACACAGCATTAGAAATTACATACACTGTTCTGTCAGAAGTCTTTGTAGAACAAAGCTTGCTATTTCTTTGTGTTGAGAAACTGTTGATAATCTCTGAATATATATATATATAAATTGTAAAAGTGGTTAAAGGCATGTCAGAAACTGTTTCGTTTAAAGTTAAAATGTAATTTCCAGTATTGATGATGTTTGTACTGTTTGTTGTAAGGAATACTTTGTTGTCCATGTGGAATCCCAGGTTTCCCCTTTTTTTAGGGCAAGTGTAGAATTTTCTTATGGATCTGTCAAAGAATTACTCTGTTTAAAGTTATATGTCTTTGCAGCTATGCGTGTGCAGTTTTACAATTTTTGTTAGCAATAATGTTCATAATTTAGCAATATAAAGCAGTTGTACTGTTTAATGGACAGACAGGTTATGTAAAGCTGATGGCAAAGATCATATTAACAAGTAGTTTGAAGAAGAGGGGATGTTACTGAAATGGTTGTGAGAGTGTGAACCAGGTTGAGTAACTATGAATGTAAACACACACACAGAAACAGTTGTTTAATGCCCACTTGTCGTGTTGGTGTCAGATTTTTGTCTTGAATGTTATAAAAAGGAGAGAGTAGTCAGATTGAGATTGTCGTTGTCTATTTTGAATTAATTTTGTTTCCTGCTTGTTTCCCTTAACCTGACGTGTGGACTCATTGCAGACAGTTCAATGTTCATAAAGAGCATGCATAGGAAAACTTTGAAAGCATAATATTGTACCTTAAATGAGCATAAGAGTTTCAGCAGGATCTAGGAAAGAGCATTTAACAATCCTGAATCCATTAAGTCGTGTAATTGAATATTTTATGTGAGAGTGATTATGAATATGAGGAAGTAACAGTTTGAAACTCAGTGGTTCTAATGCGAATGAAGGCTGGATGATCTTTTAGCTTGGGTGTAAGCGACAAGAAATGCATCAGGAATTGTTGGGGTTTCGGAGGAGGAAGCAGACTTATAAAAAGAGGGAAGATGATGTTAAATTTTGTTATTTTTAACCCAGTTTAGTGTCATCTACGTGGCTACTGTTTGTCCTGGCTAACAAGTCTCATTGGTCGGGTCAGAGCATATAGCACAAGGGAACATGGCTTCTGGTCATGGCTTAGCTCAAGTGTGTCAGGGTCAGTGTCTGCGATAGGTCACATTAGAAAGAGGTAAAATAGTTTTAGGGGCAATCACAAGAGCATGAAAGATTATAACCATCTATTTTTACTAATTCCGAAGCTTAAACTTGGTGTTTGTTTGTTATTCTTGTATATTCCCACATGTTAATGAAATGTGAATTTCATTTAAACAGCAGTACACAAGTAGCTGTCGGACATGTTATTTGAAACATAATTTTATATTAAAACTGTGAGATTTGAGAGCTGCTGTGTGGAATCTCATAAAACATTGAAGAGGACCCCGTGAGCTGAAATGTTTGGCAATGCCTGGTGTAGCTGTAGTGACATATCACACACAAACCCAAGATGGGGAGACCTCAGTTTGAGGTGCAGTGGGTTGAATGTTCTGTGGGAATGTGAGCCATACTTGACTTAGTGCGTTTGAAATGTGGAGGTGCAGATGCAGAGGTAGTAGTTTGTTAACCTCTAATGTATGAGAACTAGGGATTTAAATGCGAATACTTGAGGCTGCTAGCTGGACTCCAATTCTGGGCCGAGGCATAAGACCATTGAAGTCAGATTGTCACAGGAATATTGAAGTGTCTGAGGTACAGTGTTGTATCCCTTTTGCTTCTGTTTATAGTTATCAAGTGTTACGGATTTCGGAGCAGTTCATGTCTTATCTATATTTCAAGATTGTCAGTTGTTAGACAGCGGTCAGTAATATATCTCTTCAATAACATTGAAGGAACCCCACTTCTTGCAGGTAGCTTTGTGAGAGCTGAATATGTAGAGTTTATAGCCTGTTGTGTGTTAAGGGAAAACGATTTTTGTTTTTCTGGTGCTGATATATTCATAGGTTATTTAGCATATAAACTGTATGTCATTTATATGTTTAGCGTTGGTTGCAGTTCCTTTGCCAGCTTCTGAATTAGGTGGTTTGTAGGCTGTATGGATACCTTGTATGGTGATAATAAGTATTTGAATGGAATTGTGTGTGTGTTTTAGCAACGATCTAGAAAGTGGTTACTTTGGGGACTCAAATGGTAGTGGGAACATGATACTAACATTCACGGTTGTCCTGATATGTCCAGGGTATGAATTTGTGTGAACATTGAATTTGATTGAGCGTGATAGGGGGATGAGAAACGTAGACTGGTGAACAGAGACTAGGCAGATACAAGAAGGAGAGGTAGGAAAGGCCAAAGAGGAAGTTTAAGTGGTGGAAAATGAAGATGGTCACTATTTTTGGAATTTGAGTGTAGAGTCCTAATTTACTATGTTCCTGTTTATAAGTAGGAAGATAGAATAGGTACAAATCTTTAATGCAGCAGAAGGTTTGGCTCCTGTTGGGATGGTGGATATTCTGCAGTGTTTTTTGAACCCTTGGTATGGCAAAGCAGAGAAAGTGGCCTTGAAAACAGTGTTTAAAATTACGTAAAATATAAAATGTAATTAATTGCTTCATATTGTGAAAAATAAATTAAATTATATTAAATCCTTTAGTTTTACCCTAAACAGAAGAATTAGGAAAATAAATAAAATTTCACTTCATTTTAGTGTGCTAATTTAGAGGTTTAGGGTGATTAGATAACACATTTTCCAAATTGGAAAGTCTGACTGTGAGGCATATGATGTTCCACTTTGAGACATGTATAAATACATTTTGGTGTTTCCCGATAGGAAGAGAGACAGTCATATCCATCACATCTTGTTGGACAAAAGACAGCATTCAATTATACTTGATATAAAAGCTTTCATAGAAATTTACTGAGATAACGATCAATATCCAGTGGTTACAACAGTTGGGGAGTGACTGTTACAAAACCAGTGAGTAGCATAAAAGCTTAATAGGGAGAGATTTAATGCGAAGAAAGTACACAGTGTGAATATTAAAGACCAGGAAACAACTTTACAACTTCAGAAATATTTGAAAAAGTGTTATAGTGAACCTAACATTCTCTACCAAAGAGAATGTATGTAGTTACAAATTGAAGCAGCATAAACTATGTTTTGATGAAGAATTCTGAAAATTAACATTAATAGCAGGGGGATAGTTTTCAGTTGTAGCAAAATCAAGACAGGATGAATGGAGATAGCCTAAACAGTATAACATGAGAAAAGTTGATGTTTAACAACAGAGAAAGGGAGACAATTTGAAAAATAAAATCAACTTGAACACAAAGGAAGAACAAAAAATATTGCACATGTGTTTGAAGTGCTGACGAGAATAGTGGTTCTCTCTGCGTTTCTGATAATGTCATCTCTGGTCGCGACGACGAAGGCGCCATCATTCTACTTCGTGTGTTTGGGATTGTTTAACTAACATATTTTGTTCGTCTTCTGCTTCTTTTTTGCAACGTGATTATTAATCTATTCTGTATTTGTTAAGAAATATTGAAATAATTTGCTAAGAGCTTAATATTTTTTATTACATTATCATTTATCTTTATTAATGAGGTCAATATTTCTGTAGAATATTTCCATGATTTAATTTTTTCATGTTTTCCAGACTGCTTTTATTTTGTTGGGTTGCTCTAGGTTGTTTAGTCTGATTCTCACATTTAATCTGATTTAGACCTCGAGGAAGTAAGTATTTTAAAATATTTCGTGCAGTGAATTTTCATTATTTGGTTGTTCCACTATTGACAAATTAGTTAATCTTTTTTTATCTTTGTGATCCAATCATTCTTTTCAGATATTTTATCACTGTTTTGGTGGTGAAACTTGCTTATACATTTTTAAGAGATTATTTATTAATGTGTTAAATTTTGAATCTACATCAAGGCTGTTTAATACTCATTCCCAATTTTCATTCGATGAGAGATACATTCTTTAATAGTGTCTTCATTTGTGAGTCTGATTGGTATTCTGTACTTATGATAACTGGAGATCGATTTTTTATTATTAATATTACTAGAAGTCATACATCGTGATCAGATGGAGTAATTTTGGATTCTTATGGGGAAATTAACTGTTGCCATGACATTGGAAGATGCTACTCGAGCATTTTACACATTTTTATTGTAAATTTCAATAAGATAATTTGTATTGATGATAATGGGACCACAGTTGACGATGTTGTGCTGTAGGTTTAAAAAGATAATTTATAATGCTTTGTAACTTGTTTAGGAAAGTCAGCATTGCCAGTGGGGGCTCTATGTATAGCTAGGACATATATGTTGGAATGTTTAGATTCCAATTGCACAATGCAGCATCTATTTCTTGTTATTTTAGTGACACAATACATTTATCTAATTAAATTTTAGGTTCTTTTTGGCAATAATACTTGCACCTTCTTTTACCATATTTCATCTAGAGTAAGTACCTCCAAAAGTAACATTTTCAAGTTTACCTGTGGTGTTGTGTTAAACACAGATTAGGGTGTGTACTTATTATTAATGGACACTGATAGTTGATCAGTTTTGTTTGAAAGTCCTCTTATGTTATGATGGTGCACCACAGAATTGTTATCTTGATTGTATTCTGAATTTAGAACTGGTTTATTAGCATTGATGTAGACATCTTTCAGGTATTTGGTGACAGATTTGGGCTTAAGCCTAAAAGAAGGGTTAGATCTTACATCAGTGATTACAGGTATCCAGTTTGCACCTAATCTAATTAGCAGTGAGTTGCACAAGCTTCTACTTGCCTTCTGAATTAAGTTGTAATCCGTGTCTGGTATGATCATTCCTATTTAAGGATGAATTGTCAGTTAATCCAATATGTGATTTGTCTCCATTCCAAAGGGCACACTCAAGTAGAATATTTCCACTCCCCACCAACTTGTCTATATTGGGCCTGTCATGGTTGCAAAAGGAAAGTACTAGAAATCTGTTGACTTTGTACATTATGATTGCATAATGTCATGAAAGAGAAATTTATGGGTTCTTACTTGTTCAGTAAGCTCCTGATTATGAGTGTTTGGAATATTCATGCATTACTAATTTTTTAAATAAGCACAGGTGAAATAGGCCTTCAACTTACCTGTGGGGTGGGGGTGGGGGTTCTAAAGAAGGTGGATGAAAATCATAATAAAATTCTACTGACAGTAAAACAAAGGCTTCGTGTACTTAGGAAATTTGAGAACAGAAAATGGGCAACAGAATTTATAATAAAAGTATGTGATAGGGATTGAGTGATTCCATCCTTGAAAGAACACCATATACCAGGCTGACCTACTGATGGCGTATTTTGGGCATAGTTTTCTGGGAGTCCAGTAACACTGGTTTGATTATGGGGAAACTTTCTCCAGAGTTAGTAAGAAATGAGGAAATCAAAAGTTCGTGTCATGGTGCGTGCTATGAGAAGTTTTGAAAAGATTGACAGTGAACTGAAAAATGGCTTCAGACTGAGAGTGAAGATACTGTGCCTGTTACAGATTTATTTTTATGGAAGCCCCACAACCCAAATGTTACGTCGAGTTTGAAATCTGTGTGTGTATCTTGTGTTTTCTTTTGATTTGTTTGCCAGCTTTTCCAACACAGACCTTGCCCATGAATTTAAGGTGCAGTGTGTCTTTTATGTGAATGTTCGTTGCTGGTCTTGCTGTTGTTCATTTTGTTTGAGAACATTTGTTGAAACTATCTTCACTATACCAGTGTTGAAATCTTGCAGGGATTGTGACTGGATGTTGATGTGCTGGTCAGGAGCCTGCTTCTGCTTTGCAAGAATTCACATGCCCATATTATTCACTTGTTACAGAACTTTCATTCAGAATTTGAATGACTTTTTTATTGTAATGACAGCTTTTGAGCACGTATTTAAAGTACAAGGATACAGTTTGGTCCAGTATAATATGGATTTTTATAGAAATTCCATCAATGCATAACATTTACATTTTATGATATTCGTGCAGAGATAACCGTATGGAAATGACAGATGTAACTTGGGACACTCCTACTGTCTGTCACATCTATCGTAGGTAATATACGATTGCATAACGCCTTTGAAACACAGTGGTAATAAAGTGTACCACAAAGAGCGTTCAGTGATAGTGCCATTTGGCCACAGAGTATAATGTTTCTGCTTTCTATCATTCTGACAGTAAGCATTGATAAATATTTAGTCTCTTCAAATGCCTTAATGCAAGAATCATTGCTGTAAGTTTCTGTGTGGGAACAGTGTGCCTCTTGGGTTGTAAGTGGGTTACGGAATTATCTGGTGTTCTCATTTGTCGGTAGGTGTACAATCAACTGCAGAATAAGAGTGCTGATTCTGTATGCATTTCTGTCTTTTGTGGGGGGGTGGGGTGGAACTAGTTGTGTTGAATCTCTTATAAAATTCCAAAGTCCAATTCCAAAGACCAAAGCCCAAAGGCGGTAGGCCGTAGGCCGAAACCTAAAGACGTAGGCCCGAGGCCGGAGGCCGGAAGCCTGTCGCTGGAAGCTGGAGGCCCGAAGCCGGAAGCCGGTAGGCCGTAGGCTGAAAGTGGAGTGCAGAATGCCTAAAGCCCAAAGCCGACAGGCAGTAGCCAAAAGCCGAGAGCCGAAATCCCAGAACCCAAAGCCCGAAGTCCAAAACCGAAAGTCGTAAGTGGCATAGGTTGGTTAGTTTAGTGTGCGTCCAATGTAGGCGACCGGCTGACGTGAATAGGTTCTCTAGCCGAGGCTGCTTCAAGCAGCTGGGAGTCGTATGTTGGTCAAGGCTGCATGTGAAGTAGGTTAAGGGTATCTAGATGTGTTGAATCTCTTATCAAATTCCAAAGTCCAATTCCAAAGCCCAAAGGCGGTAGGCCGTAGGCCGAAACCTAAAGACGTAGGCCCGAGGCCGGAGGCCGGAAGCCTGTCGCTGGAAGCTGGAGGCCCGAAGCCGGAAGCCGGTAGGCCGTAGGCTGAAAGTGGAGTGCAGAATGCCTAAAGCCCAAAGCCGACAGGCAATAGCCAAAAGCCGAGAGCCGAAATCCCAGAACCCAAAGCCCGAAGTCCAAAACCGAAAGTCGTAAGTGGCATAGGTTGGTTAGTTTAGTGTGCGTCCAATGTAGGCGACCGGCTGACGTGAATAGGTTCTCTAGCCGAGGCTGCTTCAAGCAGCTGGGAGTCGTATGTTGGTCAAGGCTGCATGTGAAGTAGGTTAAGGGTATCTAGATGTGTTGAATCTCTTATCAAATTCCAAAGTCCAATTCCAAAGACCAAAGCCCAAAGGCGGTAGGCCGTAGGCCGAAACCTAAAGACGTAGGCCCGAGGCCGGAGGCCGGAAGCCTGTCGCTGGAAGCTGGAGGCCCGAAGCCGGAAGCCGGTAGGCCGTAGGCTGAAAGTGGAGTGCAGAATGCCTAAAGCCCAAAGCCGACAGGCAATAGCCAAAAGCCGAGAGCCGAAATCCCAGAACCCAAAGCCCGAAGTCCAAAACCGAAAGTCGTAAGTGGCATAGGTTGGTTAGTTTAGTGTGCGTCCAATGTAGGCGACCGGCTGACGTGAATAGGTTCTCTAGCCCAGTCGGCATCAAGTAGCTGGGAGTCGTATGTTGGTTAAGGCTGCATGTGAAGTAGGTTAAGGGTATCTGTAATTTTTTTGAGGCAAGCGAGCTACATCGTAGCGTGTTTAATTTTCTGATAGTTGGCTGCGTTCTAAGCAGCATACACGCTTAAGTGCATAGATTGGTTGGAGTAGGCTACGTCCGTCGCTGGTTACGTGCTCAGTTCGAGACTTACGTTTGGCTATCCTTCGTCTGCAGCGGTCTGCTCTGTTATGGAGGCTTCTTGCTCGCGGTCTTAGGTAAGTCGGGTTAGGCTGCTTCAGTGGCTGGCTACCTGACGAGTGGCATAGGTTGGTTGTTTTATGCTGCGTCCTGAAAAGCAACGCCCGGCGACCGACAAGTCACGCTTCCTTGAATCGTAGGCCACATATCTCTGCTGACAAGCCACACATACTTCGTCACAGGCCACCAAACTTCACCGACCTCTTGGCAGATGATCCAGAAGTGGTTTGCCATTGCCTTCTTCTGTGTATGTGCGGCTGATTTCGTACCACTACAGGAAATTTGCTGTGATCATGAAGGGCTTTGTGTAAGTACATGAGCTGTATGATGTATTAGATGAGCTTGTCATGTAATAGAGTTAAGTCTGTCCAAGAAAATATGTGGCACCATTTATCATTACAGTGCCGCTTGTAACTTTGATGTTGTATTTGCTGGTGCTGAGATTTCGAATGTCACCATATTTGTGGAAAGGAGAAAGGCTTTAAAGCACAGTGAAAGTAAAATATGTGGCAACAGAAGTTGAATGGGGCTCATCTGATGTGTGTGTGGGAAGTAGTTGCAGAGTTTTTAGTGACAGTAGTGGCTGCTGTTAAATGGCCTGTAACACCTTGTTGCTATCCACCTGACACAAAATAGGATGTTGGGGACCAATATTTCTCCAAGACACAGCATATTAATTGGCCCACAAAATGCAGCTCGTAGTTAGATCCACATAACTGTGTGTTCATAAGAGGGAACAGTACAACAATGCAATAATACAGACTGGTGTAAAACAAAGTGCTCAAATGCCACAATAAAAATAGTACAGATTTGAAGCTCCATTGTCAATAGGCATAGGAAACAGAATGAGGATAGACATTCGTAGCCTTTGGAGAAAGATTCCTCGTCACTAATGTGCGATGTACAGGAATATCAGTATGTTCGTCTTGCAGCGTCAAGTAATACGTGTTTAGCAATGGTGCCCGAGTGGTGTGCTCCCCGGACTGCAAGTAGGTGTTCGATCAACTGTGTAATAAGAGTGTTGTTTCTGTCTTTTTTGGGGTGGGGCGAACTTGATATGTTGAATGTGATAGCATTTTTTTTCTGGTGATAGCTGCGGAGAAGCAGCTTGATTGATCCATGGGACTTTACTGAGGTTGAAGGCTGCGTCACCTGACCTGACTACTGGTTGCCAGGAAAAGAGTGGAGTATGTGCAGAAACACTTTGCTGGCTCTCTGATATGACAACAGGAAATCGGCTGTTATCATGAAGGACCTCATGTCTGCGAGAGATTGATCTCTGTCTCAACTTGACATGCGTTGTGTAAGTATACGAGAAATATGTTTATCAGATGATTTACACAATCGAATTCTTTGGCAAGATGACTAAATATTCCACCAACATGCACTTTATTATTTAGTGCATTTAAGATTTTATGTGTAAAATTGAACCGCTTTATCAGTTGAGAGATTTTTTCTATCACCAAATTGTTCACCTGCAAGGACGTTGTTTGAGATTAAGTTTATACATGTCTTTTTAAAATATTTTAGAGAATGCCGTTTGTAATGTAATTTGTCTATAAGTAGACATTCATTATTTTCAAACATGTTTTTCTCTGTTCTGATGGGGAAACTTGCTTGAAAATATTTTAAGAAGATATTTGGGATTGTGCTGAATTTTGAATCTGACTCCCAGTTTTCGTTATTTACGTGTGTCGTAAATTCTTTAATAGTGTCTGTATTTATAAGACCGAATCGTTTCCTGTAATTATGATAATTAGATATCGGTTCTATTTTTTATATATATATATATATATATAATTACAAGTTGAGCGTAATGCTCAGAGAGCACATTTTTTTTCTGGTTCAGTAGAAATATGATCTTTCCTGGAACTGTCTATAAAGGCATTATCAGTAGCAGTACTGGAGTAATTTTGAGATTAAAGGATGTTAGCAGGGAGTTGAGACATTGTTTGTGGTAGCTTTCGGCAAGACAAGTAACTTTAAAGTCACCAGAAGTGAAAAATTATTTTTATACTTTATTCTCATAACTTTGTAGTGAAAGTTTTTATTCCAGGTATGATATATCTATATATATTCATACAGGTTGTGACCAGTAGCTAAATTGTGAGTTTGTTAAGGATTTGAGATGATTTATTGTATATGTATACTTGCCACTCTGGTCAGATTTCTGAGTTATTCTTATAAACTTTCTGTGAAGCAAAGCAGCATCTTTCAAACACTTGCCCTCAATTTAGCAAGTGCCAGGATGAGGGAGTAACATTCATATGGCTACAAGAAAGAGTTTGGCTATTTATCTAACCTTATAAGCTTCAAGCATTATTCCCTTCCAGTATTTGAACTGAACTGCTGTTATGTTACTCCAGTTATGTAGAACATAATAAAATTACGTTGTATTCTGCTTGGAATTTTATTTGTGTTTGTGTCACACAGGCAGAGGTTATTAAACATGCAGTTTATGTACAAAAATTTGTGAAAGAGTATTGAAGGGGAAATCATTCCCTAGGGCGGCATGCACACGTCAGGAGCTCTTGTATGAGCCTGTGAGAGAGGGAGCTTGTTGTTTGAGTGTCAATACCCATATTTGAATTGGTAAGTTGTGTATCCGTTTGTTTGTAGTGATCATGACAAAATTTGCCTTGTGAAAGTGGAAGGAGTGTGTCCATTGGCTGAGGTAGAAATGTTAACTGTGTGAAGAAGTAAAACTTTTTGTTCTTAGAGGAGTGTGATGCATGTACGGAGGAATCTTGATTTGTATAATGTGAATGTATTTTGTCTTTCTAGGGGTAGCGGATTACAAGAAATAGAATGTTCCTCCAGATTCTACTGGGCGGCGTGCTGTGTGTCACCTGACCTGCGTACTGCTTGCCAGAGAAGCATTGGAGTATGTGCGGCAACAGTTGGCAGACTGAGTTGATTTCAGAACAGGAAACTTACTGCCATGACTGGCGTATGTAGTTCATGTGCAGCGAGTTGGTAGCGAGGATGTTTCCATGTGGGAGTTTCGGTTTCTAGTTTGTTCTGTGATGTCTCTGGTCTGTTCTTTCCGCGCATCACGTAGTTCATTTGGGTCGGCACTATAATTCTTTGTGGCCACGTTCTTAGAGATGTGAAAGAAGACTGGCATTGGGAATATTTGTCTCGGTTGGTAGTGAGGTCGTGCTTCGGTTTGGTTAATGTTTGAATGCTAAAATGATTTTGAGTTCATAATGGCAAATATTTAGTCTCTTCAAATGCCTTAATGCAAGAATCATTGCTGTAAGTTTCTGTGTGGGAACAGTGTGCCTCTTGGGTTGTAAGTGGGTTACGGAATTATCTGGTGTTCTCATTTGTCGGTAGGTGTACAATCAACTGCAGAATAAGAGTGCTGATTCTGTATGCATTTCTGTCTTTTGTGGGGGGGTGGGGTGGAACTAGTTGTGTTGAATCTCTTATAAAATTCCAAAGTCCAATTCCAAAGACCAAAGCCCAAAGGCGGTAGGCCGTAGGCCGAAACCTAAAGACGTAGGCCGGAGGCCGGAAGCCTGTCGCTGGAAGCTGGAGGCCCGAAGCCGGAAGCCGGTAGGCCGTAGGCTGAAAGTGGAGTGCAGAATGCCTAAAGCCCAAAGCCGACAGGCAATAGCCAAAAGCCGAGAGCCGAAATCCCAGAACCCAAAGCCCGAAGTCCAAAACCGAAAGTCGTAAGTGGCATAGGTTGGTTAGTTTAGTGTGCGTCCAATGTAGGCGACCGGCTGACGTGAATAGGTTCTCTAGCCGAGGCTGCTTCAAGCAGCTGGGAGTCGTATGTTGGTCAAGGCTGCATGTGAAGTAGGTTAAGGGTATCTAGATGTGTTGAATCTCTTATCAAATTCCAAAGTCCAATTCCAAAGACCAAAGCCCAAAGGCGGTAGGCCGTAGGCCGAAACCTAAAGACGTAGGCCCGAGGCCGGAGGCCGGAAGCCTGTCGCTGGAAGCTGGAGGCCCGAAGCCGGAAGCCGGTAGGCCGTAGGCTGAAAGTGGAGTGCAGAATGCCTAAAGCCCAAAGCCGACAGGCAGTAGCCAAAAGCCGAGAGCCGAAATCTCAGAACCCAAAGCCCGAAGTCCAAAACCGAAAGTCGTAAGTGGCATAGGTTGGTTAGTTTAGTGTGCGTCCAATGTAGGCGACCGGCTGACGTGAATAGGTTCTCTAGCCGAGGCTGCTTCAAGCAGCTGGGAGTCGTATGTTGGTCAAGGCTGCATGTGAAGTAGGTTAAGGGTATCTAGATGTGTTGAATCTCTTATCAAATTCCAAAGTCCAATTCCAAAGACCAAAGCCCAAAGGCGGTAGGCCGTAGGCCGAAACCTAAAGACGTAGGCCCGAGGCCGGAGGCCGGAAGCCTGTCGCTGGAAGCTGGAGGCCCGAAGCCGGAAGCCGGTAGGCCGTAGGCTGAAAGTGGAGTGCAGAATGCCTAAAGCCCAAAGCCGACAGGCAATAGCCAAAAGCCGAGAGCCGAAATCCCAGAACCCAAAGCCCGAAGTCCAAAACCGAAAGTCGTAAGTGGCATAGGTTGGTTAGTTTAGTGTGCGTCCAATGTAGGCGACCGGCTGACGTGAATAGGTTCTCTAGCCGAGGCTGCTTCAAGCAGCTGGGAGTCGTATGTTGGTCAAGGCTGCATGTGAAGTAGGTTAAGGGTATCTAGATGTGTTGAATCTCTTATCAAATTCCAAAGTCCAATTCCAAAGACCAAAGCCCAAAGGCGGTAGGCCGTAGGCCGAAACCTAAAGACGTAGGCCCGAGGCCGGAGGCCGGAAGCCTGTCGCTGGAAGCTGGAGGCCCGAAGCCGGAAGCCGGTAGGCCGTAGGCTGAAAGTGGAGTGCAGAATGCCTAAAGCCCAAAGCCGACAGGCAGTAGCCAAAAGCCGAGAGCCGAAATCCCAGAACCCAAAGCCCGAAGTCCAAAACCGAAAGTCGTAAGTGGCATAGGTTGGTTAGTTTAGTGTGCGTCCAATGTAGGCGACCGGCTGACGTGAATAGGTTCTCTAGCCGAGGCTGCTTCAAGCAGCTGGGAGTCGTATGTTGGTCAAGGCTGCATGTGAAGTAGGTTAAGGGTATCTAGATGTGTTGAATCTCTTATCAAATTCCAAAGTCCAATTCCAAAGACCAAAGCCCAAAGGCGGTAGGCCGTAGGCCGAAACCTAAAGACGTAGGCCCGAGGCCGGAGGCCGGAAGCCTGTCGCTGGAAGCTGGAGGCCCGAAGCCGGAAGCCGGTAGGCCGTAGGCTGAAAGTGGAGTGCAGAATGCCTAAAGCCCAAAGCCGACAGGCAATAGCCAAAAGCCGAGAGCCGAAATCCCAGAACCCAAAGCCCGAAGTCCAAAACCGAAAGTCGTAAGTGGCATAGGTTGGTTAGTTTAGTGTGCGTCCAATGTAGGCGACCGGCTGACGTGAATAGGTTCTCTAGCCCAGTCGGCATCAAGTAGCTGGGAGTCGTATGTTGGTTAAGGCTGCATGTGAAGTAGGTTAAGGGTATCTGTAATTTTTTTGAGGCAAGCGAGCTACATCGTAGCGTGTTTAATTTTCTGATAGTTGGCTGCGTTCTAAGCAGCATACACGCTTAAGTGCATAGATTGGTTGGAGTAGGCTACGTCCGTCGCTGGTTACGTGCTCAGTTCGAGACTTACGTTTGGCTATCCTTCGTCTGCAGCGGTCTGCTCTGTTATGGAGGCTTCTTGCTCGCGGTCTTAGGTAAGTCGGGTTAGGCTGCTTCAGTGGCTGGCTACCTGACGAGTGGCATAGGTTGGTTGTTTTATGCTGCGTCCTGAAAAGCAACGCCCGGCGACCGACAAGTCACGCTTCCTTGAATCGTAGGCCACATATCTCTGCTGACAAGCCACACATACTTCGTCACAGGCCACCAAACTTCACCGACCTCTTGGCAGATGATCCAGAAGTGGTTTGCCATTGCCTTCTTCTGTGTATGTGCGGCTGATTTCGTACCACTACAGGAAATTTGCTGTGATCATGAAGGGCTTTGTGTAAGTACATGAGCTGTATGATGTATTAGATGAGCTTGTCATGTAATAGAGTTAAGTCTGTCCAAGAAGATATGTGGCACCATTTATCATTACAGTGCCGCTTGTAACTTTGATGTTGTATTTGCTGGTGCTGAGATTTCGAATGTCACCATATTTGTGGAAAGGAGAAAGGCTTTAAAGCACAGTGAAAGTAAAATATGTGGCAACAGAAGTTGAATGGGGCTCATCTGATGTGTGTGTGGGAAGTAGTTGCAGAGTTTTTAGTGACAGTAGTGGCTGCTGTTAAATGGCCTGTAACACCTTGTTGCTATCCACCTGACACAAAATAGGATGTTGGGGACCAATATTTCTCCAAGACACAGCATATTAATTGGCCCACAAAATGCAGCTCGTAGTTAGATCCACATAACTGTGTGTTCATAAGAGGGAACAGTACAACAATGCAATAATACAGACTGGTGTAAAACAAAGTGCTCAAATGCCACAATAAAAATAGTACAGATTTGAAGCTCCATTGTCAATAGGCATAGGAAACAGAATGAGGATAGACATTCGTAGCCTTTGGAGAAAGATTCCTCGTCACTAATGTGCGATGTACAGGAATATCAGTATGTTCGTCTTGCAGCGTCAAGTAATACGTGTTTAGCAATGGTGCCCGAGTGGTGTGCTCCCCGGACTGCAAGTAGGTGTTCGATCAACTGTGTAATAAGAGTGTTGTTTCTGTCTTTTTTGGGGTGGGGCGAACTTGATATGTTGAATGTGATAGCATTTTTTTTCTGGTGATAGCTGCGGAGAAGCAGCTTGATTGATCCATGGGACTTTACTGAGGTTGAAGGCTGCGTCACCTGACCTGACTACTGGTTGCCAGGAAAAGAGTGGAGTATGTGCAGAAACACTTTGCTGGCTCTCTGATATGACAACAGGAAATCGGCTGTTATCATGAAGGACCTCATGTCTGCGAGAGATTGATCTCTGTCTCAACTTGACATGCGTTGTGTAAGTATACGAGAAATATGTTTATCAGATGATTTACACAATCGAATTCTTTGGCAAGATGACTAAATATTCCACCAACATGCACTTTATTATTTAGTGCATTTAAGATTTTATGTGTAAAATTGAACCGCTTTATCAGTTGAGAGATTTTTTCTATCACCAAATTGTTCACCTGCAAGGACGTTGTTTGAGATTAAGTTTATACATGTCTTTTTAAAATATTTTAGAGAATGCCGTTTGTAATGTAATTTGTCTATAAGTAGACATTCATTATTTTCAAACATGTTTTTCTCTGTTCTGATGGGGAAACTTGCTTGAAAATATTTTAAGAAGATATTTGGGATTGTGCTGAATTTTGAATCTGACTCCCAGTTTTCGTTATTTACGTGTGTCGTAAATTCTTTAATAGTGTCTGTATTTATAAGACCGAATCGTTTCCTGTAATTATGATAATTAGATATCGGTTCTATTTTTTTTATATATATATATATATATATAATTACAAGTTGAGCGTAATGCTCAGAGAGCACATTTTTTTTCTGGTTCAGTAGAAATATGATCTTTCCTGGAACTGTCTATAAAGGCATTATCAGTAGCAGTACTGGAGTAATTTTGAGATTAAAGGATGTTAGCAGGGAGTTGAGACATTGTTTGTGGTAGCTTTCGGCAAGACAAGTAACTTTAAAGTCACCAGAAGTGAAAAATTATTTTTATACTTTATTCTCATAACTTTGTAGTGAAAGTTTTTATTCCAGGTATGATATATCTATATATATTCATACAGGTTGTGACCAGTAGCTAAATTGTGAGTTTGTTAAGGATTTGAGATGATTTATTGTATATGTATACTTGCCACTCTGGTCAGATTTCTGAGTTATTCTTATAAACTTTCTGTGAAGCAAAGCAGCATCTTTCAAACACTTGCCCTCAATTTAGCAAGTGCCAGGATGAGGGAGTAACATTCATATGGCTACAAGAAAGAGTTTGGCTATTTATCTAACCTTATAAGCTTCAAGCATTATTCCCTTCCAGTATTTGAACTGAACTGCTGTTATGTTACTCCAGTTATGTAGAACATAATAAAATTACGTTGTATTCTGCTTGGAATTTTATTTGTGTTTGTGTCACACAGGCAGAGGTTATTAAACATGCAGTTTATGTACAAAAATTTGTGAAAGAGTATTGAAGGGGAAATCATTCCCTAGGGCGGCATGCACACGTCAGGAGCTCTTGTATGAGCCTGTGAGAGAGGGAGCTTGTTGTTTGAGTGTCAATACCCATATTTGAATTGGTAAGTTGTGTATCCGTTTGTTTGTAGTGATCATGACAAAATTTGCCTTGTGAAAGTGGAAGGAGTGTGTCCATTGGCTGAGGTAGAAATGTTAACTGTGTGAAGAAGTAAAACTTTTTGTTCTTAGAGGAGTGTGATGCATGTACGGAGGAATCTTGATTTGTATAATGTGAATGTATTTTGTCTTTCTAGGGGTAGCGGATTACAAGAAATAGAATGTTCCTCCAGATTCTACTGGGCGGCGTGCTGTGTGTCACCTGACCTGCGTACTGCTTGCCAGAGAAGCATTGGAGTATGTGCGGCAACAGTTGGCAGACTGAGTTGATTTCAGAACAGGAAACTTACTGCCATGACTGGCGTATGTAGTTCATGTGCAGCGAGTTGGTAGCGAGGATGTTTCCATGTGGGAGTTTCGGTTTCTAGTTTGTTCTGTGATGTCTCTGGTCTGTTCTTTCCGCGCATCACGTAGTTCATTTGGGTCGGCACTATAATTCTTTGTGGCCACGTTCTTAGAGATGTGAAAGAAGACTGGCATTGGGAATATTTGTCTCGGTTGGTAGTGAGGTCGTGCTTCGGTTTGGTTAATGTTTGAATGCTAAAATGATTTTGAGTTCATAATGGCAAATATTTAGTCTCTTCAAATGCCTTAATGCAAGAATCATTGCTGTAAGTTTCTGTGTGGGAACAGTGTGCCTCTTGGGTTGTAAGTGGGTTACGGAATTATCTGGTGTTCTCATTTGTCGGTAGGTGTACAATCAACTGCAGAATAAGAGTGCTGATTCTGTATGCATTTCTGTCTTTTGTGGGGGGGTGGGGTGGAACTAGTTGTGTTGAATCTCTTATAAAATTCCAAAGTCCAATTCCAAAGACCAAAGCCCAAAGGCGGTAGGCCGTAGGCCGAAACCTAAAGACGTAGGCCGGAGGCCGGAAGCCTGTCGCTGGAAGCTGGAGGCCCGAAGCCGGAAGCCGGTAGGCCGTAGGCTGAAAGTGGAGTGCAGAATGCCTAAAGCCCAAAGCCGACAGGCAATAGCCAAAAGCCGAGAGCCGAAATCCCAGAACCCAAAGCCCGAAGTCCAAAACCGAAAGTCGTAAGTGGCATAGGTTGGTTAGTTTAGTGTGCGTCCAATGTAGGCGACCGGCTGACGTGAATAGGTTCTCTAGCCGAGGCTGCTTCAAGCAGCTGGGAGTCGTATGTTGGTCAAGGCTGCATGTGAAGTAGGTTAAGGGTATCTAGATGTGTTGAATCTCTTATCAAATTCCAAAGTCCAATTCCAAAGACCAAAGCCCAAAGGCGGTAGGCCGTAGGCCGAAACCTAAAGACGTAGGCCCGAGGCCGGAGGCCGGAAGCCTGTCGCTGGAAGCTGGAGGCCCGAAGCCGGAAGCCGGTAGGCCGTAGGCTGAAAGTGGAGTGCAGAATGCCTAAAGCCCAAAGCCGACAGGCAGTAGCCAAAAGCCGAGAGCCGAAATCTCAGAACCCAAAGCCCGAAGTCCAAAACCGAAAGTCGTAAGTGGCATAGGTTGGTTAGTTTAGTGTGCGTCCAATGTAGGCGACCGGCTGACGTGAATAGGTTCTCTAGCCGAGGCTGCTTCAAGCAGCTGGGAGTCGTATGTTGGTCAAGGCTGCATGTGAAGTAGGTTAAGGGTATCTAGATGTGTTGAATCTCTTATCAAATTCCAAAGTCCAATTCCAAAGACCAAAGCCCAAAGGCGGTAGGCCGTAGGCCGAAACCTAAAGACGTAGGCCCGAGGCCGGAGGCCGGAAGCCTGTCGCTGGAAGCTGGAGGCCCGAAGCCGGAAGCCGGTAGGCCGTAGGCTGAAAGTGGAGTGCAGAATGCCTAAAGCCCAAAGCCGACAGGCAATAGCCAAAAGCCGAGAGCCGAAATCCCAGAACCCAAAGCCCGAAGTCCAAAACCGAAAGTCGTAAGTGGCATAGGTTGGTTAGTTTAGTGTGCGTCCAATGTAGGCGACCGGCTGACGTGAATAGGTTCTCTAGCCGAGGCTGCTTCAAGCAGCTGGGAGTCGTATGTTGGTCAAGGCTGCATGTGAAGTAGGTTAAGGGTATCTAGATGTGTTGAATCTCTTATCAAATTCCAAAGTCCAATTCCAAAGACCAAAGCCCAAAGGCGGTAGGCCGTAGGCCGAAACCTAAAGACGTAGGCCCGAGGCCGGAGGCCGGAAGCCTGTCGCTGGAAGCTGGAGGCCCGAAGCCGGAAGCCGGTAGGCCGTAGGCTGAAAGTGGAGTGCAGAATGCCTAAAGCCCAAAGCCGACAGGCAGTAGCCAAAAGCCGAGAGCCGAAATCCCAGAACCCAAAGCCCGAAGTCCAAAACCGAAAGTCGTAAGTGGCATAGGTTGGTTAGTTTAGTGTGCGTCCAATGTAGGCGACCGGCTGACGTGAATAGGTTCTCTAGCCGAGGCTGCTTCAAGCAGCTGGGAGTCGTATGTTGGTCAAGGCTGCATGTGAAGTAGGTTAAGGGTATCTAGATGTGTTGAATCTCTTATCAAATTCCAAAGTCCAATTCCAAAGACCAAAGCCCAAAGGCGGTAGGCCGTAGGCCGAAACCTAAAGACGTAGGCCCGAGGCCGGAGGCCGGAAGCCTGTCGCTGGAAGCTGGAGGCCCGAAGCCGGAAGCCGGTAGGCCGTAGGCTGAAAGTGGAGTGCAGAATGCCTAAAGCCCAAAGCCGACAGGCAATAGCCAAAAGCCGAGAGCCGAAATCCCAGAACCCAAAGCCCGAAGTCCAAAACCGAAAGTCGTAAGTGGCATAGGTTGGTTAGTTTAGTGTGCGTCCAATGTAGGCGACCGGCTGACGTGAATAGGTTCTCTAGCCCAGTCGGCATCAAGTAGCTGGGAGTCGTATGTTGGTTAAGGCTGCATGTGAAGTAGGTTAAGGGTATCTGTAATTTTTTTGAGGCAAGCGAGCTACATCGTAGCGTGTTTAATTTTCTGATAGTTGGCTGCGTTCTAAGCAGCATACACGCTTAAGTGCATAGATTGGTTGGAGTAGGCTACGTCCGTCGCTGGTTACGTGCTCAGTTCGAGACTTACGTTTGGCTATCCTTCGTCTGCAGCGGTCTGCTCTGTTATGGAGGCTTCTTGCTCGCGGTCTTAGGTAAGTCGGGTTAGGCTGCTTCAGTGGCTGGCTACCTGACGAGTGGCATAGGTTGGTTGTTTTATGCTGCGTCCTGAAAAGCAACGCCCGGCGACCGACAAGTCACGCTTCCTTGAATCGTAGGCCACATATCTCTGCTGACAAGCCACACATACTTCGTCACAGGCCACCAAACTTCACCGACCTCTTGGCAGATGATCCAGAAGTGGTTTGCCATTGCCTTCTTCTGTGTATGTGCGGCTGATTTCGTACCACTACAGGAAATTTGCTGTGATCATGAAGGGCTTTGTGTAAGTACATGAGCTGTATGATGTATTAGATGAGCTTGTCATGTAATAGAGTTAAGTCTGTCCAAGAAAATATGTGGCACCATTTATCATTACAGTGCCGCTTGTAACTTTGATGTTGTATTTGCTGGTGCTGAGATTTCGAATGTCACCATATTTGTGGAAAGGAGAAAGGCTTTAAAGCACAGTGAAAGTAAAATATGTGGCAACAGAAGTTGAATGGGGCTCATCTGATGTGTGTGTGGGAAGTAGTTGCAGAGTTTTTAGTGACAGTAGTGGCTGCTGTTAAATGGCCTGTAACACCTTGTTGCTATCCACCTGACACAAAATAGGATGTTGGGGACCAATATTTCTCCAAGACACAGCATATTAATTGGCCCACAAAATGCAGCTCGTAGTTAGATCCACATAACTGTGTGTTCATAAGAGGGAACAGTACAACAATGCAATAATACAGACTGGTGTAAAACAAAGTGCTCAAATGCCACAATAAAAATAGTACAGATTTGAAGCTCCATTGTCAATAGGCATAGGAAACAGAATGAGGATAGACATTCGTAGCCTTTGGAGAAAGATTCCTCGTCACTAATGTGCGATGTACAGGAATATCAGTATGTTCGTCTTGCAGCGTCAAGTAATACGTGTTTAGCAATGGTGCCCGAGTGGTGTGCTCCCCGGACTGCAAGTAGGTGTTCGATCAACTGTGTAATAAGAGTGTTGTTTCTGTCTTTTTTGGGGTGGGGCGAACTTGATATGTTGAATGTGATAGCATTTTTTTTCTGGTGATAGCTGCGGAGAAGCAGCTTGATTGATCCATGGGACTTTACTGAGGTTGAAGGCTGCGTCACCTGACCTGACTACTGGTTGCCAGGAAAAGAGTGGAGTATGTGCAGAAACACTTTGCTGGCTCTCTGATATGACAACAGGAAATCGGCTGTTATCATGAAGGACCTCATGTCTGCGAGAGATTGATCTCTGTCTCAACTTGACATGCGTTGTGTAAGTATACGAGAAATATGTTTATCAGATGATTTACACAATCGAATTCTTTGGCAAGATGACTAAATATTCCACCAACATGCACTTTATTATTTAGTGCATTTAAGATTTTATGTGTAAAATTGAACCGCTTTATCAGTTGAGAGATTTTTTCTATCACCAAATTGTTCACCTGCAAGGACGTTGTTTGAGATTAAGTTTATACATGTCTTTTTAAAATATTTTAGAGAATGCCGTTTGTAATGTAATTTGTCTATAAGTAGACATTCATTATTTTCAAACATGTTTTTCTCTGTTCTGATGGGGAAACTTGCTTGAAAATATTTTAAGAAGATATTTGGGATTGTGCTGAATTTTGAATCTGACTCCCAGTTTTCGTTATTTACGTGTGTCGTAAATTCTTTAATAGTGTCTGTATTTATAAGACCGAATCGTTTCCTGTAATTATGATAATTAGATATCGGTTCTATTTTTTTTATATATATATATATATATAATTACAAGTTGAGCGTAATGCTCAGAGAGCACATTTTTTTTCTGGTTCAGTAGAAATATGATCTTTCCTGGAACTGTCTATAAAGGCATTATCAGTAGCAGTACTGGAGTAATTTTGAGATTAAAGGATGTTAGCAGGGAGTTGAGACATTGTTTGTGGTAGCTTTCGGCAAGACAAGTAACTTTAAAGTCACCAGAAGTGAAAAATTATTTTTATACTTTATTCTCATAACTTTGTAGTGAAAGTTTTTATTCCAGGTATGATATATCTATATATATTCATACAGGTTGTGACCAGTAGCTAAATTGTGAGTTTGTTAAGGATTTGAGATGATTTATTGTATATGTATACTTGCCACTCTGGTCAGATTTCTGAGTTATTCTTATAAACTTTCTGTGAAGCAAAGCAGCATCTTTCAAACACTTGCCCTCAATTTAGCAAGTGCCAGGATGAGGGAGTAACATTCATATGGCTACAAGAAAGAGTTTGGCTATTTATCTAACCTTATAAGCTTCAAGCATTATTCCCTTCCAGTATTTGAACTGAACTGCTGTTATGTTACTCCAGTTATGTAGAACATAATAAAATTACGTTGTATTCTGCTTGGAATTTTATTTGTGTTTGTGTCACACAGGCAGAGGTTATTAAACATGCAGTTTATGTACAAAAATTTGTGAAAGAGTATTGAAGGGGAAATCATTCCCTAGGGCGGCATGCACACGTCAGGAGCTCTTGTATGAGCCTGTGAGAGAGGGAGCTTGTTGTTTGAGTGTCAATACCCATATTTGAATTGGTAAGTTGTGTATCCGTTTGTTTGTAGTGATCATGACAAAATTTGCCTTGTGAAAGTGGAAGGAGTGTGTCCATTGGCTGAGGTAGAAATGTTAACTGTGTGAAGAAGTAAAACTTTTTGTTCTTAGAGGAGTGTGATGCATGTACGGAGGAATCTTGATTTGTATAATGTGAATGTATTTTGTCTTTCTAGGGGTAGCGGATTACAAGAAATAGAATGTTCCTCCAGATTCTACTGGGCGGCGTGCTGTGTGTCACCTGACCTGCGTACTGCTTGCCAGAGAAGCATTGGAGTATGTGCGGCAACAGTTGGCAGACTGAGTTGATTTCAGAACAGGAAACTTACTGCCATGACTGGCGTATGTAGTTCATGTGCAGCGAGTTGGTAGCGAGGATGTTTCCATGTGGGAGTTTCGGTTTCTAGTTTGTTCTGTGATGTCTCTGGTCTGTTCTTTCCGCGCATCACGTAGTTCATTTGGGTCGGCACTATAATTCTTTGTGGCCACGTTCTTAGAGATGTGAAAGAAGACTGGCATTGGGAATATTTGTCTCGGTTGGTAGTGAGGTCGTGCTTCGGTTTGGTTAATGTTTGAATGCTAAAATGATTTTGAGTTCATAATGGCAAATATTTAGTCTCTTCAAATGCCTTAATGCAAGAATCATTGCTGTAAGTTTCTGTGTGGGAACAGTGTGCCTCTTGGGTTGTAAGTGGGTTACGGAATTATCTGGTGTTCTCATTTGTCGGTAGGTGTACAATCAACTGCAGAATAAGAGTGCTGATTCTGTATGCATTTCTGTCTTTTGTGGGGGGGTGGGGTGGAACTAGTTGTGTTGAATCTCTTATAAAATTCCAAAGTCCAATTCCAAAGACCAAAGCCCAAAGGCGGTAGGCCGTAGGCCGAAACCTAAAGACGTAGGCCGGAGGCCGGAAGCCTGTCGCTGGAAGCTGGAGGCCCGAAGCCGGAAGCCGGTAGGCCGTAGGCTGAAAGTGGAGTGCAGAATGCCTAAAGCCCAAAGCCGACAGGCAATAGCCAAAAGCCGAGAGCCGAAATCCCAGAACCCAAAGCCCGAAGTCCAAAACCGAAAGTCGTAAGTGGCATAGGTTGGTTAGTTTAGTGTGCGTCCAATGTAGGCGACCGGCTGACGTGAATAGGTTCTCTAGCCGAGGCTGCTTCAAGCAGCTGGGAGTCGTATGTTGGTCAAGGCTGCATGTGAAGTAGGTTAAGGGTATCTAGATGTGTTGAATCTCTTATCAAATTCCAAAGTCCAATTCCAAAGACCAAAGCCCAAAGGCGGTAGGCCGTAGGCCGAAACCTAAAGACGTAGGCCCGAGGCCGGAGGCCGGAAGCCTGTCGCTGGAAGCTGGAGGCCCGAAGCCGGAAGCCGGTAGGCCGTAGGCTGAAAGTGGAGTGCAGAATGCCTAAAGCCCAAAGCCGACAGGCAGTAGCCAAAAGCCGAGAGCCGAAATCTCAGAACCCAAAGCCCGAAGTCCAAAACCGAAAGTCGTAAGTGGCATAGGTTGGTTAGTTTAGTGTGCGTCCAATGTAGGCGACCGGCTGACGTGAATAGGTTCTCTAGCCGAGGCTGCTTCAAGCAGCTGGGAGTCGTATGTTGGTCAAGGCTGCATGTGAAGTAGGTTAAGGGTATCTAGATGTGTTGAATCTCTTATCAAATTCCAAAGTCCAATTCCAAAGACCAAAGCCCAAAGGCGGTAGGCCGTAGGCCGAAACCTAAAGACGTAGGCCCGAGGCCGGAGGCCGGAAGCCTGTCGCTGGAAGCTGGAGGCCCGAAGCCGGAAGCCGGTAGGCCGTAGGCTGAAAGTGGAGTGCAGAATGCCTAAAGCCCAAAGCCGACAGGCAATAGCCAAAAGCCGAGAGCCGAAATCCCAGAACCCAAAGCCCGAAGTCCAAAACCGAAAGTCGTAAGTGGCATAGGTTGGTTAGTTTAGTGTGCGTCCAATGTAGGCGACCGGCTGACGTGAATAGGTTCTCTAGCCGAGGCTGCTTCAAGCAGCTGGGAGTCGTATGTTGGTCAAGGCTGCATGTGAAGTAGGTTAAGGGTATCTAGATGTGTTGAATCTCTTATCAAATTCCAAAGTCCAATTCCAAAGACCAAAGCCCAAAGGCGGTAGGCCGTAGGCCGAAACCTAAAGACGTAGGCCCGAGGCCGGAGGCCGGAAGCCTGTCGCTGGAAGCTGGAGGCCCGAAGCCGGAAGCCGGTAGGCCGTAGGCTGAAAGTGGAGTGCAGAATGCCTAAAGCCCAAAGCCGACAGGCAGTAGCCAAAAGCCGAGAGCCGAAATCCCAGAACCCAAAGCCCGAAGTCCAAAACCGAAAGTCGTAAGTGGCATAGGTTGGTTAGTTTAGTGTGCGTCCAATGTAGGCGACCGGCTGACGTGAATAGGTTCTCTAGCCGAGGCTGCTTCAAGCAGCTGGGAGTCGTATGTTGGTCAAGGCTGCATGTGAAGTAGGTTAAGGGTATCTAGATGTGTTGAATCTCTTATCAAATTCCAAAGTCCAATTCCAAAGACCAAAGCCCAAAGGCGGTAGGCCGTAGGCCGAAACCTAAAGACGTAGGCCCGAGGCCGGAGGCCGGAAGCCTGTCGCTGGAAGCTGGAGGCCCGAAGCCGGAAGCCGGTAGGCCGTAGGCTGAAAGTGGAGTGCAGAATGCCTAAAGCCCAAAGCCGACAGGCAATAGCCAAAAGCCGAGAGCCGAAATCCCAGAACCCAAAGCCCGAAGTCCAAAACCGAAAGTCGTAAGTGGCATAGGTTGGTTAGTTTAGTGTGCGTCCAATGTAGGCGACCGGCTGACGTGAATAGGTTCTCTAGCCCAGTCGGCATCAAGTAGCTGGGAGTCGTATGTTGGTTAAGGCTGCATGTGAAGTAGGTTAAGGGTATCTGTAATTTTTTTGAGGCAAGCGAGCTACATCGTAGCGTGTTTAATTTTCTGATAGTTGGCTGCGTTCTAAGCAGCATACACGCTTAAGTGCATAGATTGGTTGGAGTAGGCTACGTCCGTCGCTGGTTACGTGCTCAGTTCGAGACTTACGTTTGGCTATCCTTCGTCTGCAGCGGTCTGCTCTGTTATGGAGGCTTCTTGCTCGCGGTCTTAGGTAAGTCGGGTTAGGCTGCTTCAGTGGCTGGCTACCTGACGAGTGGCATAGGTTGGTTGTTTTATGCTGCGTCCTGAAAAGCAACGCCCGGCGACCGACAAGTCACGCTTCCTTGAATCGTAGGCCACATATCTCTGCTGACAAGCCACACATACTTCGTCACAGGCCACCAAACTTCACCGACCTCTTGGCAGATGATCCAGAAGTGGTTTGCCATTGCCTTCTTCTGTGTATGTGCGGCTGATTTCGTACCACTACAGGAAATTTGCTGTGATCATGAAGGGCTTTGTGTAAGTACATGAGCTGTATGATGTATTAGATGAGCTTGTCATGTAATAGAGTTAAGTCTGTCCAAGAAAATATGTGGCACCATTTATCATTACAGTGCCGCTTGTAACTTTGATGTTGTATTTGCTGGTGCTGAGATTTCGAATGTCACCATATTTGTGGAAAGGAGAAAGGCTTTAAAGCACAGTGAAAGTAAAATATGTGGCAACAGAAGTTGAATGGGGCTCATCTGATGTGTGTGTGGGAAGTAGTTGCAGAGTTTTTAGTGACAGTAGTGGCTGCTGTTAAATGGCCTGTAACACCTTGTTGCTATCCACCTGACACAAAATAGGATGTTGGGGACCAATATTTCTCCAAGACACAGCATATTAATTGGCCCACAAAATGCAGCTCGTAGTTAGATCCACATAACTGTGTGTTCATAAGAGGGAACAGTACAACAATGCAATAATACAGACTGGTGTAAAACAAAGTGCTCAAATGCCACAATAAAAATAGTACAGATTTGAAGCTCCATTGTCAATAGGCATAGGAAACAGAATGAGGATAGACATTCGTAGCCTTTGGAGAAAGATTCCTCGTCACTAATGTGCGATGTACAGGAATATCAGTATGTTCGTCTTGCAGCGTCAAGTAATACGTGTTTAGCAATGGTGCCCGAGTGGTGTGCTCCCCGGACTGCAAGTAGGTGTTCGATCAACTGTGTAATAAGAGTGTTGTTTCTGTCTTTTTTGGGGTGGGGCGAACTTGATATGTTGAATGTGATAGCATTTTTTTTCTGGTGATAGCTGCGGAGAAGCAGCTTGATTGATCCATGGGACTTTACTGAGGTTGAAGGCTGCGTCACCTGACCTGACTACTGGTTGCCAGGAAAAGAGTGGAGTATGTGCAGAAACACTTTGCTGGCTCTCTGATATGACAACAGGAAATCGGCTGTTATCATGAAGGACCTCATGTCTGCGAGAGATTGATCTCTGTCTCAACTTGACATGCGTTGTGTAAGTATACGAGAAATATGTTTATCAGATGATTTACACAATCGAATTCTTTGGCAAGATGACTAAATATTCCACCAACATGCACTTTATTATTTAGTGCATTTAAGATTTTATGTGTAAAATTGAACCGCTTTATCAGTTGAGAGATTTTTTCTATCACCAAATTGTTCACCTGCAAGGACGTTGTTTGAGATTAAGTTTATACATGTCTTTTTAAAATATTTTAGAGAATGCCGTTTGTAATGTAATTTGTCTATAAGTAGACATTCATTATTTTCAAACATGTTTTTCTCTGTTCTGATGGGGAAACTTGCTTGAAAATATTTTAAGAAGATATTTGGGATTGTGCTGAATTTTGAATCTGACTCCCAGTTTTCGTTATTTACGTGTGTCGTAAATTCTTTAATAGTGTCTGTATTTATAAGACCGAATCGTTTCCTGTAATTATGATAATTAGATATCGGTTCTATTTTTTATATATATATATATATATATAATTACAAGTTGAGCGTAATGCTCAGAGAGCACATTTTTTTTCTGGTTCAGTAGAAATATGATCTTTCCTGGAACTGTCTATAAAGGCATTATCAGTAGCAGTACTGGAGTAATTTTGAGATTAAAGGATGTTAGCAGGGAGTTGAGACATTGTTTGTGGTAGCTTTCGGCAAGACAAGTAACTTTAAAGTCACCAGAAGTGAAAAATTATTTTTATACTTTATTCTCATAACTTTGTAGTGAAAGTTTTTATTCCAGGTATGATATATCTATATATATTCATACAGGTTGTGACCAGTAGCTAAATTGTGAGTTTGTTAAGGATTTGAGATGATTTATTGTATATGTATACTTGCCACTCTGGTCAGATTTCTGAGTTATTCTTATAAACTTTCTGTGAAGCAAAGCAGCATCTTTCAAACACTTGCCCTCAATTTAGCAAGTGCCAGGATGAGGGAGTAACATTCATATGGCTACAAGAAAGAGTTTGGCTATTTATCTAACCTTATAAGCTTCAAGCATTATTCCCTTCCAGTATTTGAACTGAACTGCTGTTATGTTACTCCAGTTATGTAGAACATAATAAAATTACGTTGTATTCTGCTTGGAATTTTATTTGTGTTTGTGTCACACAGGCAGAGGTTATTAAACATGCAGTTTATGTACAAAAATTTGTGAAAGAGTATTGAAGGGGAAATCATTCCCTAGGGCGGCATGCACACGTCAGGAGCTCTTGTATGAGCCTGTGAGAGAGGGAGCTTGTTGTTTGAGTGTCAATACCCATATTTGAATTGGTAAGTTGTGTATCCGTTTGTTTGTAGTGATCATGACAAAATTTGCCTTGTGAAAGTGGAAGGAGTGTGTCCATTGGCTGAGGTAGAAATGTTAACTGTGTGAAGAAGTAAAACTTTTTGTTCTTAGAGGAGTGTGATGCATGTACGGAGGAATCTTGATTTGTATAATGTGAATGTATTTTGTCTTTCTAGGGGTAGCGGATTACAAGAAATAGAATGTTCCTCCAGATTCTACTGGGCGGCGTGCTGTGTGTCACCTGACCTGCGTACTGCTTGCCAGAGAAGCATTGGAGTATGTGCGGCAACAGTTGGCAGACTGAGTTGATTTCAGAACAGGAAACTTACTGCCATGACTGGCGTATGTAGTTCATGTGCAGCGAGTTGGTAGCGAGGATGTTTCCATGTGGGAGTTTCGGTTTCTAGTTTGTTCTGTGATGTCTCTGGTCTGTTCTTTCCGCGCATCACGTAGTTCATTTGGGTCGGCACTATAATTCTTTGTGGCCACGTTCTTAGAGATGTGAAAGAAGACTGGCATTGGGAATATTTGTCTCGGTTGGTAGTGAGGTCGTGCTTCGGTTTGGTTAATGTTTGAATGCTAAAATGATTTTGAGTTCATAATGGCAAATATTTAGTCTCTTCAAATGCCTTAATGCAAGAATCATTGCTGTAAGTTTCTGTGTGGGAACAGTGTGCCTCTTGGGTTGTAAGTGGGTTACGGAATTATCTGGTGTTCTCATTTGTCGGTAGGTGTACAATCAACTGCAGAATAAGAGTGCTGATTCTGTATGCATTTCTGTCTTTTGTGGGGGGGTGGGGTGGAACTAGTTGTGTTGAATCTCTTATAAAATTCCAAAGTCCAATTCCAAAGACCAAAGCCCAAAGGCGGTAGGCCGTAGGCCGAAACCTAAAGACGTAGGCCGGAGGCCGGAAGCCTGTCGCTGGAAGCTGGAGGCCCGAAGCCGGAAGCCGGAAGCCGGTAGGCCGTAGGCTGAAAGTGGAGTGCAGAATGCCTAAAGCCCAAAGCCGACAGGCAATAGCCAAAAGCCGAGAGCCGAAATCCCAGAACCCAAAGCCCGAAGTCCAAAACCGAAAGTCGTAAGTGGCATAGGTTGGTTAGTTTAGTGTGCGTCCAATGTAGGCGACCGGCTGACGTGAATAGGTTCTCTAGCCGAGGCTGCTTCAAGCAGCTGGGAGTCGTATGTTGGTCAAGGCTGCATGTGAAGTAGGTTAAGGGTATCTAGATGTGTTGAATCTCTTATCAAATTCCAAAGTCCAATTCCAAAGACCAAAGCCCAAAGGCGGTAGGCCGTAGGCCGAAACCTAAAGACGTAGGCCCGAGGCCGGAGGCCGGAAGCCTGTCGCTGGAAGCTGGAGGCCCGAAGCCGGAAGCCGGTAGGCCGTAGGCTGAAAGTGGAGTGCAGAATGCCTAAAGCCCAAAGCCGACAGGCAGTAGCCAAAAGCCGAGAGCCGAAATCTCAGAACCCAAAGCCCGAAGTCCAAAACCGAAAGTCGTAAGTGGCATAGGTTGGTTAGTTTAGTGTGCGTCCAATGTAGGCGACCGGCTGACGTGAATAGGTTCTCTAGCCGAGGCTGCTTCAAGCAGCTGGGAGTCGTATGTTGGTCAAGGCTGCATGTGAAGTAGGTTAAGGGTATCTAGATGTGTTGAATCTCTTATCAAATTCCAAAGTCCAATTCCAAAGACCAAAGCCCAAAGGCGGTAGGCCGTAGGCCGAAACCTAAAGACGTAGGCCCGAGGCCGGAGGCCGGAAGCCTGTCGCTGGAAGCTGGAGGCCCGAAGCCGGAAGCCGGTAGGCCGTAGGCTGAAAGTGGAGTGCAGAATGCCTAAAGCCCAAAGCCGACAGGCAATAGCCAAAAGCCGAGAGCCGAAATCCCAGAACCCAAAGCCCGAAGTCCAAAACCGAAAGTCGTAAGTGGCATAGGTTGGTTAGTTTAGTGTGCGTCCAATGTAGGCGACCGGCTGACGTGAATAGGTTCTCTAGCCCAGTCGGCATCAAGTAGCTGGGAGTCGTATGTTGGTTAAGGCTGCATGTGAAGTAGGTTAAGGGTATCTGTAATTTTTGGGAGGCAAGCGAGCTACATCCTAGCGTGTTTAATTTTCTGACAGTTGGCTGCGTTCTAAGCAGCATACACGCTTAAGTGCATAGATTGGTTGGAGTAGGCTACGTCCGTCGCTGGTTACGTGCTCAGTTCGAGTCTTACGTTTGGCTATCCTTCGTCTGCAGCGGTCTGTTCTGTTATTGAGGCTTCTTGCTCGCGGTCTTAGGTAAGTCGGGTTAGGCTGCTTCAGTGGCTGGCTACGTGACGAGTGGCATAGGTTGGTTGTTTTATGCTGCGTCCTCAATAGCAACGCCCGGCGACTGACAAGTCACGCTTCCTTGAATCGTAGGCCACATATCTCTGCTGACAAGCCACACATACTTCATCACAGGATACTAAAATTCACCGGCCTCGCTACAAGCATATGTTGGTTAGGCAAGGTTTCGTTAAAGGAGACCAACTAAAGAGGGTCTTGAGTTATTTTCCGTAAACTGCTTTAGCAGAAGGCTGCAAGCTTTTGCGTATAGATTGCTGAGGGATTGCTGCGTCCGAAAGAGGTACTAGGTGTTAAGCATTATTTGTTCGGGCTAGGCTGCGTCCGCTGTTCTCTACATTCGTTCTGCTCTCCCGCATCAGCATATGTATGTCTCGTTCAAAGGAGCCCTCCAGAGAAGTGTTACGGGTTAGTTCGTGTATGGTGCATTTGTTGCAAACCGTTTCTTCGAGGATTTCAGTGTTTTGCGATATGTGTTGCATAGGTTGAAATTTCTAGGCTGTGCTTTACGTACAAGAAATAGAGTGATCCTTGAGATTCTACTGAGCGGCATGCAGTGTGTCAACAAGACCTGTGTACTGTTTGCCTGAGAAGCAGTGGTGTATGTGCAGCTCATTTCATACTGCAACAGGAAATTGGCTGTGAACATGAAGGGCCCTCCTGTCTGCTACAGATGTATCTGTCTCAACTTGATGTGCATTGTACCGCTTGTAACTTTGTTGTTGTATTTCCTGGTGCTGAGATTTCAAATGTCACCATATTTGTGGAAAGGAGAAAGGCAATAATGCTCAGCAAAACTAAAATATGTATTTTGCTGAATGATATTGAGAATTTTGATTATCATAATTCCTCATAATTAGAGCATTTATTATGTTTATTATGGGTGAACATTGTATTTGCTGGTTTTATTTACCTGTGAGTGTTGAAAAACTGGATGGAACTGGTACAGGACTTGTGCTGCTTTAGTATATATATTTTGTGACCCTTGGACTGTGTGCATTTGAAGTTGGTGCTTGTGTTCATGCTATCTACTGTTATTGTGATGTAATGTGTACTGTAATCATGTTTCTTCCCCTTCATTTCCCTGTGCTGTTACTGAATAAAATGGAAGCATTGTCACTGCCCATACCCTCTCCCCTAAGCTTACAGGTTATATGGCAGCCTTTGGATTCAGTAATATGATGGCAATGTTTGCCTCTGATTACTCAGGTAATGTACAATAAGTGTTAATTGGTTTTTTTTTTGGGGGGGGGGTTTGTTGCCTAGATGGCTAAGTACTGGAGGAATAGTAAGCTAGTTGATGTAGTAAGAAGGGTGTAGGTACGGAGGTTATTTACAGTTTAATTGTTGAGTTGTATTGAGATTTGTCAGCAATGTAGCATTTTTTTTGTATAGATTCGTAAATACAATAGTTTGAGAAGTGGATCCATTAATATGCTGTTTGTTTTGTCAGTGGAAGGTATACGGGGTCACGAATCTGTAAAGGGAAGTTGCATTCCACTAACTAGGTTAGAGGGAAAGTGCGTATATACGTTTTTTTGTGTGTGCATTGAGGGGTTGTAAGAGAGTGGGAAGTAAAGGTAAGTTATACAGAGAAAGTGTTATGAAGGTAGTTACGCAGGCATCCTTGTAAGGAGATAGGTACTTATGCAGGTGAGTGAACTGGAGACACTCACGACCACCTTCAGGAAAGACTGATACAGCAACCGTCAGATCCAGAAAGCTGTCGATCCGCCTGCGAGGCTGTCACCGCCCGCTGGAAAACCAGCCTCAGTTGCCTTCCTGCTCTACGTCGGGACGACCTTCAACTGCATAAGCAGGTTGCTGGCCAAGCACATCAAGTCTGTTGGTCTTCCGCCAAAGAAAATTCCCAGTTTTCTCCGGCCGGTAAAGGACGACCTAGGACTGAAGACGACTGGCGTATACAGCGTTCCCTGCGAGTGCGGTAAAGACTACATCGGCCAGACAGGCCGTTCTGTTGAGGCCAGGATCAAGGATCACGAACGCCACATTCGGCTCGGGCGGCCCGAGAAATCTGCGGTTGCTGAACACCATATACAGCTCGAGGACACTTCTATCCTCTCCTCAAAAACCAGCTACATGGATCGGATAATAAGGGAAGCCATCGAAATCGAACTACATCCCGATAAATTTAACAGGGAAGATGGACTTCACCTGGAAGCATCTTATTCACACACTTCGAGGACTCCGAGAGCGAGCAAGAATGCGCCGCCAGAACCAACCAGACCACTGAAATGCCCCCTTTTCAGGGCCGTGATCCATCCAACCAAACCCAACCTTGCTATCTCCACTTTCTTTCCCACTCTCACCCCCAGACCACTATCTTAGCCCTTTCCAGGGCGCAGATCCATCCAACCAAACTCAACCTTTCTCTCTCTACTTTCTCCCACGTGCTACCATTGGTCCACTCCCATTGCCTCGGGGCAGGCTACACCTTTCACTTTCCGGCCTATAAACCTAGCACCTCACACCCCATTGGCATGGATAGGTTAGAGTATTGGACGGCTGATTATTTGGGATAGTTGTCCACGGAGAGTTCATCAACACTCGGCGAGGCATGGAAGGAGGTGAGCTGGCCTTTCTGAAGGCCCACCTCCCTGAGCTGTTCCAGCAGGTCCGGAAGCAGCTCCTGGACGCCATCGCCGCGGAAAAGAAGAGAGCGGGCAGCAGCAACAGCCGTGGTCGGAGGGCCTACTCGAGCCAACGAGTTGCACTTGTCCAACTCGAGCGGTTCGTTGGAGCCCGGGCCACTGTCCGGAGCCGGCGAAAGTTCATCGGCCCGATGGCCAGGCGGTAGCAACAACCACCTCCACGAGCGAACAAGCCACCTCGCGTGGCCGGCAGCTATGCCGAGGTCAGCGCGGCGTACACCGGGGTAGTGGCTGGGCGACTGCTGGGTTGGATTCCTCGGCACCGCTCCCCACTAAAGCCGCGGCCTCGCAAGAAGTTAAAGGAGTGAGGGACGTGAAGTCGTCCCGCGGACCTCACCCCGCCAAGCGGGACAGTGAAGCTCTCAGCCGGGACCCGCTTCCTCGATGGAGGAGAGGCACTTGGGTGCAGGTCTCCCCGGGCCGCTCACTGGCGTGTCATCTGACGCCGCTTCTTCGCACGCTCAAGTGGATTCGCGCGGAGTCGGCCTGCGGGATCGTGGCGCAGATGAAGGGAGATCTCGTGATTCTTGTGCGTGAGACCGCCGACGGGTTCCGGGCCACCGTCAGGGTCCTACGGTCCCTTGGTGAGGGCGAAGGTGTGAGTTTTCACACATTCTGCCTCCCCGAGGTTCGGTGCGTGCGCATGCCCGAGGCCGAGATACGCGATGAGCTGGCCGCCATGCACATTGCTCTGCAGGGAGTCCTGCAACTGCGATCGAGGCGCCGGGCCATGGACCAGGACGGTGACCGTCCCCTTTCGCCACATTTCATTGTGTCGGTAGCACGGGGACCGACGTGGCGGGTCAAGGTGGAAACGTATGTCGCACCGAAGGGGTCCATGCAGTGTAAGCGGTGCCAAAGCTTCGGGCACACGCAGCGGAACTGCGGTTATGCACCCAGGTGCGGGGACGCTCACCCATCCGGGTCGTGTGCCACCCATAAGCAGCAGCTTAAGTGCTGCGGGGGCAAACACACTGCGAACTATAGAGGTTGCAGTACGTGGAAGGAAGCCAAGGCGGCCGCTGCACAGCGTGCGAAAGAGGAACGCGGCCGAAAGGACGGCATCTCCACGCGCCCACATCGGCGCCAGCTAAGCCTTCCCTCGAACAGGAGAACTTGGGCCCTGGGTGGAACCACGTAGTCCGTGGTGGCCGCGTCGTCAAGGCTGCGGCTATGAAGAACCCCGCCCAAACGTGGGAGATGTCTCAGGACCCTGTTCGGTATACCGTTGGGGCCCGGAGCCTTGCCAAACTTGAGTCCCTTTATGGCCTGGGCGGCCTCCGAGGGACTGGTTAATTTCGGTTCACTGTGCGCTTTTTGGACGATTTCCCACGTTATTTGATTTTTCGAAAAAATTGAAATTTCTCAAAAAATTAAAAATGGCTCCAAATGGCATGAAACGCACAGAAACCAAAAATTTCGGATAATTCGAAAAAAAATTAAAAGTTGAAAATTTGCAAATATTCTTAGTTTTGTGCGCTTTTTGGACGATTTCCGACGTTTTTTTATTTTTCGAAAAAATTAAAATTTTCAAAAATCTTCGAAATTTTAAAAAAATTAAAAATGGCATGAAATGCATAGAAAACTAAAGTTTTTGACAAAAAATTTTCCACAATATCCAGGCCAGGACCGGTCTTGGACGACCCTGTCACTGCCGAGCCCTTTCTCTGTCGGACGCGGTGTCTAACGGACTCGCTCTCTGCAAGATACGTTCTCTGTATCACCCGACATATGCCAGGCCGTCTGTGCACACACCTGGTTCAGCAGAGACCGGGTGAGGCACAATCCCGAAACAAGCAGAGAGGTGTGAGACAGAGAGAGGCGAAGACGTGGTGAGTCAGAAAATGGGAAGCAGAGATCGGGTGAGGCAGAGACCGAGTCAAGCACGTACATGCTGATGCACACACCGCATCAAGCAGAGACCGGTGAGGCACAGGACGAGTGACGCAGAGACCTTGTTAACCAGAGACGGAGTCAAGCACAGACGTGTGAATTACACACCGTGTAAAGCAGATACCGGTTGCCTCACAGACTGAGTACGGCTTAGACTGTGTGAAGCAGACAGTCCGACGGAGTCTAGTCCTGATAGGGATGGGCCGTGTCAAATTTAGAAGAAAAAAATTTCAAATTTTTCCAAAAATTAAAAAAACGCTGCAACTTTCAACTTTTAATTTTTTTCCGGAAATTTTTGTTTTTGTGCGCATTTCAGAAGGTTTGCAGCGTTTTTTGATTTTTCGAAAAATTTGAAAATTTTTCCTTCTAAATTTGACTTGTCCCATCCCTATCAGGACTAGACTCCCAAGTCTTGAGAAGTCCCAAGTCTTCAGAAGTCCTTGTCCCAAGTGTTGAGAAGTTCTTGTCCCAAGTCTTGAGAAGTCACTTGTCCCAAGTCTTGAGAAGTCACTCGTCCCAAGACTTGTCTGCTTGTTTAGGGCTGTGCCTCACCTGTCTTAGCTGAATTCAATTTTTTTCGAAAATTCTTAGTTTTCTTCGCGTTTCACGCCATTTGCAGTTGTTTTTAATTTTTTTTAAATTTCGAAAATTTTTGAAAATTCTCAAAGGGGTACCCCTTTGAGAAATTTCAATTTTTTCGAAAAATCGAAAAACGTGGCAAATCGTCCAAAAAGCGCACAAAACTAAGAATTTTTGAAAATTTTCAGCTTTTAATTTTTTTCCGAATTTTCCGAAAATTTTTGGTTTTGTGCGCATTTCAGAAGGTTTGCAGCGTTTTTTGATTTTTCGAAAAATTTGAAAATTTTTCCTTCTAAATTTGACCTGTCCCATCCCTATCAGGACTAGACTCCCAAGTCTTGAGAAGTCCCAAGTCTTCAGAAGTCCTTGTCCCAAGTGTTGAGAAGTTCTTGTCCCAAGTCTTGAGAAGTCACTTGTCCCAAGTCTTGAGAAGTCACTCGTCCCAAGTCTTGAGAAGTTATTGTCCCAAGACTTGTCTGCTTGTTTAGGGCTGTGCCTCACCTGTCTTAGCTGAATTCAATTTTTTCGAAAATTCTTAGTTTTCTTCGCGTTTCACGCCATTTGCAGTCGTTTTTAATTTTTTTTTAATTTCGAAAAATTTTGAAAATTCTCAAATTTGAGAAATTTCAATTTTTTCGAAAAATCGAAAAACGTGGCAAATCGTCCAAAAAGCGCACAAAACTAAGAATTTTTGAAAATTTTCAACTTTTAATTTTTTTCCGAATTTTCCGAAAATTTTTGGTTTTGTGTGCATTTCAGAATGTTTGCAGCGTTTTTTGATTTTTTGAAGAATTTCAAAAAATTTTCCTTCTAAATTTGACCTGTCCCATCCCTATCAGGACTAGACACCCAAGTCTTGAGAAGTCACTTGTCCCAAGTCTTGAGAAGTCCTTGTCCCAAGTCTTGAGAAGTTCTTGTCCCAAGTCTTGAGAAGTCACTTGTCCCGAGTCTTGAGAAGTCCTTGTCCCAAGTCTTGAGAAGTCACTTGTCCCAAGTCTTGAGAAGTCACTCGTCCCAAGTCTTGAGAAGTCACTCGTCCCAAGTCTTGAGAAGTTATTGTCCCAAGTCTTGTCTGCTTGTTTAGGGCTGTGCCTCACCTGTCTTAGCTGAATTCAAATTTTTTTCGAAAATTCTTAGTTTTCTTCGCGTTTCACGCCATTTGCAGTCGTTTTTAATTTTTTTAAAATTTCGAAAAATTTTGAAAATTTTTTCCGAATTTTCCGAAAATTTTTGGTTTTGTGCGCATTTCAGAAGGTTTGCAGCGTTTTTTGATTTTTCGAAAAATTTGAAAATTTTTCCTTCTAAATTTGACCTGTCCCATCCCTATCAGGACTAGACTCCCAAGTCTTGAGAAGTCCCAAGTCTTCAGAAGTCCTTGTCCCAAGTGTTGAGAAGTTCTTGTCCCAAGTCTTGAGAAGTCACTTGTCCCAAGTCTTGAGAAGTCACTCGTCCCAAGTCTTGAGAAGTTATTGTCCCAAGACTTGTCTGCTTGTTTAGGGCTGTGCCTCACCTGTCTTAGCTGAATTCAATTTTTTCGAAAATTCTTAGTTTTCTTCGCGTTTCACGCCATTTGCAGTCGTTTTTAATTTTTTTTAAATTTCGAAAAATTTTGAAAATTCTCAAATTTGAGAAATTTCAATTTTTTCGAAAAATTGCGAAAAATCGAAAAACGTGGCAAATCGTCCAAAAAGCGCACAAAACTAAGAATTTTTGAAAATTTTCAACATTTAATTTTTTTCCGAATTTTCCGAAAATTTTTGGTTTTGTGCGCATTTCAGAAGGTTTGCAGCGTTTTTTGATTTTTCGAAAAATTTGAAAAATTTTCCTTCTAAATTTGACCTGTCCCATCCCTATCAGGACTAGACTCCCAAGTCTTGAGAAGTCACTTGTCCCAAGTCTTGAGAAGTCACTCGTCCCAAGTGTTGAGAAGTTCTTGTCCCAAGTCTTGAGAAGTCACTTGTCCCAAGTCTTGAGAAGTCACTCGTCCCAAGTCTTGAGAAGTCACTCGTCCCAAGTCTTGAGAAGTTCTTGTCCCAAGTCTTGAGAAGTCACTTGTCCCAAGTCTTGAGAAGTTCTTGTCCCAAGTCTTGAGAAGTCACTCGTCCCAAGTCTTGAGAAGGTCTTGTCCCAAGTCTTGAGAAGTTCTTGTCCCAAGTCTTGAGAAGTCACTTGTCCCAAGTCTTAAGAAGGTCTTGTCCCAAGTCTTGAGAAGACACTCGTCCCAAGTTTTGAGAAGGTCTTGTCCCAAGTCTTGAGAAGTTCTTTTCCCAAGTCTTGAGAAGTTCTTGTCCCAAGTCTTGACAAGTCACTCGTCCCAAGTCTTGAGAAGTTATTGTCCCAAGTCTTGTCTGCTTGTTTAGGGCTGTGCCTCACCTGTCTTAGCTGAATTCAAATTTTTTCGAAAATTCTTAGTTTTCTTCGCGTTTCACGCCATTTACAGTCGTTTTTAAATTTCGAAAATTTTTGAAAATTCTCAAATTTGAGAAATTTCAATTTTTTCGAAAAATCGAAAAACGTGGCAAATCGTCCAAAAAGCGCACAAAACTAAGAATTTTTGAAAACTTTCAACTTTTAATTTTTTTCCGAATTTTCCGAAAATTTTTGGTTTTGTGCGCATTTCAGAAGGTTTGCAGCGTTTTTTGATTTTTCGAAAAATTTCAAAAAATTTTCCTTCTAAATTTGACCTGTCCCATCCCTATCAAGACTAGACTCCCAAGTCTTGAGAAGTCACTCGTCCCAAGTCTTGAGAAGTTCTTGTCCCAAGTCTTGAGAAGTCACTTGTCCCAAGTCTTGAGAAGTCACTCGTTCCAAGTCTTGAGAAGTCACTCGTCCCAAGTCTTGAGAAGTTCTTGTCCCAAGTCTTGAGAAGGCACCTGTCCCAAGTCTTGAGAAGTTCTTGTCCCAAGTCTTGAGAAGTCACTTGTCCTAAGTCTTGAGAAGTCACTCGTCCCAAGTCTTGAGAAGTTATTGTCCCAAGTCTTGTCTGCTTGTTTAGGGCTTTGCCTCACCTGTCTTAGCTGAAATCAATTTTTTTCGAAAATTCTTAGCTTTCTTCGCGTTTCACGCCATTTGCAGTCGTTTTTAATTTTTTTAAAATTTCGAAAATTTTTGAAAATTCTCAAAAAATTTTCAACTTTTAATTTTTTTCCGAATTTTCCGGAAATTTTTGTTTTTGTGCGCATTTCAGAAGGTTTGCAGCGTTTTTTGATTTTTCGAAAAATTTGAAAATTTTTCCTTCTAAATTTGACTTGTCCCATCCCTATCAGGACTAGACTCCCAAGTCTTGAGAAGTCCCAAGTCTTCAGAAGTCCTTGTCCCAAGTGTTGAGAAGTTCTTGTCCCAAGTCTTGAGAAGTCACTTGTCCCAAGTCTTGAGAAGTCACTCGTCCCAAGACTTGTCTGCTTGTTTAGGGCTGTGCCTCACCTGTCTTAGCTGAATTCAATTTTTTCGAAAATTCTTAGTTTTCTTCGCGTTTCACGCCATTTGCAGTCGTTTTTAATTTTTTTAAATTTCGAAAAATTTTGAAAATTCTCAAATTTGAGAAATTTCAATTTTTTCGAAAAATTTCGAAAAATCGAAAAACGTGGCAAATCGTCCAAAAAGCGCACAAAACTAAGAATTTTTGAAAATTTTCAACTTTTAATTTTTTTCCGAATTTTAAGAAAATTTTTGGTTTTGTGTGCATTTCAGAAGGTTTGCAGCGTTTTTTGATTTTTTGAAGAATTTCAAAAAATTTTCCTTCTAAATTTGACCTGTCCCATCCCTATCAGGACTAGACACCCAAGTCTTGAGAAGTCACTTGTCCCAAGTCTTGAGAAGTCCTTGTCCCAAGTCTTGAGAAGTTCTTGTCCCAAGTCTTGAGAAGTCACTTGTCCCGAGTCTTGAGAAGTCCTTGTCCCAAGTCTTGAGAAGTCACTTGTCCCAAGTCTTGAGAAGTCACTCGTCCCAAGTCTTGAGAAGTCACTCGTCCCAAGTCTTGAGAAGTCACTCGTCCCAAGTCTTGAGAAGTTATTGTCCCAAGTCTTGTCTGCTTGTTTAGGGCTGTGCCTCACCTGTCTTAGCTGAATTCAAATTTTTTTCGAAAATTCTTAGTTTTCTTCGCGTTTCACGCCATTTGCAGTCGTTTTTAATTTTTTTAAAATTTCGAAAAATTTTGAAAATTCTCGAAGGGGTACCCCTTTGAGAAATTTCAATTTTTTCGAAAAATTGCGAAAAATCGAAAAACGTGGCAAATCGTCCAAAAAGCGCACAAAAATAAGAATTTTTGAAAATTTTCAACTTTTAATTTTTTTCCGAATTATCCGAAAATTTTTGGTTTTGTGCGCATTTCAGAAGGTTTGCAGCGTTTTTTGATTTTTCGAAAAATTTGAATATTTTTCCTTCTAAATTTGACCTGTCCCATCCCTATCAGGACTAGACTCCCAAGTCTTGAGAAGTCCCAAGTCTTCAGAAGTCCTTGTCCCAAGTGTTGAGAAGTTCTTGTCCCAAGTCTTGAGAAGTCACTTGTCCCAAGTCTTGAGAAGTCACTCGTCCCAAGTCTTGAGAAGTTATTGTCCCAAGACTTGTCTGCTTGTTTAGGGCTGTGCCTCACCTGTCTTAGCTGAATTCAATTTTTTCGAAAATTCTTAGTTCTCTTCGCGTTTCACGCCATTTGCAGTCGTTTTTAATTTTTTTTAAATTTCGAAAAATTTTGAAAATTCTCAAATTTGAGAAATTTCAATTTTTTCGAAAAATTTCGAAAAACGTGGCAAATCGTCCAAAAAGCGCACAAAACTAAGAATTTTTGAAAATTTTCAACTTTTAATTTTTTTCCGAATTTTCCGAAAATTTTTGGTTTTGTGTGCATTTCAGAAGGTTTGCAGCGTTTTTTGATTTTTTGAAGAATTTCAAAAAATTTTCCTTCTAAATTTGACCTGTCCCATCCCTATCAGGACTAGACTCCCAAGTCTTGAGAAGTCACTCGTCCCAAGTCTTGAGAAGTTCTTGTCCCAAGTCTTGAGAAGTCACTTGTCCCAAGTCTTGAGAATTTCTTGTCCCAAGTCTTGAGAAGTCACTTGTCCCAAGTCTTGAGAAGGTCTTGTCCCAAGTCTTGAGATGTCAGTCGTCCCAAGTCTTGAGAAGTCCTTGTCTCAAGTCTTGAGAAGTTCTTGTCCCAATTCTTGAGAAGTCACTTGTCCCAAGTCTTGAGAAGTTCTTGTCCCAAGTCTTGAGAAGCTGACGACAAAACAGCTTGCCATTCCATTATCATCGGACTAGCCCGCAAGGCGCAGGTGTTTGGGAGGTTGCCTACATGTCAGATTTGACTTCTATGAGAACTTGTTATCAGCACGAAGGGAATAACGAGTCACAAACCAAATGTAAATCCAAATTTGAATAGAAATGCTACGTTTACGGAAATATTCTTCGCCAACAACCACTAGGGTCATGAAGTTTGACGTGGATGCTGGAATAAATGTGTGAACTTCTATAAAACATCATTCTGAACTTCGATGTCAAGATTTTGTATTTTAAGTGAGCTGCGGGGCAATAACCCCTGGTATAGGGTGCCACAAAAGACAAGACAAACAGTATGAGCACAAGTGAAATTTATGAATTTAAGATGTGCTGGGAATGTGGGGAAGAACAGAAAGTGAAGAATGCATATAGAATTTTGGTTGGGAAAATATTTAAACGGTGGGGAAACATATCCTAATCACATATAATTAATTACGTTTCAATTTGGAAAATCTCTCGAGTTATAAAAATACAACATGAATATACAATCTGTATAATTACCTCTTTCTGCAGTAATATACAGAAGACTGACGGACAGACAGACAGACAGACATACATAGCGAGACCAACAGAAACACTTCTTCTACTTCGCAAATTAATTTCCATGATTTTTAGTAAATTAAATTAAAATGCGAATGAACCACAAAAGAAGTTTGTCTGCGTTATCAGGGCATCGAGAATTACGAAATGAGAATCTGCTTCCAACCTCAAAGAGAACACGACGCGCCACCATAGGAAACTGTTGGTTAATGAACTGTTTCACCAGATCATGACCGATGTTTCGGATGTTATTACTGCCTCCATCATCAGGGCAATCGCCTCTGAAATATCAGTCAATATCTATCAGACTATATAGTTATCTTCATAAAACTTAAATTGATTATTTATCTCAAGTGCCTAATTCTTATCGTCCATAAAACAGTGCAGCAGCCACTATTCCGTAATGGACCCGATATTGGATCTCACTCAGATGACGTAACATCATTTGTAAACGAGCGAACAAGATGATTGGTTGTTCTGTTGAACATCCTACATTGCTGTAATTGGGAAGCAAATAATTTCGACATCCATGGCATTATTTAAATGCTATGGGGCATATTTCAGGGTAAATGAAGAACCAAACCCATGGGTAAAAGTCGATCCAGTGGGGTAAGTGAGGGCGTGACGGCTGATAAGATTTTTCAAGGTCATTCTAATATTTCGAAACAGAACTCGCGTATCACAAAATAATGTTTCTCATAACAGATTACGAGCATAATTAAATAAAATATTGGGCTATTTTGTATCGTGTCACTAAAAACAGGTAAAAACTGCTTCTAGAACATGAAAACTAAAACGAGTTCTATAGTTATATAAATAAAAGGATACAAAAATTATTAAATCAAAACAATGTTAACTCAGAATCACATTATCAAACCAATTTTGTCACAGAGGTAAAACCTCATTTGTCCAAACCATAAACCAACATGAAGATGGCCGTCTTTTTGGCTGCTACGCCGTGTATTGTGGCAGACACTGGCCGACGTTTCAGATGCGACTGCCTTGAAACAGCTCCGAAATTTCGGTAAACCATCAGAACCTGAAATATCAACAAATAACAACAACAAGAAATTTTGTAGTTAGCTAAACTATATATGTCCTTCGCCCCGAGTTCTTCTTAAAATAATCTGTACTGAAATCATTAAATTACTCCATCGTTCAATATACTAAAACTAGACACCACGTTTCAGTAGCTGGATCTGCTCACATCTTCAGGTAAAAATACATATTTTCTTGGGTCGGGCAGAGGAGCCTAATTTCACTCCCTGGTCCAGGAATTGTAATGACATAATATTCGTTAATCGACCTTAGTACTTCTTAAAACGTAAGCGATTAAAAAATATATCAATTTCAGCTGCTAGTGTTCCATGACATGAGAAGAACCAAAATACTGTAAATCAATCCCAGAAAAAAAATTGTCTGTGGACATCTCTTTGAAGTGTCGATCGATATAGAAGTATTACATATCCCTGAAAGTTAAAGTTATGGTCGGTAAAATCCCGTCCTATTTGGAGTCTTTGAACAATTCCCCTTTCATCAGTGCAAGAAATTCCCTGTCTCATAGAAATCGAATGCTCAAAAATATCACGACAAAAGTTCACACCAGATCAAACCTAATATCATTGAAGTCTCCTTAACCTTATAATCAAAAATATAATTTAAGAATTCAGTCCGTACCGCGAAGAAAACACAACACTTGACCATTCCAAAGGCCAACTGGTTAACGATGTTCAAAGAAATAATTGCTGTTAACGGAGAGATTCATACAAAAACCCATAAATACAAGATCCAACTTTGCTGATTGTTAAAACAAATTACTTACCAGTCTTCAAGGTCAACATTCATGTCAAACATCACAACAAACACAATCTTGGCATCTAATTTTCCCAACAAACTTCTGTATTCCTTAAAAGTAAAAAGTTAGTTTAATAAACAAACTTAAAAATATAAATTATACCAGGGCAAATTACATTTTTCATGTAATTCCATTACGCAAACCTTCATTACAATGTATGAAGATCCTAATTACGTAATTTAATCTTCACAAGAATTTGTCAATTTAACATATAAATAAATATTTTACTCTGGTAATATTTACTATATATTTCCCGATCAGAATCCCTCTTGAGTAGCTAAGAGTCGCTCAGCTGGTGAAACCCCCCCCCCCCGTCTTTTACATAAACCCGAACGTCCATTACCATGTTCTCAGGAAACCACCACTGGATACTACACTGAGCTAATTTAAATCTTCTGAAATTTTTAACGACATAATCATAGTACTACGTGGGTGAATCATAATTTGCATGAAAATGTAATAATGCCAAGTTATTTGTGAACTGCAGCCCCCTTACGTAAAACGTTCTCCTTAAAATTCAACTGCCAATAAAAAAAAGAATAAGATCGAATACATTTCAGTCTATGTTCCCTTAACTTACAAAGATTACAGCACGTCCAGGATGAAATTTTAAAGAGACAGCTTTATTGTACACTAAATAACCAGCGCAGTCGATTAAACTTAGTTAAATATACAATCAATCAACGACAGTCGTTCCAAACAGGTAGCAATGATAGTACCTTTTTAAAAAAACAGGGTACGACAACTTGGAAATAAATCATTCATAAATAACCTTATCCATAATGCAGTTGATAAAGCGTCGCTAAAAAACGAAAATCAATAAACGAGTCAAGAATATTTAACTAAAATCACGCTCACAGCCACACGCCACTGGAGCGGCCGAACGCCACTGCACTATTAAGGTTCTAGGTTAGCTGGTAAAACAGCTTCCTTCGAAAATTTGATTTATGATATCTCTTATCAAGACGATGCCTTGTGATCAATATGTGAAGCAAAATTGTGGAAAACAGTTAGTAGGCGAGGATTAGTCTAATGAAACAGCTGCTACTACTATCGACTGTGAAAAAATGCTAATTACTAATTACACAACTCATCCTTAAAACTTCATGTCACGTTCATAAAAAGCAAATGCTAGATTCATTCACAAATAATTTACAATTTAAAGAATAAAACAAAGTCTAACTAACCAACAATTCTGCTTCCTTCAAAGGACTTGGGTTCAATTCTCGACAAAATCTGGCATCCTTTTCTCGTCATCACAGCTTTCAGAACAGCCCTGAAACCGCATGGAGCCATACCCACCATACGTCTTCATATCGCGATATATACTGACAAAACAGCTTTTGTTTTTCATCTGTTGCATATGAAGTTGTCCGGGGAGACCGTATGTCACTTCGTCGAGATTATTTTCCAATTCAGAGGAGAAACAGCTTTAATATTCAGCCCCAAACCTATTTTTCACAAATTTCATACACGTGCTCCTGAAACCTATAAATATTCGATTGCACAAAACGTTATCCTTACAATTCTACATACATAATCAAATAACAATCACACATAACTTACAAGAATTCCAGATAAAGTTCTAGCTATCTTCAATGCTTTCTTGTAAACGTGACTATTTCTATGTTCCTGCAATCCACACTGAACAATATCTGTATGTTGGTACTCTTGTAAATCTAAGCCACATGAATGTATAAACTTGTAGAACCGATGCGAGATGTTCATCCTCGAAAGATAACATCTTTTTATCTATTAAACTTGTTACCAGTTTTTCCCAGCTACCAAATATGACACTACGTCTCATTCAGTTCTTTGATTGGTAACTTAAAATACAAATGAAAAGGGAAACTGACATGCTTTAATTATCCAAGTTCCTCCAATAGTAATACAAGAGCCGAGAGGGTTTACGATGATCCGAGCTGTGCAATAAACAATCATACTGTCGTCTATACAGGGATTTTAATGCTGTTATTATAATCATCACTTTCCAATTTACATTTATTAAAACATCAAATTAAATACAATCGCAGTGCCAACTGTAAATGATGATAGGCTGAGACATCAGGATGAGGTGTGTTGCTTTCCTATTTCCATTAAGGAGTGTGACAACTTAATATATTTCACTAAAATAATTAACACTTAAAGTAATCATGATATGCTTCCATGATAAGAGAAATAATTCAATAAAAATAGCCAAGTGGCTGAGGTAGAGAAATGGTGCTTCGCAGCGGCAAAGATAAGCATGACAGAATGGCTTCAGGTGGCAATAAGAAAACTATACAGACTTTTAGACTTAAATCATTGAAGATTTTGTATCTACAAATGATCCAGTGATCAGGTATTTGGATAAGGAACAGACATCTAAAATCAAGTACACAACTGAAATAATAATAATAATATCAACTGCTTACATGGATATGAAATACATTTTAGTGCAAAACAAATTATGTCCCTTCAATTTATATTTCACAGAATTTATTACAAACTTTTCTTAACTTACTGCAAGCAGGCAACAATTTTTTTAATAGTGGCCAGGCTCATCACTGTGTAATATCAGTCGGACTACATTTTTCAGTCCCAAACTTTAGGGACAAACATAAGCAACCTTAGATTACCCACAAATGCTCAGGTAGAATAGAAGAAATTTAATGAACAAATTAAAGTTATTGTTCTCTGGCCAGAATACATTTGTAATTAATTACTTTTATGGAAATATTATCTAAAATTATACTGCTTCAACTGATTTAATTACTGATTGCTGAATAAGTTATGAAAATAATTATCAATAGTAAAAAGAAAAATTGGAGAAAAAGCATGAAAGTCCATGTTTAAATACGCAACTTCTATTTTTGTATTATTATCATTCTTATGTCCCACTACACACCATGTAGGCACTTGGTGTTAACCTCGACACTAGATAGGGGCAGGTAGTCAGCCCTCAGGAAAAGACAGGAGGAGGAAAAACCCTTTGTCTATGTTGGGGACCAAACCCCCGGCTGTCAAGTCTATAATCACTCACTATACTGACTCAGCTACCCCAGATCCCCTTTCTATCAATGAAGATTATTAATTATAAAAAAGTCTGTAGTGTATCATCCCAGTGAATTATGTTGATTCTGTGTGTGAAAGTGATGGGTAGGAATAAACAACGTCACAGGTAAGGGAACTAAAAAAATGTAGGTACCATAATTTCTTCCTAGCGAGTCTCATTTTACATATGATGGAAGAACAGACACTGAGGGGAGGGGGTACAGTTACTCAAGAATAGTTGTCTCTGGTGTTTTTCACTCTATACATGTGGCAACATTTTCATGCTATCATGAAGAGTAACAAGTTTCCTATGCTCATAACCGGAACGCCTGCAAGTTTCACACAATTAACCAAAGGGGAGTGATGATGCCATTTGTGTAGGCATTGGAAAATGTGCCTGGAATTATAGGGTAGCATGCAGAATTTAAATCCAGTTATATTTTTTTCCTTAAAATCCATCTGCTACGTGTGGAGCTGAATCCTACCTTCAATGTGTCTATTCCTCATATTCACGGCTATTCAGTTCGAACAGCGATTCAAATTCAGAGATTTAAGAATACGCATGTAAAAGTGCCAGTGTAATTACAAACCTTCTTTTTCTTCATCGGACAGCTCACGTTTTAGGTAGTATAAAAGTAAGTCATGGATCCCATACACATAACTATTCAACAAGTCATTCCACTTGGACACTGCAAGCGATTTCTTAATAAACTCACTCGTCATATTTATTTCGTGACCAAAGAGTTCCCAGCACCTGCAATAATTAAATTTATAAAATGAACAAACATAATTAAATCCACATTTACGGATCACTAATTTGTGTCTGTAAGTGTATACTGTATTCAAATCAACCAAAATTCAAATTGATTTAATTATTATAATGCAATTTAAATTGTAGTTAATAAATAAACTACAATACTGTAACAAGAGGCAGCAGCAATTATTCATATATATTTTAACTCTTAATGACAAGAAATGCAGTAGAACATAGTAAGAAAATCTTATGATCTGTCACACCTGATATACTTAAATATAAAACAGCTTTAAATCAAGTTCAAAATTCAGTCCTGCAAGCAAAGTCTGAAAATTACATGTTAATGACAATAAACAAAATGTATATAAATTAAAGAATAATGACTTAACCTCAATTTTGATATTCACATCCTCAACAAAGAGAGCAAAGTCCTGATATAGTAGCATTTCATTTCATCTGGCAAGTTCTCTATACAAAGTCCAATTGCACCTGCTATGCCATTCTCTTGAGAAATACTACTTTCATTTAAATTTCTGGAACATGAAAATTTGAAATTGTCCCATACATGGGCACCTCTAGTGACAGGATACATATTCAAATGTCTGCTAAATACTACATATCTGTTCCTTCATTTCAGTAAATGCTGATGACAACTGTGAAATTCTAGTCACATTTCTTGGAATACCCCCAAAAGAAGTATAACAGGGTAAGCCTGAGAGACTTCAGAGACCAAGGACTAGTCCTGCTTGCCTAACCCACCCTTCTGGAGTAACAAAGGAACTGACGCCAATGGCACATGGCAGAAGGGTAGAGATCTGACTTGTTGAAACCTCATTCCCTGCAGAATGTCCTGAAGAAGCTGTTGCCACAACCAGATAATAGTAATATAATTTGCTTCAACAAAGAACAGATAACCTTCCTTAATCTGCTTTGAGTACAACTCCTTAATCCTTAGTAGAGTTATTTAGATGGTGAATCCTTTCAAATTTCATTCTGTATCATCTTCAAACAACTACCAGAAATAACACATCATATTTTCTTGTGGAGTAACGTTCTGTAACTTCGATATAATTGTCAATGGTGAAACAAATGAAATATATTGTAACAAATGTATACTTTCACTGGTCTTATTAAAAGAAAAATGGTTTTCAGAGCATGTCATACAGTATTTATAAGGAACATATTCAATTCATAGCATAAAAATGTAAACAAACTGATATTAAAGTAATAATTAGATATGTGCACAGGTCCAATTTGTTTTAACTCAAACCCAAATACTTAAGTAAGATGACAAACTTAAAATTCGTCAATCAAAATAAGAATCAGGCTTGTTTCGTATAACAGGTGTAACACGCACATTACTTTGTGATTATAAAACATATAAGCAAGTGTGACAATTATGATGCTGAAGAGCTCTGTTGACATATAAGATATACAATTTGTGGAAGTAAGGAGAACCTAAGATACTCAGGATAATAATGCAGCTGTTAATATGAAAACAATTTTTTTTGTTGCGAAGTGTTTGGAAAGAAAATCACCCATCTACAATATTTATTTTTTCATAATTACAAAACCAAAACTAATGCAACGTGCATTTGTTTTGAACTCACCTTCAATTAAGTGCATTTTTTCCTCTTCTGTGGCCCTTTCCTCAGAAAGGAGCACTTCCTCTGAAACACAGACCACAATCTTGCATTTTGGAAAACAAAAAGAATTTTCAAAGTAGAAATTAAGATGAGATTGACCGACGTTATTGCCATGACAGTAAATTTCTCTCCAGAGATATCACAACACAACCTATGCCACCATAAATGAGAAACATTTTGATTTACTTTCTTATTTATAGTAAATCTTTCAACTGATTTTTCCTAGCCCTGGTATTAGATCTGAAGATAACAAATTTGCCTCCTGTATGTACGTTAAATGAATTATTTGAAATAAGAGCACTAAGATGTGCAGAGGTGAGATGTACAATAGTTTTACTGGTTATTAATATCTGTTACATGACGTGTATATATGAAATTGTTTTCTTATTGTCATTCAGATTGTTCCATCAGTGGAAGTAAATTTAGAAATCCTTCAGGCATTTCTGTTGCTCAAAGAAACGAACAGAGTCGAACAACAAGGGAATCACTAAATTGGGTAGGAGAAATAACAGACCTGCATATTTTATTGTTTTCTTTTGATGCCAGAATGATAAATGAGAGACAAAATGACACAAGATTATGTTATAGACAGTGCAGGAGCATTTTCACAGTCAGTGTAAATGAAAAATATGTAAGATGTGGTTTTATTCTGCTCTTTTATTCCATTCCATTAAAAGCATGACAAAGTTTAAATATTTGGGAGCAACAATAATAAATCGAAATGATACTCATGAGGAAATGCTTGACAATTTTCAGTTCGAAATATTTTGACTTCCCGTCTGATTTCTGAGAAACTAAAGATCAATATGTACAAAACAATAATTTTGCCTCTTGCTTTGTACGGGTGCAAAACATGGTCTCTCTCTCTCTGAGGGAGGAACATAGATTGCAGGTGTCTGAGAAATTGTAATTATGAAACTAATATAGTGCAAGTCATTTTTGAAAGAAGTCCTATTCTTTTACTTGTGGGACCATATCCATCAAACATTTGCTCCATGGCAGTTCACATTTTACGGTAATGTTTCATGCAGTAATCAAAACCCAGAAACTATTGCCCCCACCAAAGCATTCAATCATGTGAACACTGTGACAAAGAGTGAGAAATGCTTCTTATGCACAACTATGTGAATGTAACACAAACAGCTTTCCTTTAGTTTTATTTTTGGCGATTCTGTTAAATACCTCGTCCATCTACCGGTATCTCTGCATCATTATGTTGTTTCTACATTGTTCATAGATGGCAGGATGAGCACTTCGCAATTGATATACGATCTGTTGTTGGTAATCCGTCTTCTATCGTCAATCATTGACCGGTGTTTGCTATAATCTGCAAAGAAGTTTTAGACGAGAGCGCCTGGCATAAATGTACGTAAGGTAAGTAATTTGTGTTTAGATGCCCTCCTCAATTGGCCTGATTCTTTTAACCTTCCTTGTTTTAGTTCATATGTGCTACAATTAATTGCTTTAAGTAAGGTTATTATAGGTTATAATTTAATTTGAATTTCTACTGCAATTTCTTGTTCATCTGATAAAGATAATTTGGCGAAGTTTGTTTGTTACTGATCGATACGTTTCTTCGGTGCATGTGGATGCCCTCTCCAATTAAACTCTGATTAATCAGAGCCAATTTATAGCAGTTATGTTGGTGCAACTTGGAATCAGAAGACTCAAAATACAAATTGCAGTATTTAACAGTGCTTTAAAAATTTTCACGTTTTTATCTGTGACGATACAAAGGGGAATTCAACCCAACATTCCTGTCCTCAGATTACATTTCAAAGTATCTGTGATAATTATGAAACATGTTCAAATTTTTAAAAACTGGGCTGGCATTTTAAAGCTTTGCTTGTGTCTGTAGAAACTTCTTTTTACTAAATGCTGCTTTATGATGAAGCAAAGGAAATACTCTTAAATCTCCCTTGAGTAAAAATTATGTCTGATAATTACATCTATAACTATAAATAAAAATCATTATACTATATCTGGGTTCAAAATAATCTGTTTAAAAAATATACTGGAAACATATTTGTGCTGAGTCAACTTCATAGCGTTTTGAAAGTCAGCTATATATTACAAATTATATTAAAACATAGTGAAACTATTATAATATGTGTGGTAAACTTATTTAAGTACGCACCTTAAATTCTGAATAAATCAAATGGGGGTGTACATACTCGTATTAATATTGTTTATACTTTTTCAGGTATCTTTTAAATTTATCTTAATATTTAATCTTACATGGTGGTGGCCTGCGTACAATTGCATCAGAAGATGAGATAGTAATCGAGTCTTCTGTTGTTTCAACACGTCGTGGTACTAACTTCGTCTAGCATTAAGCAGCTCAAATTATTGCTATGAATGAAATAAAGTGAGATGGGGCGCAAACCACGTCTCACTATAAAAATTAGCGAGTCACAAAACGTTAAAAAGAACTCAATGAGGATATGGAACAGCACTAATGTGTCTGTTCTTATCTGCACTTTTCATCACAAGAAAGGAAACTGCTCTGAGTTGAGATTTTATGTTCTCATAATACGTACATGAGTTTGCTACCTTCATCATCAGTGTAATAAGTATGTCATCACCCTGATAATGAAGGCAGCATGCTCCTCTGAAACACTGGTCAATATCTACCAGTCTACACATTCGCAACATCTCCAAAGACGGTCAGCCATCTTCTTGCTCTGAATTATTATGGTACTTGAATTAATGTCCCCCCTCGCTTCTCTATGAATTTCAACAAACACACTAAGTGTCCTGGATAATTATGTCCATAATAATATAGATCTGCTCGTGCTCTGTATCACAATTTTCTGTTTTCATACCGTGCAACGCTTAAGTTGTCCTTCAATCCCTTCTGGATCATCAGAAGCAAGTTCTAACAGGCAAGTTGCCTCCTCCACGACTCTCAGTTCTTTCAAAGCCCTTGCAAGCCGGGGCTCTAAGTTCGATGGGGATCGGAATCTCTGGAACTCGAGCTGGACTTCTGCAAAACATAATAATGCATGCCATTATAACAACCTATCAGGGTTCTCAAATTTGTAAACATGGTTATCCTCTCCTCGTGCAGAGAAGTGGCAAAATCTCTTAGGAGCTCTGGTGAAGGGTCTGGCTAAAACAGGTATCTCGAACCTGACCATCAAGAAGAATAATCAGGCTGGCTTGCATTATAAGAGGGGCAGAAAGAGGAAAGGTTTCCTCAAGAAGGTTGACTGAAAAACTCTGTTGCTGACTCAGCCTGGGACCAATGATGGGGGCTCTGCTGTTCAAGTCAGTAAATTGCAGAGGGAAGCCGGAGATATCCAGCTGTCAGCAGCCATGGATCCACCAGCTATGCTCAGGTATGGTGGTCATCAGGACATGGGCGTCACTGTGGAAGTTCAAGGTCAACGGTGTAGAGTGCGGAGATAGAAACTGATGTGTTTCCTGAAGAGAAAGGCATGACACCTACCTATCTTGAGCAGCAGCAGCTAAGGAATGGCTCTGAGGCGTAATTTCACGGATAAATCACTGGGAGAGAGTCAGACTGAGAGTTGTGAAGACTGGATCAATTCCAGAACTCAGAAAAATTTGTGGCATGGATCCCTGGGAAACCAGTGCAGATGGCTACCATGTTTATGAGATTACAACAGCAGAATTCAAGTCTGAGGATTAGGCATATGGTGAGTCTGCAGCCACAGACAAATTCCCCAAAAGGGGGTCCACTCACCTAGCTTTGAGAGTGTACGATGATGGTATTTATGCTGTTCAGACCTGACCTGACCTGACTCAACACCAATCCCAGTGAAGAACAGAGCCAATGGCAAGGGTGTTCTGCATACTTGCTCTGTGACTCAATCAAACTGCTGCTGTCTATGTTGGCAGACATAATTAACTACTGTAGGGAAAGGCAAATGGACTTATTCTAGGATGTAATGGTAAATCACAACAAGTAACATAGAGAAGTTTGGTCACCAATCCTAGAGCACTACTGGAATACCCAGAATCCAAAAATTTACAAATATTAAATCAAGGAGAAAGGTTCACCTTCCTCAGCAATAGAATGCAAGAAATAATAGATTTTAATCCATGTTCTAGGAAACTGCTGAGTGAGATAAATGGATGTTGTCTCAGAACCATCTTTATCATGTCATATGCATATCATCTTTAATCTCAAGGGAGAGCACAACTACAGAAATTCACAGACCACCTGATGGGCCTCCTATTGGGAGGAACTACAGTCGGTTTCTTGGTCACTCTGGTATTCTGGAGGGTACTGCAATAGCTGTGGAGTTTCTTCAGGAAGCCATTCTCTCTTCATATGAAAATAACCATCCCTTATCAGACCACCAAAAGGCAAGACAAAGGTTTCCTGTTGCAGAGGTCTATTTGGCACTAAAAACAAAAGATCTTCTGTTGTGGTATCAATGACACTCCACAAAATGCTCACTAAGCAACGCAGAGACACGTATGGACCTTCTTTGCTTCCTTCCAGTGAAATGCTGGAGACTGATTTCCCTGTCTCTGAAGTGTTAAATGAGGAAAAGACTGCATGGTAATAACATTCCACATGCACAATAAAAGTAAAGCCATCCCATTATGCGCCATGTAGGTCACTTGGGGGGGAGAGGAGGTATAGCTCCTAATTCTTGACCTCAGCACTAGATGAGGGTGAGTGGTCAGCATCACGACCCAGTCACACCACACTCCGAGGAAGGGACCCCAGTACCCATTGGATACGAGTCTGGATGCAGAGGCTAGAGGACAAAATTTCAGTTGTCCAGCCCGTAACTAGTCACAGCTCATTCCATATGAACAATGACAAAGAAAAAGCTATTTAAGGCAATGCCAATTGTGATCTTCTGGGTTGTGATCCCATACAGCAAGTTCTTACCAACATTTTGGAAATGTTCATATAGTCTCCATGATCAGGGTTGATACAAAACTAGTTGTTTGACTCTGCATAGTGTTGCCTAACTGTAGAGGTTAACAATATCAACTTTCAGGTTATATTTAAGACAAGATGCAGCATACCAATTTACTATTAATCTGAATCAAAGCACTGCTCTGAGATATATTAAGTAATTTCTTAGTAGGATTTGAGGTTCTAATGGCAGTGTGAACGAAGATAGTTATCTTCTGGGTTGTAGCACTGTGTAATCAGGTAGACATTTACCAACGTTTCAGAGGTCATACTCCATTCACGGTCCAGCTCCTATAAACAGCACCACTCACCCAACTGGCACATTCATCGCCCTGATGACGGAGGCAGTATGACCTCTGAAACGTTGGTTAACATCGACCAGACTACACAGCGTAACAACCCAGAAGACAGAAATCTTCAGACTCATCGCCCTGATGATGGAGGCAGTATGACCTCTGAAACGTTGGTTAACATCGACCAGACTACACAGTGCAACAACCCAGAAGACAGAAATCTTCAGACTCATCGCCCTGATGACGGAGGCAGTATGACCTCTGAAACATTGGTTAACATCGACCAGACTACACAGCGTAACAACCCAGAAGACAGAAATCTTCATACTCATCGCCCTGATGATGGAGGCAGTATGACCTCTGAAACGTTGGTTAACATCGACCAGACTACACAGCGCAACAACCCAGAAGACATAAATCTTCATACTCATCGCCCTGATGACGGAGGCAGTATGACCTCTGAAACGTTGGTTAACATCGACCAGACTACACAGCGCAACAACCCAGAAGACAGAAATCTTCAGACTCATCGCCCTGATGATGGAGGCAGTATGACCTCTGAAACGTTGGTTAACATCGACCAGACTACACAGCGCAACAACCCAGAAGACAGAAATGTTCATACTCATCGCCCTGATGATGGAGGCAGTATGACCTCTGAAACGTTGGTTAACATCGACCAGACTACACAGCGCAACAACCCAGAAGACATAAATCTTCATACTCATCGCCCTGATGACGGAGGCAGTATGACCTCTGAAACGTTGGTTAACATCGACCAGACTACACAGCGCAACAACCCAGAAGACATAAATCTTCATACTCATCGCCCTGATGATGGAGGCAGTATGACCTCTGAAACGTTGGTTAACATCGACCAGACTACACAGCGCAACAACCCAGAAGACAGAAATCTTCAGACTCATCGCCCTGATGACGGAGGCAGTATGACCTCTGAAACGTTGGTTAACATCGACCAGACTACACAGCGTAACAACCCAGAAGACAGAAATCTTCATACTCACCGCCCTGATGATGGAGGCAGTATGACCTCTGAAACGTTGGTTAACATCGACCAGACTACTGAGCGCAACAACCCAGAAGACAGAAATCTTCAAGATACAAGCTCCTTCTTCTTCACTGTGTATTATTACCCCTGCATAGATCATCCATCCTGTAAATAAAAATAATATATTATGATATTAAAAGGAAACACTGTCTTATAGTTAAGCAGTGTTATTCTACTGACGAAATAAGCAACAGAAACATGTGAACTATCTATTTGTTAGCTAAACAACCAAATCATGCACACAGCAAGCTAATAAATGGAAGTGCTGGCACACAATATAAAAAAACAGACTAGAATTGTATTCTCGTGAGCCTACTGACATGGCAACACTTTTAATGCTGCAGAAGTTAACTATTAATCTGTATTTCATGATAACAGGTACACAAACTTAGTCGGTAAACAACGAACTTTTAAAACTCTTAAAATGGCATTGCAGGGGCTGGAAAAGATTTACCACTCACAGAATAGCAAGTATAATTTATGCAATATAAAGCATTAATGTGCACACATGCAGGCACACGTATGCGCACACACAACATCCTATCCAACTTCAAACTTTTCACCAAATGTAACAGCAAAAAAGATTAAATATTCCAAGAACCCTCCAACCCAACCAGACACTGAAGATGAACGTGGTTGATACAGAGAAGAGGCTTAGTATTCTATCTTGCTCTTAGTTTATTTAGTACCTGTGTATTGTAACATCCCCATGGGACTGAATGGCGGATACGCGTTGTGCGGTGAGGAAGATAAACTGGAAGTCTGTCTTCTGTCGGGGATGGTTCGATGATCCTTTGATGATTCATCATATCCTGAAATATAAAATATTTAACTAAAGAAGCAACAAAAACCTTAAAACAAGGACTTACAAAATCACCTATGAAATGCCAATGTAAGGATAACATTTATACAAAGCCTACTCTGCTTCCTATAAATCATGTGGCCTATTTATTCGTTCTACGTGTCGTCTGGTGACGGCGTAGCTTACAGTTCTCATACAATTTACTCTGAATACCATGCATGGCACAGGTCATATTTGAGGATTATGTCTACGATACCTCAGTCTTTGTGGAAATCACTATATTAAAATTAAAATTAAAATATGGTGTATACAGTCACACGCTAAAGTTAGAAATGTATTCCGACTATGAATTTGTGACTCATGAATTCAGAGTGAAAAGCAAACTAGAAGGGATTTATGTACAATGATTCTGTCAAAATAAATACATTAACATCATCACACAATTCTGTTGACCATACACATTTGAAAATATGCAAAATACTGGGCAAATAAATTGTAAAATATGGTACAAAAATCGATAAGGTGTAACATATACAGAAGAAGAATGCAGACCAGATACAGCGCAGAATTGAAACAAACAAGGCAGAGTTACAAGGGAACCAGGGAGATGCTGGCAAGGTGATGAGGCTGATAAAGGCATTAAGATACTTAATCCATGAAGACGAGAAGGTATAAATGAATGAGAAACTGAAAGCCACAAACAATCATTCAAGGCAGAATTGGCACAATGCCTGTACCAAGTACCACAAACTAATTTCTAGGTAACAGGAAACAAGAACAAAAGGATTTGCCAAGTCCTATTTCTCACTGTATTGTACTCTTTGCTGCTCTTACCGCAGAGAAATAAAATCCATCCAAGATATAGAAAGGTGGCTTAATAGCTTCCCAAAGGGCCATGATTAAACAAACAATGGCATATGAACAATCTCCTGTAGGCATGATGTCTTCTACATGAGGGTCATTCATAGACGACACTTTCACTTCCAATGTCTGTTTTTGGTGATCAATCTTAATTTCACCCTGCAATCAACATTTGCCAAAATCAAGTCTCTGAGGAGACACAAACACATTACATATTAAAAACATAGTTAACAGAACACATAAGAGGCCACAAACATCAAACATCTGATTCAGCTTTCACTGTCAAACCCCAAACACTTTTGCCTACATACGATTTAATTTACTTCTATTAATTTTTCACTTAAAATTAAATATCATCCCACCAAACGTCTGACAATACGTTGGATTTGAGAGAGACTACTTGTCCATAAAACAGAAAAGTTGAGAACTACTGTTTTAGAGAAATGTTCTGATTCTTACTTTGCGTCCGCACCCTTGGAGCAAACTCTCGAAAAGGGACTTCACTTGCAAATCAATCATATCACGTGGTTCGATCATGTTTTCTAGATCCTGAAACATACAAAACAGAAACTAAATAACCCACAGAAGAAACAGTTCAAATTCCTATAAAATTAGACAACAGCTACTACAGTCTTCAAAAACGCAAATCAAAATACCTGGTAGGGCAGGAGTACCTGAACAGCTGCATTTTCACCTTATCCAGCGAAAAATTATTAGCCACAGCTACTAGGATTCATACTACTCACGTAACAAATATCAATAATTCAGAGGAACATACTGCCTTGATATTTTCAGCCCTAAAGATGGAAGCAGGACGTTCCTCAGGAATGTTGGTATTTACATACAAATTCACATGGATTTACAACCCACAAGACCAATATTTACGGATTAACAACAACGGCTTCATGAATTCATATTTAACAACTTAAACAAATGTTTAACGAGCTAAGAAATGTATGCACAGCGTAACAGTGATGGTCCAATGTCTGTGATGTCAGTTGTCTGGAATCAGTAACAATTGACCCATAACCACTGTGCCCCTGCCAGCAGCTTCCAAAGTCTGATTTCTCACTCAAATGAAAGTAGCATTTTTTAAAAAATGTGCATTTGTCATTTAATAGTACCACAACACCAAAGGAGTTGCACAGAAGTGGCACTTAATCATTGATTGCAAATGACACCGAGTTTATTACTTTCACTTACATCAAAACTTGACGTAGCAACTTCCAGTACAAAATTTACAAGCGTAACTCATACTATTACAAAGATTTAACAAAATGTAAGCAAGCACGATAAATATGAAGTTGATGCAATGTTGCAATGTGTAGTCTGGTTGAAACTCGCCTACATCGCAGAGGCGCTTAATGCCTCCGAAACGTTGGTAAAATTTCTACCATAACCTAGAGGACAAGTCACCTGATTTCTTGCTGCTTGCACATTACAATCTGCACAAATAGAAAACATTCAAATACAATCTTATTCTTCTTCAGTTGGTGGACCCTGGCTTCCTTACATACAATACAAAATTTCCCTGCCTTCTTTTACTTCCCCTGAGTATTACAATTTTTAATAGTAAATGAGTAGTAATTTTTCTGGAATAAACACAGCATAAAACAAACAACCATTGCAGCAGTGTAGTTACCATGTGCTTTATACACAGGAGGTCCCTGGTTCAAATTTCAGCCTGGAGACCTATTATCCTGAGACTTCCCTCAGTCCCTCCAGGCACATCCTGGGTCAGTACCTTAAATTCCCATCCATTATATATCATCTAATGCCATAAAGTCTTAACTAGTAGCTAATGACAGTGGCGAAAAATAAACCACAAACAAATAAAAATATAATTTTCAAAGCAAGCGACTTCCACAAAATCCGTCGCCAACGGCGTATTTCCCGAAAGGATAAACATAAAGTGGGGATGAAGTTCGAGTTTCTCACAGAGAACAGGTAAGTATCAAAGTCATGGAAGAACATATTTCCTCCAGTATGTTCCTCCAAGACAAAGGTACCCACATGGCATTACAACTAGCAAGATCAACATCGACAGAAAATTGGGATCTCAAGCCAAGTTAATTGTAAGTTTGTCTGAATAAAATAAAACTGGTACTGCTGTTCAGTCTGATATGCATTCACTACAGCGCAGATGCAAATAAGTGCATTACACAATTTAATCAATTTAAAGAGAAAATGACAGCCATCTGAATTGTAAAAAAGGTTGTAACATAAAACTCATTCTATTGTAAACATTAATCAACATTTGAACAGAATAACAACCTCTTTCTTAGAGTTTAAAATGGTAGCGACCTTTCGTTTATGTGACATCGACTCTGCACATGTCCTACCTTCCTTGCTTCCATAAAGAATTTGTACTTCTGAGAACTGCTACTGTTTAGGAATTCCCGGACATCTTCCCGATTCAGAATTGTTACGGGATTGTCAATTTGTATGTTGAATGCTGAAACAATTTTGTCCAGTTCTTCTTTTTTCCTGGAAATTACTTCACCTGCAACAGGAAACAAGTGAGAAATGATATACACAGTAATGTAACCCACTGACCCAAATGTGATCAACTGCTACTCCAAACAAACTATTTCATTGAGACGGTCGGGACCTGGTGCCAATTTAACGTAGATGAAAGGATAGGCAACGTGCCACTTACAGAAATCTTCAATATTTAAAAGCTGTAAATTTTGTAATATAGTAGAGTCAATCAAGACTATTAGTTTGAATGGAGTACAGTACATAAATTTTGTAAATCAACCTTCACCCAAGTTATTAATTCAATACATCAAGTAACGTGAGTTGAAATAAACTGAAACTTCCTATATAATACTGTATATGGAGGAAGACCAACAGGACTCTCAGAAAAGAAGAAGCCTGATATGACACTTTTACGCAATTTCAGTAAAATGGGCCTGAAATCTGCGCATCTTTTTAAACAGCCAAAAATAGAACATATTTGAAACAAATATGACGAAACAGACATTTACACATAATCAGTGTGCATGGTAAAATGCCCTCTTAAAACACATATACAATCAGGAAGGGGACAAGTCATATTTTATTTATAAAAAACTAATTGTTTAAAGATAACAAATTTCTTGTTGAGAGCATCCAATATCTGAGATGAAGGAAAAGCAGAGGGAAAGAAAGCCCAGTACCTTCTTCTGACTTTATTTCGTATGTGCCGCGACCAGTTGCATCGAAGCGTCTCCTTACAATTATATGGTCACCATATTGTTCTCTCTCGTAATTAAGGTGACCAGTATTCTTCAATGTCACTTCGATGGTAGCAGTGACTTTACCCTTCTTTATAAATTCTGGAAGAAACAGGAACAATTCTAAAATTCTGATACACACACTTAATCTTCCTTCCAATATCATATGAAATAAAATTAAAGTTTCGGACCAAATCCACTGTTCATTCAGTATTAGGTTAACTGAGAGGATCCTTCGCAATTCTCATGTTCTCTAATTCAGTCATTTGGGCTTGATGATATTAAACATCACGATCTTACAAAATTTACTTAATGGGTTGGCAATAAATACCATGGTATAATTTTTTTCATCAGTGCAGGAATGGTAAGTCATGGTAGGAGAATATCCAGCGCACAATATGCTGGATCTTCTCTGCCCCCTGAGTTACCAAGCTCACACATGTACACACTATGAATTATTTTATATAATCAGATTAAAGAAATTTAAAAACATAAATAATATGTACTGGGAAATTAGTTTTAAGGGAAGATAAGAGATGACAAATTTCAGTTCATTACCTGTGTAGACTGTACACTCAGACTTTTCAGACTGGACTAAATTCAAGCTAGATAAGCAAAGACTAAACCTATGACCTTAGCAACTTGTTACAATATGTTACCTTTCAAAGAGGTTCCTCTCTTAATAGCTCTTGGGTTACCTCCCAAACCAAGTACAAGAGCATAAACTATTGCATTCTTGCCACTGCCATTCTTCCCAAAAACAAAATTACCTCTTCCGTTCAGACGAACCTCCAAGGATGAGTGGCACATGAAATTTGTTATGTATATTTTTTCAATGATCCCAGATTTTGGTTCCTGTAATGTCAATATTCTTTTAAAATAAAATTGCAGTAAACTCTACAAATGAGGCAAACTTGTCCCTGAGCACCAGAACCATGCTAGTTCAGTTGCAACACATCAATCACATCTATAATAATCAATCTTCAGGGGCTCCTATAATGTACAAAGTTCCACACTTTTCTGTCAATTCATGACACACAAAACTTCAATCTGCAGTACAACAAAAGTGGAACTCCAAGATCCAAATTCTTAAAATGTTCACACATGAATACATGACTTAGAAGAAACCCAGGCACCAAAACAAATATTTAGTAACATGGCAACCTGGTACATATTATAATTTATGCTCTGCGTGTGTAATCATGTGCCTATAAATAAGGACTCATATACAGTATATATTCACGCATGTACGCGCGCACACACCAGTTACATAGAACTCACATTTGAGGGGTGTCCACTAGAACTGGATTCGTCTCCGTCATCATCTCTTCGGAATTTAGAGGTGCTCGGTGCATCGTCTGATTCTCGAACTCGCTCATCTCGACTGCCAGAGTTCTTTTGTTCAAGTGAAGCTCCTTTCACATTCATTTTTAAAGATGACCTACAGAATCAGAAACATGTGAGAACTACATCTTTACTTCTTAGATAATTTCATAAAAATGTAACAAACTTAATTTCACAGACTTCAACACAACTTACATGCATAATACCTGTGTCATATAAACCGTACTTCTTGAATGAATTATCCTAGGAATAAGATAGAACTTTCTTTCTGCTGTTACGTCCTCCCTTACATCCACACTAAGTAACCACATCTAAACAATTACTCACAAAACACACAAAATATGTAGCTTAAACTCAAATTTTAAATATTTCACGATACTGTATCACATCACTACTCGCTTACACAGGCCCACCTGACTCAATTCTCATTCAGCTAGACACTAGATGTACGTAATTTTTAATAGGTCTTATTTCATAAGGAATTCAAGAATAAACAAATATGCAATTTCCACATTTACTTCTAGTCAATCAACAAAATCTGGACATGTGAAGGCCAGAGTGAGCGAGCAATTTCACATGAGATACGGGTCAAATTCCATTTTTAGATCAATGAAATCTAAAATCCTACAATGAGCTGGGTTTATGGCTTGAAATAGAAATCTAAGGAATTCACACTGAATTTCTTGGTAAACATCAATTTGGAAGGCACGTACTTGGAGGAGCTGGTAATTATATAATTCCCCGTGTTACATGAAAACCGAAAGTTTACTGGTGTTCACTCGACTCGCCACCACAGTCAATTTCCATTTATGCCTGTGTCCTGCCAGTGGTCTCCTTACTTCAAACATGAGGTACACATTTCATATACCTCCAATGCGCGCTACATGTCTCCTCCATCAAGCCCTCCTAGATTTTATTATCGTAACAATATTTTTGAATACACTGGATACTACGTGCAGAACGTAAAGCCTTTGTGTTTGCATTTCTGTACAAAAAGTTCTCAAAATCGTTTATATCGAGGGGAAAGTATGGAATTTGACATAAACCGACCAGTCCAAAAAAGGAATATTAATTAACAAGAAACAGAACAAGGGGAAACAAATTACAAAATATTCTATCAACTGGTTTCAAGGCACACATTTCTTTCTACTCGGATCCCAAATACATCCATCCACACTCAATTCGACTCGAATGTAGAGAAGTTTACACAGCCCTGTTTTAGTTGCAAAGAATAACAACATACTAGGTCTCTCTTCACACATGAACATGTTTTGGTCATTTAAAATTACGTAACTTCAGTATCGCAAACCAGACAGCGTCGAATGACAGAATAATTAGTTAATAATTAACCGGAAAGTATTCAGGATGGACGGCCAGTGGCGTAGTTTAAGGTACCATCCAGGCATCTTCCTGGAGATACTGAGGAAAATCATGAAATACCTCCATCAGAAAGCACGGTCTTTGGGCTGAGAACAGAGCCTCACAAATACGAAACCCGAACTGTAATTATGTGACTGCGATGATGTTCTTTGTCACTGAACAAGTAGACCTATTTTCTATACGTGTTTGAGGATTCTTACGTTAGTTAGGGAAAATTGACTGCATAAAAACGTAACAAATGGCTGCTCAGTCAATATGTTCTTGAAGAAAGGTACATTTATCATTAATTATATTACAAAAATAACGTTATATAAATCAATAATGGACTGAATCGTTTCCTTGGCTTTATAAACTCGTCATTAAAGAAAAACTAAGATGATTTTGGTAAGATCTGAGTTCTCCACAGCGACGAGTATGATGATGGGGGCACAAGGATCTGAAACGGTGGTCAATATCTACCAAACTATAAACGGCTTCCGTACAGACTAAACTTTTAGACGACTAATAGTGCCTTCCACTGACGTTAAATTGTTTCGACGGGTAAGATCGAGCGAGTTCACCCGGTGACTGCCACGACTGCACACTGGCCGGCAGAAAAGCAGCTCATTCATTACAATTGCAGTGCCTAATTGGGCACCTCCAAATACAAATTAGAGAAAAATCCGGGACAGCCTTGTGACATATTCTGGCCTCCTGACGATAACTGACAGATACAATGACCTGAATGTTAACGCCATCCGCAAGTTAAATATGAACTCGGACACGCTGTCAAAAATGTATCCCCTTTTAAACCGTTGCTCTAACACTTTTAAGTTTTTCATTCGGGCTACTACGGCAACCGCTGCTCGTTGTTGTCCCCATTTTAAAGAAGAACAATTAGGATTCTCTTAGCTCGAATGTGACTCCGATGCAGTTCGAAGAGCCTCACACAACAGTTAAATGGAGTATTCTAATTGTGACTGCGCGTGGTACGTGCAGCGCGTCCTTCGTTCGCGGATGAAAACGGCACCTGATGTGGAGGGCAGCTGCTAATACTTTAAAGGTTGCTGTGTATGCGAGTGGAAATGTATATGGATTCTGAAAGACTAAATATAATTAATTCATCAACACAAATTACAGGACAGAATTTAGCAATTAGTAAAACTCTTACTGGTGAATACCATAACATAAGTGTAAAAGTTTCAACCTGTAGTTTAATATCACCTTAGCTGTACACACAGCCACGTTGTTCACGATATCGCAGTTTAACAGCTTTCAGTAGAGGGACAAAAATGTTTGGTACTGGTGAACAGTTGTAATTACAACTAATACTTTTGCTGCAATGTCACTGACAATTAAAAAAACTGGCACAAGAACAAATACAAATAAAAGCTTTCTTACTCAGACTAGTGACAGAGTCCTCAAGCAATACGGTACGATCCCTAACTCACAAAGCAAGATGCAATCAAGCCATGGCCAGTGCATGCCTTTCAAATTCCAATGCAATGCCAAATGTAGAATGACTTTCAATAAAAGATAATCATCACAAGGCACAGAAAGTATGATCCCAAAATCCTAACAAGCTGTCTTTTTATACTAAAACACATAAGCTCCATTAGGCCCTCATGCTATTGTCATTAAAGAAAAAAGTAACCATATTTATTCCTCTGTTACTTTAATAATGCTTTGTCATTTCCGAGGAACACTTATCATAAACTGGCAGGAACATTGTAAATTATAAATTGTACAGAATACAGCAATACCCAGAGGAACTGAGGAAAATAATGAAAACTGAAAAGTTAGGGTATCAGATTTGAATCCTGAGACTATGGTGAACTGGAAAGAGAGTAAAACAAAGCAGCTGTGGCATATTTCGTTGGAATGATGAGAAAACCTCAGTCTTGACACCTGTAACCAATTTCAGGATGTAAGCCACATACAGCGGTATAAATTTTTCCTATTAATTATAGTTAATACATTCATTCCTCAATTTTTAAAGGCAGATATTCCCTTTTTTATTGCTACATATATAAAAATTAATTTCATACTCATTTAGAGAAAAATTATTATCGATATGGTAACGTGATACATTCACATACTAAATAAAACCTACAAGTAAATATGTAATACATACACATTTAATAAAATGAACACTGCTAATTTGATACTAATTAAAACAAATTATATAAACAACAAAATTATTATTCTTTAACCCACTGCTCCTCAGACTGTACAAGAAGAAAAACACAGTGAAATGTCACCTGTAATTTTAAACTGGGTTTAAGGCACTACAATCTACTGTTTAAAATGTTTTAAAAATAAATTTAAATGGTGGCATTTGACATCAATATATGACGATTCACTTGTGGGTACAAGTCGATTGCTGAGGTACCAACTGAGAAGCTACAGAATTAAATATGCTATCTTGTTATTTGTTTCATAGAGATCCTTGAAACAGCAAAGAGCATTCTCAGATTTTTTTGTTCAATATTTGGACCAAATACGTATGCTGCAGGACCCTTGTAAGGGGGGGGACATTTAGACAGGGGTAGGGGTGATTTGACTGAAGAGTATCAATGGGATTAGCAGAGCAAGGTATTGTATCACCTGCCTGGAAAGAGTAGTAAACTATAGCACATCCCACAGTACTGCAGTATGATACAGCTTGCTTTTATGATATATAAAGAGTTCAATTTCTTCCCAATAAAAAATGACAATCTCATAAACTCGTGGGTATTTTAAGTAGAGCTGAAGTCTGAACTTCATTCCCTCAAATATATACACAGTCATAATGATATAAACAGGGGCATTTTAAACTGCCTTTAGACTGTTTAGTCCGATTTTGACATTCTGCAGGAAAACAAAATTCCTTTTAATTATTCCAAATTGTTTGAAAATTTCAAGTGAATCTTAGTTAGAGAATCCTTTCCTTAAAGTGGATGATTAGGTTAAAAATTAATCTTTGACGTACTGTTAAGCCTTAGAAGCATTTTGGACATACACAGTGCTATTTGTCTGAATATATAGACATTATAACAATATCACGACACAACAGGACCATATAGTCCTATTCAACCAACCACACACACACAAATTAATGGGACACTCAACCCTTAAAGCTTAGGAACATTTGTTCACACAGATCAACGCTTATATCGTCCAGTAACCGAGACCTTCAACAAAATGATGGACACCAAGAGAATTCAATGGATGTCATGGTATTGGCCAAATTTTATTTTAGATTTTAATTGAATTATTCTTATTACCAGATGCCATACTGCCACAACAAGCTGGTTCAATTTCACTGTCAAATGAGATTACTTCATCAGAGACACTCTTCAAAATTAGATGTTCTCTATTTCGTTCCTCAAGTTTCAACTAAACGTAACTTCAATACATATGTCAGTTTCTGTAAACATACGACGTAGGTCATTTACAGTATTCAAACTTCCAAAACAACAAAAATCACGCAACTACAAACAATGAATGAAGTATTATTTGTTGTGGCAACATTGCGTGTTTCATCTAGCTTACATTCAGATGTCACTGACAAGACATCATCCCCATGTGATCTTTTGGTAAAAATAACTTTCATAGGGTTGGTAATCTTAATTTCAATTTCGGAGTTGTGTGTGTGTTTGCTTACAGTTCAAAAAAATATATTCTAATTCATATGAAATTTGAAGTGCTTCTTCCTGGAAACCAAGAAGATATTTTAGAAAAGTCAAAAACTCAGTCCTGAATTTGAGTGCTGGTGATGGTGCTTCCTGTTGCTTGGAAACTAGACATGAAAGGACAGTGCCATGACCGAAATTGCTTTTTTCAATAAGCAGACCACAGTAAAAATGGCTGCAACTCCAAAAACAGAGATACGGGTGAGAAATGGCCAATGAATTTTGCTTACAAAACATCTTGTTCCTGCTCATAAGGTTCTTTTACATGCCCTAAAACTATGACATGAGACCGCCGGCTTTACTTCCCCTCTGAAGAAAGTTTTATCATCCTTAAAAGTCCACCGACCTTGGCTGGGTTTGAACCCGTGAACCTTGGGTCCAGTGGCGAAAACGCTAACCACAAGTCCACTGAGGGCAACTTAAAAGTACAATAGTCAAAACAAACAGGTAAGCAGATTAATACGGAGCAATCACATTATTACACATTATCAGACTTTCATCTCATCATGCTGACTTAAGAAGCAAGTAATGAATTCCCTATTTCTACCTGCTGACTCAGATGACTCCACCTTGATGTAGTAGCCTCCACATCTGATTTCACTGTCTGTGACATGATGCCATCATCCACAAAATGACGTCCAATATCCTGGATCTTGGCCAGGCGAGCTTCTGGATGATTTCGAATGTAGTTTTCAAGGTCCTTCAAAAGAATTGCTAAGTCATTTACTTTCACAAAACATAAAAGTAGCTATAGTGACTTCGAAAGCGATCCAGGAATGACACTTTTTAGGATATAAGCCAAAAGACCGATCATTTGCAGGAATTCCATAATCTTCAAACACAACTCCATATAAATTGTTTGTTCTTTAATGTGTTTACTCATCAAGGAGATGTGCAGAAGACTGAAATAAGAATTATAACCTTGCAAGCTACCCTGAAAGACCATTTCCTCAGAACTCACTCTGATCCATAAATTTCAACAAGAGATGTGAAAATGAATATAAGCCAGTTCAGAATGTAACTGCTACATAGCCTGCAGATATGGAGTCTTCTCAAAGGTTTCAAACTCAGTTATTCTGACCGAGGTTTTTTGTGGGTCTCCTTAGTATTTTCACATAAATGCAAGAAAACTGCCCTAAAGTAGACTCTCCCCTCAAAACTACCCTACTCCTATTCATTCAGTTACGAGGGAAAAAATGTGTTAATGCCTGCACTCATCAACTTCACAGTAAATAGTCTACATGCATTATCCTCAGAAGATAAATTTCAGATTCACTGAATATGTAACATTTGAGGTTTCCACAGTGACAAATCCAAAGACAATGATCACTGGTAAACTTATACCAGACCACAGAAGACAGCCATCTTATGTCTGGTCATCTGACTAAGTGATTTCCCTAATCGCTTCTCTAGTTTGTCCAACCAATCCATTTCTTGGGCAAACAAAGCTGATTACGGAAAATTCTCATATTTTATTCAATTACAGAAATTTCAAAAAAACAAAAACAGATGATAGCTGAAAATAAACTATAAACTCTTGCCTGACTTACAACATAACGTAAAGTCACCTGGTAATTAAACAATATCTTACTATTAAATAACACACGTAACATTTATGCACACTGAGCGGAAACACAGTGAGTATGCATATACTGAAAAATGTGAAATGATTCAGCATCTGTGCATCAGTCACCAAGATCCACTTATCATCTGACTTACTCATCACCCAGATGATGGAGGCTGCAAGCATCTCAGCAATATTATGGTAAAATTAGGATGAGCGAAGAAACATAACCAGACTTTTTGGTAAGTTTGTTGAAGGAATCTGACTGATGAAGAAATGTGTGTCTTCCAAAACAATTCATTGAAGATGTCAATGGAAGCCCAGTGACTCAGAAACAAAAAGATCACAACATCAAAATGCTGATACGTTTTTCTAATTTCAACAGAAACATCCATTATAAAACTGTTAATATAAAAGTACACATATATAAACAGTTCCGTCAGTACAAAGTTCCTCTGTTACGGATGATGGCACAGTACAATCTGTTAAATCATTCTCCATAATTTCAAAATCGCAGGTTGTATCATTTAGAGGTTATGAATCTCGATGTAAGGTCATGTGTCGTACTCGCAATTTACATTTCTTAAAAACTTGCAGAACATAAATCAAGTTCTGTATGAAATAAGCAATATTGCTATAGACATCTGCAACATTTCAGAAATATCTTTGACAGAAGAAACAATTAGCAGACCTCAAATAGGTAAGTGGTTTCAAAAGTTCAAAAAAATAAAATGACTTTCATCGAAGATACTGAAATTTTACAGAAACCATCCGACAGTAAAGCAGATAAAAAGTTATACAAATTAGGGAACTTGTTTACAAATAAATCAGACATCTCACCAAATGTAAGTTAATAAGGATGGATCGTCATTCTGATACAAAATCTTAAGAACCGACATACTGCTGCAAAATTTGTGTCTCATCTGCTGACTTACAAGCAGAAGTAGAGTCAAGTCGATATGTCGAAACTCCTGGAAAACTTCAGAAAGAACCTTATTTCCTTTCCAGTGATAAAACAATGGTTCATGGGAACACCAAAACAAATCTTCAAAATTAATCATAAAAAAAGGCCAGACGAGTTCGCTCAAATGCAAGGAGCACGTAGAATGTCCTCCTCTTTTGATGTAAACAGAAATCTGTATTGGGAGTTTATTTCATTTATAAGTTTTTCTAAATAAAATGTTGTGATTGCTTTCTTCACTCTGTTGTTTGTGCAGAAATTTCTGACAACCATTCCGGCTGTTGTGCATTTCTTAACATATTCCTCCGCATCTAGTATTGTGCGACTTTTTGTTCTTCCAAAAACTCAATTTAGAATTCAAAGCGAAAAGGTTCGATGACATCAATGAAATAAAGGGGACAATCAAAGACTAACTAACCAACCAGATGGCTTACCGAACCCGAAGGTTCATCACCGAATTAACCAAAGCCCTCCACCGGACCCTGTCCTGGGCCAACAAAATCCAGTTTCCTTCAACTCCTATCTCCCATAGATCCTGCCTGACATTATCCTCCCATCTACGTCTAGGTCTCCCCAGCGGTCTCTTCCTTTCAGGTTTCCCAACCAGTACCCGGTGCACACCTCTTGTCCCATCCATGCGCGCTACGTGTCCCGCCCATCTCATTCTTCTCGACTTAATCACCCTCACAATACTGGGGGAGCAGTACAGATTTTTAAGCTCGTCATTATGCAGTTTTCTCCACGCCCCATCGTCTTCCCTCTTAGGCCCAAATATCCTCCTCAACACCCGATTCTCAAACGCCTGCAATCTGTGTTCCTCCCTCTGAGTGAGAGACCATGTTTCGCACCCATACAAAACAACAGGCAAGATTATTGTTTTGTATACTTTAATTTTCAGGTTCTTAGAAATCAGACGGGAAGACAAAATATTTTGGACTGAGAAGTAGCAAGCATTTCCGGAATTTAATCCCCTCCTAACTTCCTCACGAGTATCATTTTCATTTGTTATTGTTGTTCCCAAATATTTGAACTCAAAGACTAGGTTTTCAAAATTCCACAGCAGCTTATGAAATTACAGAAGCTCGGTACTTGCTGTAACAGGTTTGAAAGGGTACTTCCAGACAGAACAGCATCGAATAGCCAATAAGTACCGAGATAAAATTTCAGTATGGAAATTTAACTTGTCACATCTCGTGACACTGGCTATTAATGAAACAATAGGAATGTGATTCCTCACAGAAACTGCAGGATACAGAATGCTGGATCTTAAATGTAACAAAGATAATAAATAATAAATATGAGGACAACATGAAAATAAATGGTTACAACATTTAGGAAGAATGCACGAGAACAGAATTCCAAAGCCACTTTATCAACATAAATCGAAGAGTACAACAATCCAGGAATGCCTGAAAAAAAATACAGAATAACTTTAATCCCTGTATATGGGGCAGGCCAAAACTTAATCCATAATGTTGACGTTGATCACGATGAGACGAAACACCTTCGAAAACCAAAGATGATAAATTCAAGTTTTAGATCCTTTACAGCAACACATTCATAAAAACAGGCGAAATCTTTGGCAAGACGAGAGGACAGTGTTACTTTTGACAACTTATTCCAGTCCGAAAAAACAAATAACAGTGTTCAAACATTTACCACAAGAAAAAATCTTAAAGAAATTTCATTTTCAATCATCTGGAATAAATTCAGAGCCATGTGATTATAATAGAATTTGTCAGAATATGTAAAGTCATAAGGGGCGTAATTTAAAGCTGACCAATTCATTAAAGCTTTGTGAAAATAATATTTTTTTTTCAGCCTACTTCCCTTTCTCATCTATCTAAATGCTGCTCTACAAACACAGAAATATGGACAACTGTCCCTCCCCTAAACTCGATCGGAGGTTAATTTTTCAATTGCCCTCGTAAAATGATTTCAGTTTCCAGAGTCAGCATCAGAAGCAGGGGATTTTGAATACAATTGATTTTACTGTTCAAAAATGTGTAGGTGAGAGCCATCTGCAAATAACTGCACGGCTACATAAATAAAACAGAAAAGTAGGCTTTATGAGATGGTTCTTTATAATGAAAATCAAAGGTTCCTCAACAGCTTACTATGCTAATCATTCCACTACCAAAGGGCACAAGTGACTACTTTATTCCAGCAGAGTTATTAGGATGTCTTCCAACGACCCCTCCACACGTGCAAATGCACAGAGGTTATATCAGTTATGGTTTCAGGTGGAGACAAACACATACGAAAAGTTAGTCGTTTGATAAACAATAGATAAGTACAAGATTTTCATTTGAAAACCAAACACAAGAACACAGGAATACTTAGGAGGAAAGTACTGAAACGTTAGGTGAGAAGTAATTTTTCTGTAGCTTTCAGGTTGCCCATAATGTTACAGATATTGCAACACATCTACATTTCAAAATTTGGAACCTTCAACTATTTCCAATACTGAAAAAAAATTTGAAGAAGTCTTCATACTTCCTGCTGTGAGAACCTCAAATCTTACAGAAAAAAATATGTAACTAAAATCTGGCACAGAAACAAGAAGCATGTTATTTTTATTTCCAATAATTTCTTAAAAACAATGAATAACAGTTCTAAATCAAACTATTTCAGTAAACAAAATGACCACATTAACTTAGATTGTAAGAAACAGCTGATTCCCTCACGCACTGAGTTAGCGATGCACAATCACTTACAACAGCAATTTCTACACTTACCTCTAAATTCACCATATTCTTGTGAAGCTTCTTTAAGGATCTTAAACTTATTGCAGCTTCCATCTGTTACATCACTCCATTTGGCATTTAGATGTGTGAACTTCCTTGCAACATTCTGAACGCAGTTGCCTTCACTGCTCTGCAAAACAGATCACTTCCTGTGAAACACAAAATTAAGGAGAAACAAAAAAGCTGTACATATAACAGAATTATGATGCCAGTTCAATAAGTTCCAATAATAAAGTTACTGCAGCAATCGTGGGCACTGAAATGAGAAACTAGTAATTTCTTATATGAAGAAGCATCACTGGGAAACATGTAATGTGCTGCATATGACACATGCTTCACAAGTATGTCCGCTAGACAGTGCCGAAGTATAACGTGGTTAATTTTTATGTCAGTCGGGAATTTTTGTAGTCAGCTGTCAAAATGTCAACATCAGAACTTATGTAAATAAAGAACAACAAACAGTTGTCTTTATTCAAATGCTTAGCCCTCACACAAACGCTGGTTCTTAATTGTAGTGAAAATAATGTTCATAAATTGAAAAATTGGTATAAATTTACACAGTTCATTGTGTGATACATTCCTAAGAAACATGAATGTTTTGTTATAAAGATTTATAAACTTAATGACATGACTGGCTACACATGTGACAGTGAAAAATCTCACTAGGAGAGTAGCAATAAACTTTAAGAGGAAAATCGTTTCTCTTCTATGGACTTATGAGGTATCAACTGTCAGTCAGAATAATACGATAATGACAGGGGAACTTTGGTAATTAGACACTAAAACTGAAATGGAGGTGTCTCAACAGCAGTGATATCGAAAGGCTAGCAAGATGTGAGCATACTAATCCAAGTACATGAAAACAAATTAATATGTTTTGTTAATGGAAATACATCGCAAACAGCCTGTAGAAAATTTACATAGACTCCACTGTATTTTCTGTTTTTGTCTTATTATTCAGTTATAAAATTCACAGCTACAATAATTAATTTATAAGGGTCTTGGATAGAAATCACCAAAATTCTTCTCTCTGTAATACAGCCTCTTCCTTCAGAAACAGAAACTTGTTCAGCTGATCATAAATTTGATTATTCTTATGAGAGTTGAATACTCATCACTGTGATCACAAAATCCTGTTATTTATTCTGAGTCACTTCAAAGCAGAAGTCATGTATAATGTATGAAGTCCTGAAGATTATATAAATTGTATGAAATGACACGTTCGAAATTGTTCTTACTTTACGTCCTCCACACAAGGGAAAGATGACACACATAAATTCAACACACGCTCAAATAACAAAATATTAACTTGCACGCCGTCGCAATATATGACAGAAAAGATACACAACAGTTACGCCATTATCTCTTACGCAGGGATGGCAACATCTGAAAAGCAGCGAACACATCCCGCCATCGCGGGGGAATGAGGGATATTCAATTATCATTCTTTGCGTACTGTAACAGACTCTGCTGCCATCTACCGACCACGGATCTGAAGTAGATCTACGTTGAAGCACAGTCCATTGACCTGCTGTTTGAAATGCTGCCTGCAATACCTCACATATTGTAATATAGCTGTGTGTTGGTTGTCTTAATAACCTTCCACATTAGCCATTAACCCCCAATATTATGATGCTCAAACCTTATTACACAAGTCTTATAGCATCAAATATTCATGGCAAATGGCTAATAACTTACAAAACACAGAAATACACACAGTAAGAAAACAAATTCAATAAGTCAAAAAATCAAAAAATGCTTGAAATTGTCAAAAAAGCGCACAAAACCAAAAAAATCGAAAAAATTCACTTTAAAATTTTTTTCCCTAATTTTCAAAATTTTTTGGTTTTTACGCTTTTCAGACAATTTCCAGCATTTTTTATTTTTTTTTAAAAAAAATCAAAATTTTCAAAAAATCAAGAAATGTTGGAAATTTTGAAAGAAGCGCACAAAATCAAAAAAAAAATTTGGTTTTTACGCTTTTCAGACAATTTCCAGCATTTTTTGATTTTTTAAAAAAATAAAAAAATCAAGAAATGCTGGAAATTTTGAAAGAAGCGCACAATATCAAAAAAACGTTTTGGTTTTTACGCTTTTCAGACAATTTCCAGCATTTTTTGATTTTTTAAAAAAATCAAAATTTTCAAAAAAACAAGAAATGCTGGAAATTTTTAAAGAAGCGTACAAAATCAAAAAAATTTGGTTTTTACGCTTTTCAGACAATTCCCAGCATTTTTTGATTTTTTTAAAAAAATCAAAATTTTCAAAAAAACAAGAAATGCTGGAAATTTTTAAAGAAACGCACAAAATCAAAAAAAAATTGGTTTTTACGCTTTTCAGACAATTTCCAGCATTTTTTTAAAAAAATTTAAAATTTCAAAACTAAAGTTGGTACCTTCCTAATTTGACACAGGGATGATTAAAAAATCTACTGTGTGTTCAGTTACAGACAAAAGCAAGAAACCGCTAGGACTCTGTGGACCACAGTTGGTGAATGGGAAAATTATGAAAAAACAACTATGCTGGCAGTTTTAACGAGACAGTAGTAGAGATGAGCAGTGATAAAGGCGGGTTTTCACACTGGTAAGTAAAGCACCTTTCTTTCTGTTTCTTATGCTCAAATGTCCATATGAAGAGGGCTTAAAATGGTAAAATTAATATTTTATGTTGTTAAATTATCTCTGTTTACAACTGATCTATCTTCTGCCTGTGAAAGACTAAACAAATAACTGCTAAACTCTGAGACTACACTGGAAAATTTCCAATTGCAGGCACGTAACAGAGGAAAAGTATGTCGTATCTTTCTACACACGGTTGTGACTGTTTAAGCGGAAGGGAACTTAGCTGCCTTGATACAGTTGAAGCAGCTTCTCTGATCTTATTGACCCTCGTTACAAATTCTGCTGCGCGATCTCCTCCAACATCCTAACAAACGAAACAAAATTCATATTAGGCAATTGCTTGAGATCCCTAACTATCTCTAGATTGCAAAATAAAATAATGAAGATAAATATTTAACCAAGTGGATCGAGAAGATGGCAGTCACTCAACAGGTCAATAAATTATACGCCTTTTACGAGTTCAATCCAATCCAATACAACCTATTGTCTGTGATCCATTTCAAGTAACATCCCATCTATACCTGTTCTCCTAAAAGGGTTCTTCCTTCATGTTTCATGACTAAAATTTGGGTGCTTTCCCTATCTTCCTCATTTGTGCTACATGTCCTAATAAGCTGGTGCTCAAAATTTTAAGTTTGGATTTATTTCATAGTACCCTTGAACCGTGCTCCAAGCCAGTCCATGGGTCCATATTCAACATATTCGGACTAGAGTTGACGAAAAGCCAGAAGATATGGCTTGAAACCCAGGAGTCTTTCATCAACATCAGTCGCCATGAAAGTCTCACTTTATACATATTTGGACTACCCCACCACACCTGGTGGAATACTATGGAACTATGTATATCCTATACAGCAGAATGCTTAAACCTTTTTGATCATTCGATCTATTTTTCCAAAAGACTAAGAGTCGATGAATGTCAGAAACAATCACTTATTCAACAGCTGTAAAAACATGCGTTACACTACCCTCTAAGATGAATCTTAAGAATAATATTTGGAGTCGAAACTGGACAAAAACAGATAATAGAGTATTTAATTATGAGATGCTACACACAGACATTCAGATAAATAAAAAAAAATCTCCAACAGAATTTGCACAATTAGACACTTTGCCGTCATGAACAATCTTCTCCTTAGAGTCTTTCTGGAAATGTTGAAACTGTCCACATACATCGTTCCATTTCTCGTTTATTTTTCTAACTGTACGCTCAGTATCACCACAACCAATTTTCAATCTCTGAAGTTCTGTACATTTCTCATTCAGTCTTGCAATCTCTTTTCCCTTTCTTTTAAAACTCCTCCTGGAAAGCCTACAAAATGGCATACATTGAAGAACGGTGTCATATGTTGAACTCGGCAAACGATTACAGTGCTATAAAGAATAGGTACTACCTTCATCTGAACCTCCTCATTATTTGCTTGTTCCAACCTTCTTTTGGCATCCTTTAACCACATCTGTAATTCAGCCACTAACTTCTTCTACTCTTTTGATTCATTCTCACATTGCCGAGCCCCACTTTCCTTGCCTACAGACAAAAATAAAGAAAAATTAAAGAAAAATTTCATTCTAGCATACAAACAGTTTAATGTAGGGGACTGATGATTCCTGTCTTTGCCCAATGTTCTCCTACTGATTCACTCCTACAAAAAACACGCCCTGAGATCAAACGTAATGGGTCCGTGTGCATGCGTGTGATTAAGTATGTATGTATATATTTATTTATGTACATACAGTACACAGAGTGTCTCACCTAACTTTGAAACTTCAAATATTTATCTAATTTTAACACGTACAGGAAAAAGTTTCAACTAAAATGTACACAGTGTCTAATGGGGGTATACATTAAGCAATAAAATATTAATTATGGAAGTGCTCTTAAGATGTTATTAAGGTTACATTCCTTTCCTTTAAATAGAAACCTTTTAATTTTTAAGCCAGAATTACAGCCAGATTTGAGATGAATTCATGTTTGATGATGTCACCACTCAAAGTATGAGACAAAGGCATCAATACATGCCTACATTGAAAGTTGGAATGTTCATACAAAAATTTACAGTAATAACTATTCAAAATTGTAACTATTGTTATAAATACACTTTCAGATGCATTAAATTAAAGAGGAATTCACAGACAGCTGAGGTTAGAGGCACATCACACAATACAACTATTTAGAGAGTTACAACTTTAATAAAAGTTTATCAATTATAAAGTTAAAACAATGAAATTCCTAAATTTTTCGATACAAAATAACGACATCCTTTTCAAGAGTCCATGTGGCAGGAGAAGAGGGCAATCACCCTGATTATGTACACAGCAAGGACCAATCAAACAATGGTAAACTTCTACCAGACTACACAGTGCTACAGCCCAGAACACGGACATCTTAATTATTTTGCATCTGTTTGACTGTACTTTAAAATGAGCTCAATTTTTTTTACTTTTTATAGAGCCACAAACTACCTACGTCTGCAACAAATTAATCTTGTTTGGAAGGAAAAATCAATTTCATGCATTCACATTTGTCAGTGCAAGTGAGAGATGAAGAAAACTTTTTCGAAACCTCAAATAGGTTAATAAGATGCTGTACTTCCGAACAATTTATGTATCATATTATTGCAGGTACTGACTTCAACACCAAATCATCAATAAATTAAATTTAAATATGGGTGGAAGAGGACAAAGGAATTTGAGTGGGCATCAAATAAATATCGTATTCAGATTAGTAAAATGCGATTACAGAGAACACATCTGTAATTCCTTTCTAATGCTGCCACTCCTCTTTTTATATTTGACTGTAACTCCTGCTATTAATCAACATGATATAACAACTCATGTTTACTGCAAGGAACATTCTGATTTTGCCAGAACTACTTTTCACAAATGTATCAAAAAAGTAAGTCAGTTTACTACATTTTTCAATGGATATTTCAAAATGGATGGTCCAGAAGCAAGTAAGAGGGAGCCAGGATTCAGTTTGTGCATAATGTGTTTTATATTACTAAGAATATTTTATATTAACAAAAATTAAGCAAATAAAGTATTTTTACCTTTGGCATTTACTTCACAGGACCAAATTAATAAGAACCTGAGTTTTTTCTGTGAGTTTCATAATGATTGAGTCTGAGATGTCCGTATCATTACGATATTTAAAGTAGTAATGAAACTTAGAATCCGACATCAAAGTGAGTCCCAATCACTGCCTTACCTTACGTGTAGGTCCTCGACCAAGTGGCGGCTCTCCTGTACCAGCCTGGTGAATACAACACACCATGATCTCTATGAGACTGGTTTCCTGTCAGCCATCCAATGCTTCTTCTGACGGTCCTGGTTCCTCTAGCAGCAAGTCCGTCATACACTCCCAATCCTTCATCATCTCATTTGATTTCAATGAGGGAATCCACCAGATATGCACCATGCTCATGCAGCTGTGGAAAAATTGGTTACAAAACTTATTATAACAAAGATCACTGACTTCAGAAAAATGTTCATTAGTGTGAATTTGCACTAATAAGAAAAACTGAGAACATCAATACAATAAAAGCAGCGCTCTATCAAAATTCTGTGTATTAAAATGACATTAAAGTCTTTAAAAACCAACCAAATACATCCACTTTCATTTAAAAGAAAGAAAAAACAACATAAAAACAGATTCTTGGTACACATATATGACAAGTAATAAATATCCAAGACCTTGAATCATATAACAAACCAATAAATAGCCACGTAATTAATTTGTTGTTAATGGAGGTCTTCAAGGTTGTGATTTTATGAGGATTTGTAGGTGGGAACCAATGAGTCATAGGAACATCCTGTCATCACCATCAGCCTTCGAAGATGGGGGCAGTAGGTTGTTCCAAAACATGGTACTCACCTACAAGTCCACACGGCATCACAAAGACCACCCAGGACATGTTTAATATCATAAGAACCCCAATATTATTCTGTTATTTAACGATTCTTTGAGATGCATCTCGCAAGGTCCCAGTATTTTGTTTTGTCTTATCCAGAATGGTCTTGGAACTGAAACGAAAATGAAAGAAACCTATGGGCAGGCTGAGGACATCATAAATGAACCACATGGATGGAACCAGCTTAATCATGCTGAAACAAATATCAAATAAAATTATTACTTCAGGTGTGATAACTCATGCACGTAACTATGGAAAGAATATTTTTTTCTCTACGTGTCAAAGACTAACAATTCCTTATAGCATTTAAGTGAGTCCCTTGTCACCACTCCATAGTGCAGTCTTTGGTTCGAAATAAAGATGGCCTCTAAATATGAAGACTAGTTGTAAATATGTTGAATAAACAGTCATGGACAGTTAAAAATGTCTGGTCCTCCAGTCTTCAAATAAAAGGCCTGCTGTACTAGTCGGAGCATCAATGACAGTATCTACACAGATAACCTAACCTTAAACCTCTCCAAGATCATACCTGTGGCGAGATAAGACTGAGCGAAAGAAGTAAAACTACAATGAACACATTCGCACGCCTTTCCTCTTACATTACACACAAAAAACTATATTAATGTATACATATGTGAACATGTGTGGAGCAAAACAATGAAATACAGTAGGTTAGACTATTCAGCTTACTTCAAATACGACACCCACCAATGTCTTTCGTACATTGTCATATTTTACAACTAATATATGCACACACCACGCACATCTCTTTTAATTTGTATTATAAAAAGCATATGCACAAGATATTAAATAAAATATAAAACAACCCAATATGTGCACTATTTCTCTTTCACTGTCGGCAGACGCACAGAGCAACAGCGCCAACTGGCGGAAAAGATTTAAGTGAGTAGAACTATATCGATGAACATGGTGCTGCCTTCTAGAAGTGATACGGTAAACTTTTTGTTTATAAATGGTAACGGGAAACTAGCAGCATGCTTTCATCAAATAGAATTAGTATTTGTACGGAAAAAACATTATATTTAGGGTATTTTAATATTTTTCAGAACCCACATGTATTTTATTCTGTTGATAAATTTCTATAGTTTATTGTACTTGTATAGTCCACTATATACTAATGTATTTAGTGTAACCTTTTAATATTTTAATGCTAAACATTTATCTTTTGTTTAAAATGAGCCGTTCTTTAAGCTGTACTCACCCGTGTGAGTACAGCTTAAAGAACGTGCAGTCTCTGAAAAGCCCAGGTGCGGCAGACACCGCGTAAGGGAGAGACCGAGACGCGGTCTTACAGAGACCAGAGTCCTGCAGAAGCCGGTTGGTGCAGAACACCGAGGCAGTCAGCAACCGGGCGATATAGAGGCCGAGTCCGTCAGAGACAGGATGTGGCATTCACCGAGGCTGGCATGCATCTCTTGGGGAGAGTTTTGAAAAAAGTTGAAAATTTTCGAAAAATCAAAAAATGCTGGAAAATGTCTGAAAAAGCTCAAAAAACCAAATTTTTTTGAAAAATTTGAAAACATTTTGAAAGTGGAATTTTTCAAAAATTGTATGGTTTGTGCGCGTTTTGGTTAATTTCCTGCATATTTTGATTTTACTAAAATTTTCAAAATTTTGAATTTTTTTTCTTCAAAATTATCCCCACCTGATGCCTTGCAGAACCGGACTCTGTCGGTCTGCTTCTTATGTACTGTGTCTCTGACGAACGCGGTCGTTCCTTCACACGGCCCCTGACGTGCACTCTCTGAAAAGCCCTGGTGCGGCAATTTATCGTCATTTAGTGTAAAAAACAAAAGACTCCCAGTAACCGAAGGTCCTCGCACGTCTTTGTCCTAAAGAGTTGGGTAGATGTCATGAAATGGAAGTATTCATCCCAGTATTACACTCCAAACACCACAAAAAGTTGAAATTTTGAAACGAATACTTAAAAGAAATTCAGATCAATAAAGTAGTAAATCACCTCAGCAGAAGATGTAATTTGGACCGTTACACTGATGGGGGGGGATATTGGGCATCACATAGTTAGAATGTTCCCAGGCAATGCCCGCTAGATCTTCTGGTAAGGATTAAAGCAAGGGTGAAGACGTTAGGGCGATAATTAGTGACAGTTTGGTAGCAGAAACGACGGAAATTTTGAATTTCTTATTACAAAACACTGAAGATATAATTTGGAAAGTTTAGTAATTAATTTGGTCGCATCGGTTGGAGGGAGAGCAAATTTAGATAAATTAAGATAAATGAGAACCATGCAGTGTACGAAGCCGAAGATCGTCTACATAATATTTAAAAACCCAGTCCGTACCGCGAAGAAAACACTACACTTCACCATTACGAAGATCAACTGGTTAACGCTGTTTAAGGAAATAATCGCTGTTTAATCTGATAATTAATTAACCCTTCGAAGCCGAAGCTCGTCTAAATAGCATTTACGAATCCAGTCCGTACCGCGAAGAAAACACAACTCTTCACCATTACGAAAATCAAGTGGTTAACGCGGGTTAAGAGAATAATCGCTGTTTACTCTAAGAATCATAAATAATGTCGAGACTTCAGGTTATCACGGAGGCGAGAGTGAAGATGTGTGTCTTCTGGGATGTTGTGCGTACATTAAACACCTGTAAAACATCGGTCTTTTCCTACGAGTGCCAGGCTACATGACGCAACATCCCACATGACATGTTAGTGATTTACGGTCATCTGAAGTGCGTCTTCGTATGTAAGGAGCGATCGCTATTCAAATTACTTTGTCACTCTATTAATCACTGCCAGCCTGAGTGTGTGACTTTACATTTGTTTGAATTGTACGATTTCATGTGGACGCCTAGCCGGGAGGTGAAAAAATCTACTTACATAAAAGACTTTATCTGTGACTGCAGAACGAGTACAAATTGTGAAATAGCCGTCTAATCCCAGTACCAGTAACTCCGCGAAATAAATGTAAACTTGAAAATTTGTCAAGAAATTCCCCAATATTTAAGGAACTAGAATGTTCATTACAGTGTCCTCAAAAGCCAACCACCGGCCATAACCTGAAACATATAAATTTGCTCCAAGTCCTAATCCTCTTCGATATACTTTAATATTATCCTCTAATATACTGTTCTGTAATACAAGCTGTTTCTTCCATTACCGCCTTCTACCTAAAATTCTGCATACATTTATCACGAGCAGAATTGCGTGCTGCATGTATTGTTTATCTTGTTCTTCTTAACCAGAACTAATAAAAGTTATAATATTTCCAGTCTCTTCATCCAACTTAGGTCCGAATATTCTCAAAAACCTTCAGTCTGTGCCTTTCCTTCACAGACAGACAAAACAACGGATAAAGTTGCAGTTTAAACTTAAATCTTCACATTTCTGGCTAGAAGGTGATGCAGATTCACTCTTAAGTGGCACTGGGACATATCCCAGTTTTATATCCGTCGTTAAAATCCAAGTTCTTCCACCCGCTGTACCTTTATCTCCTGAGCTTTCTTTTACCAGTGTTAACGTGTTTTTAAAGCAAATATAATTTGGTTTAAACCGCCAGTTAAAACAACTGCGTGCACATCCAACCCTCTACACCCCCTCCCCCACCCCCAACGCGGTCCCCAAGACACTCAACGACTGTGGTCTGCATTATGTTGCAAGTCACAGGAGTCTTCATAGACCCTGGTTCGTATCCATGTTGATGTTGACTCTATCCTGTCTTCAGAAATGAATTTGACCTTACAATTTCGATCAATTTTCTTTTGACGTGAAAACGTCTTTAAAATCAATGCCCAAATGAGCGACAGTTTCTGTCGAAGTAATTTCAAACTTCATTAACTCGGCTGAAAATAGACATAGCGCCGCCATCTTAGTCTCGCTTTAAAGAGGAAGGATGAAGGTGTGTGCCAGTACCGCTCCGACATTCGTGGCGGCCGGACATCGCGAACTGCGCACGCGCAAAA